>NC_041056.1:33457908-33801033 GCF_900634775.1 Gouania willdenowi | reverse complement strand
CATTAGCGCTCTGGTTACCATGGTTACATTGTAAATGGATAAGAAAACTCTGAAGCTGCAGAACTAGTAGAACATGATGACACAGAAGAACTTGTGTGAAAAAGGGGAGGAGCCTTGTCTGTTGTTTGGTCAGTAGAACAAGTTGGACGCAGAGCGGAGGTGGAGTTTGACCCAAGTTCTCAGATGTTTGTGAATAAATGTGTTCAACAACAGGTAAATCACTATAACATTTGTTCTGTTTGGAAGAGACCAAACATATCGTTAGCCTGTCTGCTAACTAGCCTGATGCTAGTGTGTGTACGCACTTCTCACAGATGTTTGAGGGCATTTGTCTGCTCAGCAGTGTTTGTTTGCGCGTGCATGCGAATTTGTGTGCGCGCGCATGCGAATTTGTGTGCGCGCGCTCGCGCCAGTGTTTGTGTTATTTGCGTGTGCGCGTGTATGTTTGTCCTGCTGTAGGCGCTACATCAAGCGCCTACAGCAGGACATGCAGGTGTGTTCTAAATCAGCGATTCTCAACTGGTGGGCCTTGACCCAAAAATGGGTCGCAGACCTGTACTGGGTGGGTCGTGGACAGCTGGTCAAAAATGAACAAATACTTAATGTCTCTCATGTTGGACTTGTTTTTTTTTATTTTAAAAGAACATTTTCTTTTGACAAGCATGCTGTAAAATGCATGTTTTAAGGAAAAATACATAGATTTATGTTTAAAAAGATATTATATGTACATGTGTATGTTTTCCACAGCTATTTTTGAAAAATTAAATTTAATTGGTTGAATTCCCAAAAAAAAAAGTGTCGTGATTTAATGATCGTGGAAAAATGTGGGTCCTAGGGTGAGACCAGATGAGTACCCCTGTTCTAAATCAACCTCTATCTGCAGACCTCACACACTTTATTTAGTAAGCAGCTAATACTTTACATGCTCTGCACCTGCAATGCCAACAAAATGAAGTTGTCATACTTTTCTTAAAGAAAAACATACATTTAAGTCTGTGAAACTAAATGAGGAGAGAAAGCATTAAGAGAACAGTTCCTAAACTGGGCTTACTTTACAGCACTGTGGCACTTTTATTTTCTTATTTATTAACATGCCTGTTGGGTATTTTAAAATGAGGCACTATTCATTTTTATATTAGACATTTTTATTTAATAATATTTATTCTTGCACTAAAAAGTCTAAAGTGAATTTTATTTTAATTTATTGCTTGATTGATCAAGCTACGTCACAGAAGTGATCTGTTTAGGGTTGAATGTTAAAATAAATGAGGGACATCCTGGATCTGTTTTTTGCTCTTATTTTGTCTTTTTAATGTATTATAGAAGTCTCGAATCGGGACTCGATATCGGCCAAAGGACTCGGACTCGGGAGTGAAAAAACCTGATTGGGGCATCCCTATGTGTATTGTTAGTGTTTGACTCTTTTTCATAGTGGCAACATTTTACATCTTAACTATATATGTTTCAATGCCAAATGTGATATTTACACATTCCTCTCAGAGGTACAGATTTAGTTTTTATTCTAATAGGGATGAGCTTCATTTCATTAAAATAAATCAACAATTGGATTGGATTGTAATGTGATGTTTATTTTGGTATTCAAATATCTATTTATCAGCTCCAACCATGCAAGGAAGGAGAAATCCAGAGTGCTGGTAAAAGAGAAAGTGTCGACAGGAATATGTCACTGTTAGTTACTGACAAAGTAAAATGTGACATTGGTGAGGCTCAAGGCTTTCTCTCTTCAAGGATCTCTGGTGCAGTATGTGCAGAGGATCAGCTCAAACATACAATGAGCTTTTCTGCTCCTGTGTGAAGCCTTCAGCTATTCTTTTCTTTCTCTGCACAATAAAAAGGATTATTCATTCAGTTCAATTTGTCAGCACACAGAGAACAATTGGGTGTGTGGTGTGCTAAAGCTGTTAGAGGGTAGGTTCATTAATTGTATTTTAAACTACTAATGATCAGACTTGGGGAGCAACAGTTACGTTCGTGCACACACAGTGCGCACACATTACGTCACTTTACGGCAGTTCACCACAACAAGTCAACACATGAAAAGACCTCCAGCACTGCCTGCCAGCTGTTTATCATCATGGCCACTGGAGCTTTTGCTGCATGAAAACTCGGTGCAATTTTTTCTCTGTTAAAGAAAAATGACAACAATACAATGCTGTTATATTGCCTTTTGTTAAAATGTTTTTGTCATCCTGGGATTCGACGTCCAACCTGAAGAAACATCTACAGGTAACTTTGCCGAAGCACAGAAATAAGGTACAAAGTTTTTTAAGCTTGCTAACCTGTCTGTAGGTGACTTGTGTCCCATCAAAAAGTGATGAAGTTAGTCCTCAAAAAACTTAACCACACAGATTTTATAAACCTCTTATCATAACAGCTAATTTGGATTATAATGTGCAATATCATAACGGCTGTATAGCATATTCATTTGTTTGCTGTCTTATATTTTTGCTGTAAATTATAACCATCCAGTCTTTTAAAAGCTCTTCTTAGGTCGGTTTCAAGAGGGGGAAACAAATTATGTATTGGTGAAATTGATATTTCTGCCAGAAGGCTGCAGGATGCAGGCTAAATGCATGTGTGAGTAAAGGAAATCAGTTTCAGTAAATTGTATTTGGCACACATTAAAGTCAGCACCTATGCATTACATCAATGCTTTCCAATTCAGGGGTCCCCACCCCCTGGGGAGTCATGAGCCACCGAGTGTGGGTCGCAAGAAGATTTCAAGAATGCTCCTTGAGGCGATAACAACAGATTTACATTACTCACATTTGCACGTCACTTTACTGCGCCACAGACATGCAGGGGTGTGTGAGGCAGTAGTTGGCTGAAGTTAACACACTGCTTTAAGCTTGGGACTAAATTTAAGAAGTGAAGTGTTGGTTAATACCGACCAAAGACATAACAGATAGGCCAGTGGAGAGGGCAACGTAGAAATAAAGCTACAAACACTAGCGGTGTGGGGTGCGTGGGCACCGCCCCGGGCCAGGTTGCGGACTGTTCGCTCTCCTTCGCTCTGAGCCGTCTTGCCTTGGCCGTCGTGCACCCTGGGAACACAGCAGGAGGAGAGGACCACAAAGGGGTTCTTGCACACAAGAGTTTAAAGCTTGTAAAATGGTCAAACACTTGAAAACGAAACACCCTGCTATTGCTGATACAGGACCATTCACTGCAGCATCCACAAGTCACCTGTCAACTTTCTCAGCACTGACATACAATAAAAATAAATAAAGATCACGTATTTACATGGAGGATGAAATCTGAGTGGCTGTCTCTAAAATTAAACTTAGAATTGACCTGCTGTGCTCCATGCACATTGCCCAGGTGTGATTATCATAATATAATATATATATTTTGCATCACAATAGTATTTAAATGTTGATGCACTGCAACAGTTTGACTAATTGTTCTGATAACAAGTAAATAATTTCATGGATGTCATGCTATTCTTCTCTTTTCTGCTGCTGTTGAGCCCGTGTTTGTTTGAGGTAATAAATGCAGGAGTCCTGTGTGCACGTTTTCTTATGTTTTCAGTCACCACCTGAGGTAATATATAGTCTTTGTCACCATTATTTTGGGGGTTGTGGGCTGAAGAGTTTTTGGACCCTGCATTACATGACACATGAAAGACAATACTGACTCCAGTGTAGGGGAATTACTAATTGTTAACTTTGGAGCATGTTAATATCTATGTTGTGTATATAACTTTTTTACATATAACTACAACTTGTTCAAACCTGACATACCTCTTTCAGGTGGTGCATTTTTGTTTTACATATATCAAAACTGTAACAATAACAAATATTATATACCTATCCTCTTTCGGTCATGACCCAAATCTCATGACCAAAAGAACAAGATCATTGGTACAAGTGGCTGAAATGAGTTATCTCCGTAGGGTGAGAAGCTCAGTCGTTTGTGAGGGGCTCGGAGTAGAGCTGCTGCTCCTCCGCATTGAGAAGAGCCAGATTAGGTGGCTCGGGCACCTAATTCGGATGCCCTCTGGACGCCTCCCTTTCTTTTCTTTTTTTCCACTTTGTCTGCACATGCTGTCGAAGGTCAACACGACAAGAAGTGCAATCTTTTTAAGACAGCAATGTATGTTTTGTTTTTGCAATTAAAGAAATGAATTTATGTTATTGCATAATTGTGACCATCACCAGCCCTCCCTAAGGAAGGGTAAGAAACTCTTTATTATAGGGAAGATATAAAAAGAGAGGGCAGTGTTACACCGAGGTGAGGAGGAAGGGAAACAGGGAGTCAGGGTAGGAAAATGGGCAGTGTTACATATAGGTGGGGGGAAGGGAACAGGGAGTCAGCATAGGAAATAGAAAGGGTGGGGAAGAGTTCACTGCTTTAAAGTAAGAGTGAGATGTGAGGTTACAGTTGTGCACAATGTGCTTATTGTGTTGAGAAATCCATTCAGCCAGTCTGGTGGCAAGTGTGGAGCTTAAGTATCATGGTAGTGGTTGTGAACAAAGGGAAGGAGTGAGTGGTAATACCTAAAACTGGTATTTGGGATCAACGTGTCTAAGGTTAAGCCAGTACGAGTTTATCCCACAGGCCAAGACATGCCAGTGTGTCTATGACCAATGTTTGTGCAAAAACCACTTCTGCAAACCTGAAGATGCAGCCAGGCCAGCAGAAAGAGTCCCCTCTTTTCAACACAGGTTACCCCTGGTGCACGAAAACACTGACTATCTGGGTCTCCAGCGGGTGGAATTTGGACTCTACCCAGAAATGATGCACATATCGAGCACTTTTGTAAAACCAATGAGAGAAACAGTATCAAAGCGACCTCCTTATGGTTGTTATGTATTTTCAGTATTTATTTTTATTGTTGTTAGTTTCATTTTTGACTTGTGTAGTTGTTTTAACAACTGTAAAGTGTCTTTGAGTTTTTGAAAAGTGCTTATAAATAAATTGTTGTATTATTATTGATGGGACAGGTGAGATTTTTGAGTGTGAAAAGGACAATATGAGTTCTCACTTTGTAAAGGTAAATTTACACCATTCACTAACTAGTACCATAATTATTTTTATTAAGCCATTATTTTAATTACATTTACACAGGAAGTGAAGGAAGTGCACAGGACGGACACTAAATAGGCTGATAAGTGAAACTGCCCTAAATAGCTGATTGGTCACTGTTTGAAAAGCCAGGAAAAACCTGAATTTTCAGCTCGTGGGCAGCATTAGCTTTAGTAGCTAACTCTGCATTTCTGCCTTAGAGAACAATACCACGTTTCCACAAAAAAACTTTCAAGTAATCAGCGCTCCAAAGGAAAAAATAATCTAAATCTCTTTCAGACTCGCTGTTGTAGGAGGATGAGTTATTATTAATGGGTCATATAACTAAGAATATTAATTATGATTATTAATATTACTTCAAATTTTGCGGGGTGCCACTCCTTTTAACAGGAGAAATATGTCTAAGTTTTTAGACTAAACTCATCAATGTGAAACCAGGGAAAAGTGAATTCTAACAGCAAATCTACACCATAATCACAGCTTTAATGAATCAGAGGAATCAAAGATTATGTTTAACCTTTTATTCAAAAGTCAACAATTAACACAGTCAAAATATCAATTGAAATGGGATAATTAAATCATGATAAAATGCATTTCTAGGCTAATAAAAGCGAGGATTATATGTAATAAAGTGAAATCACTATACTAGGAGAATGCTAGTTTACTAAATATTGAATAAAAATGCAGGATACATATTCGAATATTAAGATCATAAAATCAAAGAATAAAATCATAAAGAGAGCTCATAACAAAGAGAGGAAGAAAGACAGGGGAGACGAACAAACATGAATGAGATGAACTGTGTGAGGAGCATGTTGTGAGTGTGTGTAAGTTTGTAGTTATGGAAGTATGTATGGGCTCTATTGTGGATGAAGTTTGCTGATGAAAGTTCATTCAGGTACCTTGAAGATGATGTCAGGGTTGGACCTGTAGGTGCTGGGTTGAAGAAATGCAGAGGGACGTGCCACCGTTGGGTTCTGTTGCGTTTCAACAGAGTGTAGCCCCTTCAGCCGTTCCAGGTGGTTCTGGCCTTCGCAGCTGGGTTAGAGAATGGCTCGTGGCTTACCCCAATGGGTCGCAGGCCGGGCTTCTTTCGGCTGTTACGCACGTCACTAGATGCTGGATTCGTCTGAACCAAGCAGCTGTTGATTCCAAAAATCTAACTGTTTCAACTAAAAATAAAATGAAATAAATGAAAAGGTGGGGAAGGGAAACGCGTTGAGTATGAAACGCCAGCGTCCCAAAAACTGAAGTTAGGAGCGGTTTTCTTCCTTTTAAAAGCTTATCTTTGAGACTTGCCTCCCAAGGAGGAAACTTCTTTGATTGGTTTAAAGTTGCCAGCATCTCAGCTGGCTGCCCTTGGGTGTGTCTGGGGTGTGTGTTTATGTGAGACGAAGACAAACAGGAGGGAGGATTCCTAGATTTACACATAAACCATAATAATGAGTTCAGCATATTCAAATAATCTTTTCAACATCATATCTTGAAATATCATGTATTACGAAAGAGTTTGATACCAAACACGACTGGAAAAAAGCCTAGGATCACTTTAGGAACCGGTTCATGAATTTTACTTGTAATTACTCATGTTATGCCTCTTCTTTACTATATGGTTGCAGGAGATACCTCAAACTAACTTTTGTGATGTTTTCTGGTATTTTTAAGCACTTTTTAAATGATGGAACATTTAAAATAGCATTCTGCGGGTATAACATTATCTGAAAAGAGTGGAATAGGACAGACAATATTTGCAATTTCAATATCTGTAGAAACCATTCCAAAAATGTTTTCATTTGTAACTTTTCAAACTAATACAATTTCTTTGTTCTCCTTTCTTCACTGGGACACATCTCAGAGAAGGCCTGGGCAGTGTCCTTCTGTTACATCTCACCACAGGGGGTCAGGGGTCAGTGGGACAGTTCTGTGATCTTACAGCATCCCAAAAGTATCTGTTTGTAAAGGAGGGAGAAAACAGATGTTCTTCCCTCGTGTGGAGTCGTAAAAAGAGTTTGTACTGAATATTTCAAAGAGTTGGGTCAGTCTTTTCGGCTACGGTATTGGGTTCAAAGGCCGCATAGTGGGGTTAGCTATGCACCTCAAAGTTGCTGGGGCAGTTATTCTGTAAACAGTTCGTGATAAAGAAACAGGCTCCTTGGTTAATTCCTGTTAGGAAAAGGGTCTTTAGGCTTGATGTGGTTTGGTTCCCTACACTGTCAGCCATGGCAAGTTTATCCCTCTTGACCTTTGACATCATGCTCTAGAACTGAACGAGGGTGAGATTTCCGAGAGTATGAATAGGCTTATTGACTAAGTTCAATTTATACAATAAAATAAATGAGTGTTTGTGCAGCTATCTTGTCATAACAGAGAGAGAATTGTACCGGCTGCTCCATCAAATTTTGCTTGAACGCCCAATCAGCTGCCCTACATTCTCCATGTTGAACACGTTACACGTGCAAAAAGTTAATTTAATGGGTGTTCTCACCATGTCTACATATGCACCATTTCAAAGTGCAATTTTAGTTAATCCCTGCACCAGGTAATAAAATATTAGAATATAAGTATATAAGGCAGACAGATTTTGCGCTCAGTTTTGTAATCTTAATACAGCAAAGCATCATTGCACATGCTAATAAACGCTGCAGTTGATCTAATAACCCAAATAAATCAGGATGGCGTATGTCAAACACTGAAAAACACAAGAGCAATCTATTCAGCGTGTTTGGTTCTAATGAATATGCAGTCTGCGTGGATCAACCTATCACACACTAATTATTAATTCGCACAGGCATGAAAATAGGGAAATAACAAAATAGTCAACGACAATCTTTTCTGCATGGGTCAACATTTTTGGATAAAGGAAATGAGAATTATTTTAAACATTCCTCATAAACCGCTTTTCTTTTTTCGTTTCATATCTTTCCATCTACATTCTGTACAAACATACTTTATACTCCAGCTAATCGATTCATTCACAACCATTATCCCTCGGAGTGACAGCCTACAAAGGTGACAACACCGTCAAATGAACTTAGTGATTACATCATTACCAACCTCCATCACATTTTGCATTGATAGAATAATGTTTGCAAAATCTAAATATAATAATAATAACATTGAGATTTCAGGCAAATGAAATTTAAAGTCTGAATTTATAAAAACAATGTGAAATGTCTCCAGGTTTCAAAGTTTGCTTAAAATAAAAATGTGTAATTTATCCTCATATGAACACCTTCAATGTAATTTTCACGTCTGTTCCCTTTATGTGGCCTTGCAGCGTTCCCACACCAGCTTGCATGCACAAATCCCTCAGATAGGTCAAACCTTGAAAGGCTGGTGCAGTTGAAGAGCAATTTTCAAACCAATCCTTAAATCACTTCAACTCTTACTGTGCCAACTGATCATCTACAGTATAACAACTATGTAAGTGTCATACTTTGTGATTCTTAATCTACTTGGTGGGCAATGATAATATTATTTTATAAATCAATTAATCAAATCCTTTACTTACAAACCAATGATTAATCACATTGATACACACAAATTGGACTGTAATGTGCATTTTACAAACAAGTGGCAAAGAGCCAAAAGTGGTAACTTACCATGGGTAAATAGAAGAGTTACATTATTAATGAATTAACATGCTCAGTGCTAACTAATGTATTAACTTTTATATAGACTCACTCTGATTTCAACTGAATTGACGAACTTACCGGGAAAAGACAACATTAACGTAGGTGATTTTACATATGAAATGTGCAATTAAAGTAGGGCGCTAAGGGACAGGCTATTAGGCTGAATGGTGGGCAAATCTCATGAGACTTTCATATTCAGATTTACAATAAAGCATGTGAAATAAGTAGAAATGACCTCTGCCTTTTAACATCTCCAACTGACCTATTATGTAGAGAAACCCAGACCAGGGATCAGACAAAGCCTTTCATATCTGCTGCAGCTTTAAATGTGTCTGATGAAACTGAATTAGATGACAGTCTGTCTTTCCTTTACCCACAGGTTCTTTCAGCTCACAGCAGAGAAAGCTGTTTGTGTAGCACCCACACAAGTGAGAAGATCACAGTGTGGAAATTGGCTGCATTTGTTTAGCATCTTTCATCAATATGGTTTAATTATGTCCTCAGAAAGTACAATATTGTATGCTCTGAATCAATGATACGGGAAATTCTCTCCTCTGTCTAACAGGAACTAGCCAATCATTACATAAATGGAAGCTATTTGAAAGTTGCACATCAAAAAAAGAGCCTGGCACCTTCTTCCTTGGGGAGAGCTAATAATAATACTTTTACCTGAGGGAGGAATAGAATAACTGCACACAAGCAGAAATTCCTCATAAATATTTTGCTGTACCTATTTATTCAGAGTAACACATTGTGGCAAATACAAATCTTTTTTCATGAAAATGCTAAGAAACAAGGAATAAAACATTTCAGAACGGATCAGAAACTCCTAATTAATGCTTCAGCCTAGTAATCCAGTCACTAATGCACAATGGGAAATCATATTCTTTCAGTCTCATAAAAAAATACATGATTCAACTTATTTCTTTTTTTTTTTTCATTCGCTTGTGGACTGTTTATTATACTCTACTACTTGATCTTAAAGCATCCCTATAATTTATGCCTATGTTTCCAGAATAAACAAATGACTGCAGGCAAACATTTGACAGAAACAGGAGAACACAGCAAGATAGAGAGAAATAATATCAGAGTATCACAGACTTATTGAGCCGGCAACCACAGATCAGGAACTGCCAAGTCCACCATCAAAACACAGAAAAAAAGAGAAAGAAGGGTGAGGAGAAAGCACAGACTGCAGGAAATCGATACAGTGTTGGCAGGTTTGCCTGCATGGCAACACCTGGTGCTAGACTATGTGTGAGTGGAATGAGAATGAGTATGGGATGTGAATGTGTGGCGTGGACATCAGTGTAAATGGTGTGTAAGCATTGTGGTGGGTATTGTACAGTGGTCAGAAGTCTCTACATTGTCTCTGTGGACAGCACCTCTTGGAGGACTATGTGTATATGTATACACAGCATTTAGAAATGAGGTCCCTGGGCTGCTTTTTTTGGAACCTTATCAGAGGAGGTACTAAATAAACCAGCATCTTGCCGTCGTAGGAGGAGCTCCGGCAAGAAAGCGGACTATGGTGTGTTAGCCAACCTAGCCAAGTCGGCTAACTTTAGCACCACCCCCGACTGCAGCAGCGTCCATCGGACTATTTAACATCCGCTCGCTCACGAGCATAGGACTTGTCCTCCGGGACGATGTAGCGCCTGGGGAGCAGTTAGGGTTATGGGCCTGGCTCAACTCTCCATAGTGATATCCGAAATTGGATTTCAACAAGTGACCCTGTGGTTACAAATGTAACCATTAGGCAACCATTGCCCTTTTATCACCACTGTGATACTGTTATCAGAGCCAAAGAGGGATACTGCTTGTGAGGACAGTCATTATCATATTCTAGTGATTTCAAGGAGCAATCTCTGCATCTACACACCTGTTTCCAATGTGCTATACATCAGCACTGCAGATAGCCTGAGGAGCACAAAATAAAATGAAACTGACAAGACAATGGCCCTGGAGGATCTGGATTGCCCAGCCCTCTTATAATACTTGGTTAATTAAAAATCAGACCCCCGTTCAGGCGCTAGGAGTGTAAGAACACAGAGATACTTTTTGATCCTTAACATTTGCCTTTTAATAGGTTTTCTGTTTTATTTCTGTTAATTTTTATGTCTTTGTCATTAAGGGTGTTTTATTGTTTCCTGTCTGGACAATGTTTGTTACATTATAATGGTTTTTAAACTTGCTCTCAACTGCAAATCCAGTTTACCAACTTAGTACCTGAATCAAACCTCTATTCACCTATCTGTATGTAACTGGTGAAACAAGAATCAGTCTTTCTGTCAGCATCGTGAGGTTTAGCAATATAATTTTATTTTTCTAGGAATTACTAAAATTTTAGAGTAAGTCATAAACATGTTATAGTGGTGTTGGACATATTACTCTTTTCCTTGTGTCTCCTTTCTTGTACCTGCTGAGCATATACAAGGTTGCAGAGGTTGCTTGAGCCATTACCAGCTGATGTTCAGCTGATGCAGAGTAAACACCCCTGGGTGGCACCAGACCAATGAACTCAGGACTGAGAAGCAGCACAATGTACTTCTACAATGCGCTAATAGCCCTGAAGATATTCTTTCAATTCTCAATGATATTTGCATTGTGTTGCAGTCAAAACCTTTTTATTTTTCCTATTTATGATAATTATCTTATATGTTGTCCAGATGAACAGGAAGACATTCCCTTGTGGATTTTTTTCTTTTTATGTGGAGATATTGAATTTATTCTTTGGGAAGGTAGTTATTATCTTTAAAAAAAAAAGATAAATTCTTTCAAGGAATTAATTCAATCCACAATGCTGTGATATCCATTTACATTAAAGCTGCAGTTTGTAAAAACCTCTCTTCGCTCCGTTTTGAAACCAAAACATACCTTCCCTTATCGGTGTCTTTTGTGAACGCTCTTTGCTAGTGACAAATGTATATACTTTATCTTGTGTTATTGGAGATTTTTCAGGTGTTTTAGAGACTCTGACATGAATGAACATATTGATCTCTAGTGATACGGTTGTGATCTCAGCTGTCTGAGCGGCAGCCTGACAACCATCACTGTTCTCTTAGGTTTACACGCAATTTATCCCGTCTGTCATCACTCTCCCTCTGACACCAATGTGTGCGTCGGAGCCTGCGCAGTCACAGGGATCAATGAGGACGCAAAGCGGTCCATTCCTTGCGAACATGTTTGTGCCTTTATTCTGTTGCTTCTCCACCTCGGTCTGCTTTTTTTCTCTTGCTCTGCTGTGTAACTGTTGTGTCTAACACCTGACTTTCCTCGAGCAGCCAATATTAATGCTCAAAACAGCTCATGGAGCTCACGTGTTTGTAGAAAGATCTCTGATTGACTGCAGTTCAAAGTCATGCTCCTGGATATATAAACTTAATTTACAGAGCCAGGAGAAGGAAAGGAGATTCACTGTCCACTCAGAACACTTTAGAATACTGCATGCTTAAAGATGATTATGGATTTTTTACCAAATTATGCCATTTATATATTCAATTTTTGCAGCAAACTGTATGTTGTAGTCCCTCGAACTTTGCAATATTACGCAACTATTAAAGCTGCAGTATGTAGAATTGTGAGACTGGAATTTAAACAACCACGCTCTCCCCTCCCTTCCTTGTTTTTAATAGACCGGCATTCATAACACGCACGGCTGTGGAGCTGTTTGTAACAACTCTTTCACTAAATCTGGCTCGAAATCTAACTCCTCTTACAGACTTTTTTCCTCTAAAACGACTATCGACAAATCTAGCAACTGTTTCTTGTATTATTTAAGAGTTTTCTGATGTTTTAGTGACTGAAAGCACGTACCACTCTACAGTTACTGTCCTCACCGAGCAGCACTCACTGTCATGAGCCCCTCCCCTTGGATTTTTGACTAAATGATGCAAAAAAAAAAAAAAAAAACTTACACACTGCAGTTTTAATGCAAATTCAGCCAATCCCTGCAAATTCTGCGTGGCCATGCAATTTTGTCTATGTCTATATCATTCTACCCTGGTAAGTCATCATGTACATCTACACAAACGTATAGCATTTATAAATATTGTGCCAGTCAGTTTCCTGATGTGTTGCAAAAAAGTGGAGGTAAATGATTTTGCACCATGTGCAATATTGGGGTGAAACAATCAGCGGCAATCTTGCATTGAGGAGATTCCTACAGGAAACATTATTTATGTATTTATTATTAAAACATAAATACATAAATAATGTATTTATAATAAACACTTTTCCTATGTTTATTATTCCTTGTCCTGAAAACATTTATAATGTGAAATATCCTTATTTTATTATGAAGTAATTTAAAGGCAATTAGCCTTTGCAATACTAAAGAGGTCAATTTGCAAACACGTGTCTGCATTATTGATGAAAAAAATTCATCTTAAAAATACTGCAACTTCTCCCACAATTTTTTTTGCTTATTACGGAGGTAAAAGAGATACTGTTCCACTGCTTTCAAAAACTTACAGCTCCGACTGCTCTTTCATAAAAGACTCTGCCTTCTCCCTTCTATACAAACCCGATTTCTAAAGCGTGAATGGCAAACAACATTGGAGCCAGACTTTTGCTTTATTGTGCCAACTAAAGATGTTTTCAATGTCTTCTTCAGAGCTCCCTCCTCCACAGATTACATTGAAGATCAATTCCATTGTCTACTATTCACTTTCACTCTGACAAGGTCAGTTTATGGCATTGGCCATGTTTACAAGGGCGCTTTAATTCCTCTTTAAATCAGAATAAAAGTTAATTCCTCTTTAAACTGACCTTGTAAACACTAATTTCCTAATGCAAATTTAATTCTGAATTAAACCTAAATTCTGAATTAAATAATTCCTCTTTCTTGTAAACACTTATTTCCGGTTTAAGTTATTTCCGATCATTCTGCATGCGCGACTTACCGCAATGACGTGCTGGTGATGACATAATTCAGGATAGCCACCTGGACTCTGGCCGAGATTATTTATTTAATAAGAGCCTTAAAAAACATATATATATTGAAAAGAGTGGATGGACGAAAGAATAAACATGTGGACATTCACACGAACACACAGACTTATTACACACTCGGACCTCGGCCAACGGAACGGCTTTATCGGTGCTGCGAGGCATGGAGCACCATGGTAGAATAGCTGTTGCATTAACTACTGGCTTTGAATGACCAAAGTACGGACTTCTATATCTCATTTCTGTTGCTTTATCTCCTTCTGCTTCGCGGATGAAAGCGAAATTGTGTGTTATTGTCCAGCTGCTGCTTCAAAACTACAATAAAAATAAAAGTGAAAACAGTTCTCATGTGGTCTTTTATGCTATAGTCAAAAAGAAAAGGTTTGTTATGTGTTTTTTCCTGATATACATGAATACGTCACGTTCGCCCCCTCTCCAATCAGAACCCTTCCCAACCCCTAGACCTAAAGCGGAATTGAATAAAGCCGAATAAACCAGTTTTCCATGTAAGCAAAGCAGAACACTTTAATTACGAATTTAATTTGGCATAACTAATTCCAAATTAAAAAGCATCATGTAACTCCTTGGGTTTCTGTTGGCAAGCGCACTTCAATTTAACATACAGTATATACTGTATTTAACCTATCACAAAAAAATCTAACATTTTTTAAAAGCTAGAATGTTGTTCTTGACAGCCAATAAATATAATTAGGTTATTTTCTTCACACATATGAGGGAAACATTTGAAGAGGTCTCTCTGTTCTATGTTGTTAGAGGACTGAGTCGAATCACTCCCCCCTCTATGTCACATTGACTTTGTTAGCAAAGTCCTGCAGGAGGACAATAGACTCCCAAGGCAAGGCACTATCCAGTACCCCTTCCAGGGGCCTTTTCCCTCTGCAATAGAAAGCCCAGTCACCAGGCACTCACCTACTGGCCCCTATTCCAGGCCTGGCTCCAGGACAGTGCCTCGGTAACTCTATGGAATGGCGACACAAATTATATTTTATAATCAGCAGGGCCGTCGTACCATCATTGAACTGAACTGATCCTTCACCCAGGACCAAATTGCACAGGGTGACCTCACCAAGGGATAGCCACCCCTGACAACATCACTCCCAGGATCATTGGGGCACTCATTCTCCTCCTCACGTTAAGGTGACGATATGTGGCAGAGCAAATTGGTTTAAGTTTGAATGTAGTTTAATGCTAAACAAGGCCAGTGTAATATTAAGATAGTAAATGCAGGATTGGTCTAAAGTGGAGGAACAAACTTAAAATTGCCCATATTAAAATTTCTTGACAGCTAAATTAGTCTGAGCAGGTTTAATTGATGATTATTGTGTAGTACCTTCATGACGTAAGTTCACAGCAGGCTTTTATTTATGTAGCCGTGCAGCAAGTTAATCAGCTTCTTCTTGATTATGATTGTCGGGGCTGTGGGTAATACCGCGTCTATTACCATGAGCCATTGAGTTTATCATCACCAATTGGCTTCATAATGCTTTACTGCACAATGTTTAGGGAAAACATCATGAGTACAAATGGAGAACAAGACATACCGAGCCTCATGGCAGATCTTTAACACCATAGCTAAACCAAGAGAAGACTCATTCCTTTGGCATCTTAAATTTATTCTACAGACCATCCAAACATTTATTTTGTAGATTTCACCCATTGTTTAAAGGGCTGTGTAGCAGACATTAAGGGGACCAATCACTTATATACAGTATATATTGCTGGTATACTCATTTTGTGCAGAATTTATGAAAATATTCTGGTATGTGTTACAGACCGGCCCACTGAGAATGGCACTCATGTCAGCCAATCATCTTTTCCTGCCAATACAGTTTACAAAACAAATAGGAGGCCCTGAAACCTTTCTTTTTCTTACCTTGTCTGCACATGCTGTCGAAGGTCAACACTATATGTAGTGCAATGTTTTGACATGACAAACCGACAGTCACCCGCACGTGAAGGAGACATACCAATTGCACACACCTGATGTAGTGCGGCAACTCCCAGCCAAGGACGCTTGGACCCACCCATCGGCCCACAGACAGCAAGACAAGCGACAAGCCCCACCAGGCGATTGATAACACCCCCAACTGGCGGAACTGCGAGCACCAGCCCCCAGCAACCAGCATTATCCAAAAGGGGCACAAGTATCTCCCCAGCGTGCCCACTGCCCACACTGGCGCTATGGGCCGTCTTGGGCCAACACACCTCAGAGACCTCTCAAGACAACCAGGAGACGAGGCCAGCACCCAATCGCACCATAAGAGGATAGGTACCCCCACACCCCGCAAGGCCGATATGGCACGGAGAGACCTTGCAAAGTGAGTCCCCAGCCAAGCTCTAAAACTGATGTGCTGCAAGCATGACCTTTCGTCCTTTTTCTTTATAGCTTTAATGCACAAAGATAATGTAGAAACACACTTCTAGTGCTAACTTACTGCAAGGCTCTGCATTGTAGTTTCATCAAGAGTATATCTAACCTACAGATCAGATGACACATCTAGGAGGAGACTAATGCATGCACTGCCCTGGAACACCTGCTGTATGAATGTTTCAATAGAAAATTCAACTTTCTTTATATAGCACACATTACAACAATACTCATCTCAAAGTGCTATATAAATTTAAAATTCTTAAGAAAAAACCCAACAAATCCACATGAATATGCGTCAGCTACAGTGGGGAGAAAAAACTCCAGCAGAACCGGGCTCAGAAGTGGCAGTCATCTGCTTTGACTGGTTGGGGTTAGTGGACAGAAAGAGGAGACCAGAACAGGATAAAGAGAAAGAACATCAGGGTGTCCCAGCCTACTTTAGCCGCCAACCACAGATCAGGAACTGCCAGCTCCAGCACCAAGACACCTGAAACAGAAAAGAGAGAGATGGGCAAGGAGAAGGCACAGACTGCAGAAAAATACAATACAATATTAGCAGGCGTGGAAACACCTGTGTGAGTGGAATGCGAATGAGTATCTGGTTGCGTGGTGTGTAAGCAGTGTGGTGGGTATAATATAAAAAGGAACTCAGAAATACAAATGTATTTATGACCATGGTACATTCTGCAGCACCTATTTAATGATTTGTGAAGTGAAGTGTATTTTTTTTTGTCCACGTTGATTAAATACTTTACCTTTATGTTACTTTGTTGGCAGCGTTTTATCTAAACAACGCTAGCTTTTGTGCCTAAAACAAAAATATGCATTTTGATTTAAAGATCTAAAAGTAAAACTACAAGAGTTATGACTTTCAGAAGTACTTGTTCACACAAACTCTTGTGGGTCAAGTGAGCAGCTCCCAGTGTAAAGCTCAGGCGAGATTAATGAGCTTAAAAATGGGATCATCAAGTCATGCCATTGTTTGACTTCCTGAGCAGAGCTTGACCCATAAATTTTCGCCTCAAACCTAGGGGATCTCACTGCACTCTTTAATTATAGGCAATCATTGCAGGGTGAATGGATCCAGGGGGCTTTGCCTAATACCGTAAACACTGCTGAATAACTCCAGCTGGACTTTGAGTGCTTATGTTTGAGCACTGTACACCATACAATATGTGTGTGCGTGCGTGTGTGTGTCCCAATAACTCACTAAAAAGTCTTCAGTTAATCTAGAATGCTGCAGCCAGAGTACTAACAGGTACAAGCAGGAGAGAGCATATTTCTCCAGTATTGACTTCCCTTCATTGGATTCCTGTATAATGTAGAATAGAGTTTCAAATCTTCCTGTTAGCATACAAAGCTCTACATGATCAAGCTCCTGTATATCTTAAAGACCTGTTAGTGCCTAATTGTCCGGGCAGAACACTCTCAGTTTTCTAAAGTCCCTCCCTCAGAGGAGCTAACAAGCTAACATTAGTTCGACAGAAATATCACAGTAATATAACATGCTCTGTCAAAAGCACAATACTGCAGTGCTTCTCTCTCAATGTGCACACACTTCAGCAGCAGCAGCAGCAACAACACAGGGTCACTTACAGTAGCCTCATGGAGGCTGCTGTAAGTGACACTGTGTTGTTCACGTGCACGTGAACAACACATGCACCACAGAGTTTTAGTGTAACAATCAAACATAATGTAAATCAAGCAGCAGTAACTACCTTTCAAGCAGAAAAGTCACCAATTCCATCTTTTACTCCTCCAGACCAGCTCCGGGAAAAGGGCGGGGACTGTTAGCGACAGCTGTCAGACAGCCCATCAAACACAATCCTGACTCTGATTGGTTCTTTTTGCTCGGTCGCGGTGTTTTCTGGCAATCTGCCAAAGGCTGCAGGAGCAGCAGGAGGGACTCAATAAGCCTGTGTTTTTCACACAAACTACTAGTTTGATGTAAAGCTGTCCTTACATAGTGACAGCTTTAGCAAATATGTCAAAAAATTACTATTATAAGAGTTGCAGACTGTACCTTTAAGGCTAAACTCAAAACCTACTTATTTGCTAAAGCGTATCTATCTATAAAAGCAAAAAAGTGTGTGTGTGTGTGTGTGTGTGTGTGTGAAGCGAATATCTCCCCGACGCGGTGCCTGTTCGACCTGAAACTTTGTCAAAGGTGCATCTGTTATTTCGGAGTCATTTGGTCATTTTGAAATGTTTATTTTAATTTTATTTCACTTCTGGATGGCACGGCAAGTGAAACCTATTCAGCTTTTGACCTCAGAGTGTGAGGGGGCGCTAGCGCACTATCTATATCTATTTCACTGCACAGCTCACTTTCGGTGTGTGCCAGAGCTCCTGTGGACTTCTCTTTTGAGGAAACATACTTTTTTACTGTTCCTTATTTGGTGATGACGTTTCAAAACGTTTATTTTCATGTTAGTTTGACCGTACGCTATTTAGACCGGACAGACCACACCCGGAAGTTTTTGACGGGCAATGGCTGCTGTGTTGAAAGCTGCACATTTCTCAGCAGTGCGTGTGTGAGGAGGAGGAGGTTAGAGTCCCAGGTAGAGAGTCTCACACACACACATGTCAATCAGGTGCGCTTCACTATCGATCACCGTCTGCGTAACATGTGTGCAGGCGTGTGAGTGTATAATGGACCACCGTTTAGTCCGGTTACAGTCTGTGTCACGACACCCATTCATAGCGTGGTAGTGACTGTAGTGTTACGCTCTGAGTCAGATCTAAGTGTTTACATGTTACGTAGACGGTGCAACATAGTGAAGGTCACCTGATGATTACTGCAGCTTCATTCACGACACACCTGCCACTACACCTAACTACTGAAAATAGATAAGTTTAGTGAACATTAGGCAGGCAAGTACATGTGGATGGACTGGTGCGCATAAATTTAGAATGGATCCCCCCCAACACACACACACCAAACAACAAAAATATGTTTCCATGCAGGCGGACCTGCTAATACTGTATCGTGTTTTTCTGCAGTCTGTGCCTTCTCCTTGCCCATCTCTCTCTTTTCTGTTTTAGGTGTCTTGGTGCTGGAGCTGGCAGTTCCTGATCTGTGGTTCACAGCTCAACTAGTCTGTGACACTCTGGCTACGTTCACACTGCAAGCCTTAATGCTCAACTGCGATTTTTTGCTCAGATCCGATTTTTTGGTTTGTCCGTTCACATTACCATTTTAAATGTGACCTGTATCAGACTCCAGTGTGAACGGTATGTGGCTCCAATCTGACTCGCGTGCACATTGTCGCGTTTGTCTTAAAGTTTTTGTGCAGTGGAGCCAGAGAATGAATGAGCAGGTGGAGGTGGATGAGGAGAAAGAAAAAGAGAGCCAAATATTTTGTTTTGGCTTTTTATGGTGACGATTTGCTTTTAAACACAGACCATTTATGATATGAACCTTCAAGCTTTGACCCAAACCCGAAACTGAAACCTACAGGTCCGACAGATATTAGGTATTTATATCCGTGCCTGACACGAAACCGACAGTTAAAACCTATTTTTTTCTTCATACAATTGACATATTTACACTTAGTTTTAGTGGTAAGCCTGCTTTTATTAACAGTCAACTGTTTATGTCAACATCAGATCAGCGCACGGGGAAACAATCGCACGTCAAACAAAGGTACAGTGTGCACATGAGACATTGGATCTTTTTACATAATCCACGTATATAAATATTAGGGTAATCTCTTCTTGAGCAAAAAAAGAATTGATTCAACAGTGGATTCTTCAAGGCCTGTCATAATTCTGTCCCTTTCTGCTCCATGATGCGCATAGCACTCTTTTTTCTTTTTCTTTTTTTGTGCAGCGCAGCACTCATTGCTGCCTACAGCTGTTGCAATAACATGACGTCAACGTATCAAATGTGCATTAAATCCTCCTTGACCGTTCACATTGAAGTCGCATTAAAAATTTGGGCCAGATTTGAGTGTTCACACTGCTTTTAAAAAATCTTTTGACCCCCAAAAAGATGCAGATGCCTGCAGAGTGAACGCAGCCTCTTGATGTTCCATCTCTTTATCCTGTTCTGTTCTCCTCCTCCTGTCCACTAACCCGAACCTGTTGAAGCAGATGGCTGCCACCTCTGAGCCTGGTCTTCCTGTTAAAAGGGAGTTGTTTCTCCCCACCGTAGCTGATGCATGTTCATGTGGATTTGTTGTCTTTTTTTCTTTTTTATATTTTCATAGCACTTTGAGGTGCAAAAACAAAATATGAATTGATGTTGAAAAAGACTGCACTTATAGTGCTAACCTCGGAAGGCATATGCAGACATGGTGAATAAAAATGCATACTCCTCAAGCTTGGAAATATCACTACATCAGCACATTCTTCAGCATTGCTATTACACACTGGGAGCCTTTTAATGCAATTTCTCAAATAATGCATTATAAATTAGACTGTCATAAGACATGCTACCTGGCACACCATAAAGTACATTGAACATACTGAGCTTGCATTTTTATAGCCACTACGTCCGGTTGTTTTTGAATACCGGATGATTTGGGAAGCTAGGAAAATTGCTCATGGGTTTTAAATATGAAAAAATTTGAAATAAGCAAGGTAAAAAGAAGAAAATAAATCTTCGGGGAAAAAAAACTCCATTGTTTTTTGTCTGTCAATGTAGGGATTGTTGTTGTGTTTTAAATAATGGTGCCTGTTCATGTTTAAGTGGGTTAGTTTTGTTTTTGTACAGTGCTTCAATCAAACCTAATCACTATGTAATGACAATAAAAGTCTATTCTATTATTTCCAGCATGAAAAAACCATGGTTTGATTTTTCAAAGTTTAATTTTCTTAAGATTACTTGAAACATGTTTTCAGTTTCAGAAGAATTAGAAATGTTGTAATTGTCAGATAAAAAATGTTCCATTGCAAAACAAAAAAAACGTGATGGGGTCCTGTAGGAAGAGAGTCCTTCGACGGACAGCGCTCATTTCAATACATCCCAGTTATAATGTTTTTATAGTAATAGGTCGGGAAATTCCAGTGCAGAAAAAAAAAATGCTACTCCTGCCCTGGCCAGTGGGCAGAGGTCAAAACACACAGTAACATTGCGGTAAACAGAATACACTTCCATGGTAATGAAAAGTATATAATATAATAACAATGTTACATTTTAAATATGAATTTATTAGGAAAAGGGGCACACAAGGGTGTAGTGGTGGATGGTTGTTTTGAAGACATTTATTAACCTTGCGTATTAGTGGGTGCAAATCTGAGTTCACATTGTGTTATACAACAGGACCAACATGGGACTTATGAAACATTCTTATATGACCAATCCCAGCGTACAATTATCGGGTCTTGATAAATGCGGCAACTGACATTTGGTTTGATATGTATTCAATAACTAAATCAAGTCCACTTACAGTTTAACAAGCTAAAACCTTGTACAATAAATTATATGATACACTGTGATCATCTCAAAGACTTTCTTTTTTCTTTTTTTTGTGTATGTAAACCTGCACATACAACAACATTGAACAGGTGAGCAATTAGAACAAATCAAGTTGCTCGAACAAATATAAAGGATCATGTCAATATTATTAACAAAAAAAAATCAGAAATCCAAAAATATTTTGATTTAGATACTCAAAAAACTGAAGAAAGATTCTGATAAGATTATTTGGTAATAAAATGAATACATAACAAATAATAAGTATCAAATTAAATATATAAACTGTAAATAGAATTTAAATAAAGTGCAATTGAAAATATTAACTTAAAACATGCTGATGAATATGACAATTTATCAGTCTTCATTTTTGCTTTACAAAAAACTCTAAAATTCTCTCCCAACTCCACAAATCTGTCCATTTTTTAAATGCTACAACTCCCATTTTCACTTTTTCATTTTAAATTTTTTTCCATAACTTCAGCCAAGAGTTTGCACCTGTCTTCTTCTGCTGCTGCTTATTGGAGCGGTTCAAAAGTGTTGCCAGATCAGATTGACAGTTTCCAGCCCAATCGCGTCTTAGAACACAGCCATTCCCATAAAAATCAGCCCAAACCATGAAGTTAACAGACACCTGTGTAAACCCGCAAAATCATAACACATGCAATAGAAAACACACCCAGAGATTCATATCTGCATCAAATAATTTCTAACACACAAAATCACGAACAACTAGTTTTTATGCCATAGTGGGCCATAGTGGGCTGTAGTGGGCTACAGTTACCAAAATCAGTCCCAGTGCAAATAAGATAAGGTTTAGGCTATTTATTTATTAAAGAGATGGAGAGTGCTCATTTCACAATATTAAAAACTCGCCAAATGTGGACAAAAGCAGACCAAATTTTAGTCACCCACCCAATGTATTTTTTCCCCACCTGACGTTAACAAAAATGGGCGGAAAACCACCCAATCTGGCAACATTGGTGTTCAAAAGCTGAATCACGCCCACTGGTGCGAAACTGAAAGTTTTTCGCAGCCCAGTACTTGGCCCGCCCTATGGTTGTAAGTGTTACTCATTCACAGCCACCAAAATCCCTGCTTTTTGATTGAGATACTTCTTTACATTTTTGTCAACAAAAAGTATATGAGTCAGGCTTGCGAGCGCGAGACTGTGGACCCCCTCTCTCTCTTCCTACTGAGCGTGCAGCACAGGGCAGTGACCAAACCTCACATCAGGGCAGAGATCCTGAAGAGACACACAGAAATATGTTGTATATTGGCCTCAGTTGTCCGCACGCTGGAAGCAATAAATAACACATTCAAATAAATGAACGAATCCATTAAAATGCCTTAGTGGAGGCTGAGCTGACACTGGTTCAGCTTTGGATCCTCACGCTGCGCTGGTATTGAGACATCGCTCCATTCACCAATGAAATTTTGTGCCAAACAGGTTAAAATAACATCACACACTTCCTCTGTACATGTACAACGGTGTTCCTCTGCTGATCCCAGTCGAAGCAGCGCTCCTCCAATTTGTGTGGATGTTGCGCACTGGGTACTACAGTAGTGCAAACAAGATCTCCAGGATCCATTTAAAAACATATACACACGTACTCACACACACAACCCTGAGCTGTTATTCTACCAAGATGTCAGAGTTGAACAAATTGGCAGAGAAATACAGCTGTGAGCAGGTTTGATGACTTACTCCTATGATCAACAAGCAAGACACTTTCTGGCAGTTATTGGGTAGAAAATCATGCAAATGTTGTGTCTATGTGGACAGTTGGTCAAACATCTGCCGCTAAATATATTACATACATATATATATATATATATATATATACACTAATTACTTAGTGCTACAATCTAACAATGTGTAATTGCTCCTCAGCGACTGCAAAAAAAAATGGTAGCGTGTGTCCATGCAGCAGATTCTCAAGCTCCCAGCGTAAAGCCCTAAACTAATTTAGTTACTTACAGCCAAACCAAACTTGTAAGAATAAATGTATATGGTTCAGCAGCAGCAGAGGACCTCACACTCTGAGCTATGCTAGGCACACTAGGGCTCCTAAGAACACGTCTAGCAGAGGGCAGCGCACCAAAGGCAGGAGGGAGCACTGTGCATAGAGGCAGAAATGAGGCATTGAGAAACAGCGGAACATACAGTGTAATTGCAAACTGGCAAAAGTACACAAAGGAATGGAAGGACATGCTGGAGGAGATGAGGACAGGAAGATTTGGGGGATCAGAATTGAATGACATACTGGCTTGGTGAAACAGAGAACATAAAAAGCATCCAGTGTTATTTATGTTTACAAAGGAAGGACAGGGCTATATGGAAATTGGCCATGATTTGAGCCACATTCCATAAGGCGGCAGTAGTGCAACTAAAAGAATGGAGGCTCTCAGGAAAACCTCAGAACAAAGATGACAGAATCAGGGTGAGCGAGGCAGCCTGTTGGCCTGGCTAACAAGGCACTAAAGGGGTACGACAACATTAGCTCACCTCAAAACAAGCACCCGGATGGTAACTACATGGTTGCTGGGGACTTGAACTACATAAACATGACAGACATTCTGCTCTATTTCTTCTAGCATGTCACAATACCGACACGGAAAAACAACACACTAAAACATTCTAGACAATGCAGAACCCCCCCCCAACCCCGCTCACGCTGTAGTTTTGTTTTGCGGTGTTACGGTTAAAATAGTATCCCGATAAACTGGTAACTAACTATCTACTCTGAGGCTGGTGTGAGGAACAATAGATGTTTTAATTTCTACCATTTGACACTTTTGCAAAAAAAAAAATACAGCTTTTTTGAGGGCAGTAAAACTTTTTATTTTGCATGTTATAAATACTACTAACAGCAGCCGTCAACACACAAAAAATTCTTAGAAAAAGAATTCTCACAAAAAAAGACTTATGTGTTGCTTCTTTTTATGTCCGGACCAGGAGCAAAAGTCCGCCCAGTCACCAGTTTATTTGGGTACTATTTGGACCGTAACGCTGTTCGGTAAAGTTGGCAGATATTCACAGATTCGGACTTCCAGCATCAATATCTCTTTAACGGAGGAGTGTGAGGTGAACAACATGATACAAGATCATTTTTATCAAACGCAGCAGAATAAAAGTCCGTCTGTCAGTCGTTCTGTGTGGTAAGATTAAAACATGAAGCTCTCGTCCTAGTTTCTCCGTAAATATCACACAAACAAAACTAGATTTAATTTTAAACCGTTTTTGGTTTTAAATTAATAAAACCAAAAAAACCAACCTGTTTTTTCAATTTGGTTTTGAAATGAAATAAACAAAGAACAAAAGGTACACAGATTTAAAGACTACTTCTGCTGATATAAATCATTCTACGTGTATTTAGATTTATAACCCTACACACAATAAAAGACTAACTGGTTAATTGAAATGTCTTAAGAATGAGCAGC
Source organism: Gouania willdenowi (assembly GCF_900634775.1). Classification (NCBI taxonomy): domain Eukaryota; kingdom Metazoa; phylum Chordata; class Actinopteri; order Blenniiformes; family Gobiesocidae; genus Gouania; species Gouania willdenowi. Next base: position 33,776,144 of record NC_041056.1, on the reverse strand, counting down.
TCATGAATTTTAATCTGACTTCAAAGCCTTTTCTCTTCTGTTATTTGCAGAACTAAACACGGTCTTTTCATCTTTGTATTCACTTGTCCATACGTTTGTGCTTTGCTAATGGAGATGTTTTCTGGGACAAGCAGGTGATGGAGTGGAGTACTGGCACGGCCCATCACTCACAGTAAAGCATGCGTTAGCTCAATGTGTGTGTGTGTGTGTGTGTGTGTGTGTGTGTGTGTGTGTGTGTGTGTGTGTGTGTGTGTTCGTGATAATATATATACTTCTATTATTTGACTAACTGTGGAATTAGTTCAAATATAAAGTAATATAATGAAATTGTTGGAATATCACCTTAACATAAGCTGATGCAAATATCATTTTAACAGCATTTTAACTTTTAGAACTTTCAAGAAACAATAACTTGAGACAACTATATTTAGCACAGAAAAAACCCCAGCCAAGAATAATACAAAAAGTATGCAGAGAAAGCATGTACTGCATCTGCATGATGCATACATAAAATATGTTTTTTTTTTCCTTTTATCTCCAGTGAAGACAGGAATGATTTTCTTTGCCTCTGTTACCCTGAGCTCTGTAGCTTGATAGAAATCTGCTTTGCTGATGCTGCAATCATGAATGCATGAATTATTTATCCAGGCTGTAACTAATCTATTGTTTGCCTCCTTTCTTATTGTCCTTCCACGGTGACATTGAAGTGAACTGTATTCCTTTCCCACTTACATTAAACAACTCTGACTATCACAGGCCCAACTGTGTTTTAATATTGTCACTCCCCTAACAGCAAGCTGTGTGCTAATGATCAATATGATTGATATGTGGAAAAGAGGTCACTCTTAAAGCACAGAAAACTTGGAAGAACTTTTCCATGTTGGTAAAAGCAGGTAGGATAAATATATTGTTGGCTGGAGGACTGAAGTATACACTGGAATCCTTGGTGAACCATGTCATTAATATGAAAAAGGCCTCTGTGATGTAGGGGGACTTAGACAAGGAGTGATAAGAATTGTAATATTAATTAGTAATAATAATATTAAATGTTTTTTTTATTCAGAGGTGCCACTTAAGATTGAGTTTAAAGTGTCTTAAGTCACTTAATTTGTTATTAATACCTTGTCATCCAGCATTTAGTCTTGTCAAGACTAAAGACTCTCCATAACAAACTTTATAATTGTAATATTTTCATAAACCACAAACAACTTCTCAAAGTACAAACATTTGTGTGTGTGCAAGGAATGTGCAATATTTTATTGTTTATGTCAAAAACATTCTCACTGGTGAGAATATGTGAGGGCCACGGGCCATTTGTCCCTCAATTTAGCCAAGAATGCCCCAAAAAAACGTGTTCTATGGGCCAAAACTGCCCCTGTTTGTTGTCAACAACTTATTATTCTCTGGAGCGGAACGTTGTTTACGGAAGCTCCACGGTGTGCTCCACCACCGTCCCCTGCATACACCGCTGTCTGTGTGTGTGTGAGGTGCTCGTCTCAGCTACCTGAAGCTGCCGTGCTGCGATACAACACAGACCGCTACTTGGTTAAAACCAGACAACCATCCAACAAAATGAACCAATTCAAGTTCCTTCGTCATATCCACCCAAAGTTCCACAAACACGGGGACAGATATAAACCCGTAGCAATGATTATGAACTGGAAACTCAATTAAAACTAACTATGCTAAGCTAACACACTGACACACAGAGCTAAGAGCTAATGCTAACCACTCAATATAAGGAATAGACCAAGTAAAAAGTACACATCTTACTGTCATAAAGCCACCGATTTGTTTATGGTCAGATTTAACACTTTACTATGGAAGGATAAAAGCTAAACATGAAACAACATTGTGTTAAATAAATGTGAGCATAAATACTCATGTCATTATTCATTCATCCAAACTTGTGAAACAATATTTTTTAAATATATTTCACGTGTTCACAGACACAGCTGGTCCCATTACACTAATGTAACTAGGGATGTAACGATTAATTGCAAGGCAGTTAAAAAACGATTCATAGGTATCAAGGTTTATATCAATGTACTGAAAATTGAATCGCAGTACTTTTTTTTAAACAGCAAAGGGCGCTATATTTTGTCCAAATGCTGAGGCGGCGGGTGGAATTTGCTACTACTTTCTTTCTGGCCGCCTTCTACTCTTAAATATGTTCATAAATGATTCCTTACCCGTTTAGCACCGAAAGAATATCTGTAATATTACGTGAATATCTGTAAAAGTCACATTTTTCTATTAGCTCTGTCTGCTAGCATAGCATCTCTTCTTCACTGCATGAATATCTGCACTGGGTTGCCAGCACCATCTGCTGGTCCAAACAAATATCTGACATAAATACAGGGCAATGACTGTTTTTTTTAAAAAAAAGTTCAATTTTTAAGGCACAAAATACATTTGCAGTTGCACTTTTAAAAAGAAAAGGAACTATTATGCAGCTTTGCATTGTTTACTATAGAACCAGAATTTAAATTAATAGGCTTCTTCTTCATTTGTATTATTCCTTTATTTATTTATTTCAAGATTTATTTTTAGTTAAATTGCAATGTTTTGAATAGTTTATCAAGGGATTCTTTTGACAATGAAAAATTGTACAGCATTTTTTAGTTTTTTCCCCCCAAAAAATAAAGGAATATTTTTCAGTCATCATTTGTCTACAGTCCCATTTTGTAAAATAAATTGTGAGAAAATTGTATCGTGAACCCAGTATCGTGAATCGAATCGTATCGGGAGTTGAGTGAATCGTTACATCCCTAAATGTAACTATTGAGATTATTACACCTAAATATACTGAATGATTAAATCATCAAGCTCGATCTTGTTTAATTATAGGAAATCAGAGTTATTTATCAATCATACTTTATGTATCTCATTATCAAATATGAAATAAACAAGATTTATCAGCAGTAAAAACACTATTGAAGTTATTTGTGCTTTTCGTGTGCTTTTTTAAAAAAATAATTTTATTTCAAGTGAGGAAATGAATGAATTACTTACAATCACACTAATAGTAATCCACATGCACTAATATATTCCATAAAATATCAGCTCATGAACTCTGAGTCAGCAGCTATTGTAGCCTTTTTAAATGTGTCTAGTGTTGATGTATTCAGATTAATTTGTGTTAGTAAGGAACCTGTTTACACTAAGCTGTGAAATTTTTTATTTATAGTTTTTTATTTATCGTGATTTTTATCGTTATTGTGATAAATACCAAAAATGATCGAGATAATTTTTTTTGTCAATATCGCCCATCCCTAGTGTGTGCTATGATAAGATCAGTATTTGAATTTGAGATCCAGAGAGTACCTTGGTTCTGAAGTCTGTGGTCTTGGGTCAGAGCAGACTGGCGAGAGGAGTCTGAAGCAGCACGTCAGCAGGTTTCCACTGGCTCGGACTTGTGTTAGGCCTGATCTTTGTTCAGCGTGTGCAGGGTTTGTCCTTGCGGTTCAGTGTTCAGCTCCTTCAGGCTTAGTTCTTGGTTCAGTTCAGCCTTTGGAACAGGAGGTTTTTCTTCTCTGGTCGCACAAGCTTCTTTAAAGTCTAATGAAACAAAAACACTTTGAGGTTACAAAGAAAATTAAAAAGATGAAAACGCAGTGGGTATCTCAGCGCCAGCACCAAACCCCAATGATTTGGATTTTGCACTTCGGTTTTATCGTGGTTTAAGCATTTCTATTGGTCAACGTGTTTTGGGGAGCCAATCAGATTGCTTGGGTGAGTCATGGGTTGTGGATTGTCAGTGTGCGTGTTCATATAAGTTTGAGAGGAAGTCCTTTAACAAGAGAAATATGTAAATACTTCAGAACACAGTTAGATTATAACCTTCAAAATGAGATGAAAGCAGAGATTGTATTTTTGCGTTTACACAAACATGATATCCTTTATGCATCATTAATGAGAGATTTTCCTTACACTTAAAGAGCAAAATGCTGTATTCTAAGGATTTTCCTGGTTTCTTGTGCAAAAGACTTCATTGACAGTGTAGAAAAACACATTTCAACATTGTATCAAAACTTAGTGGTTCATAGCGGGGGTCAAAGAGCAGTGCTTGCCTCAGCAAGAGGAGGGGCAATTGAGCAATTGAAGCTGTAACTTCTTAGAATTAAAGTAAAAGTAAACAAGTTACATTTCAGTATTAATAAATATTGTAGTGATTTACTTTTCTTAGTCTTTATTTTGTATGCTTTACTGTATGTGTAAATGTACACTTCTATTGTACGAGGTCTTTAGAACAGTGTATCAAGTCTGTTAGTTTAAACTGAGTGAGTGTGTTTTGACTTTTTGTCAATAAATACTCCCCTAGCAAAAAGTAGTATACTTGAAGTTCATTTTATTAAGTATGCTCGAGTATAAGTATACTAAGTACACTATGGACCAAGTGTACAAAAGTACACTTTCAAGTATACAAGTATACTTATCTATATACTACTAGTATACTAGGTATATACTTCTAATCCACATTTTAGTTTATTAAAGTATACTTAGAGTATACTTTTATGAACTAAGAATAAAGTTTAGTATTAAAGTATAAGTGTGAGTCTAAGTATTCATGTACTTTGCCTTAGACTATTTTTTTTATACTTTTCAGTATAAGCTAAGCTATTCATCACTATACTTATATAAAATATAGTATATAAAAAGTACACTTCAAGTATACTGCCTCAGTTTTAGTATAAAATAATATACTTGTAGTACACTTGAATAAACTACTTTTTGCTAAGGGCTACCACACTTCACAATATTTATTTTACCGTTTTCTAGAATGATGAAAGATTACAAGTATGTGTGTGTGTGTGTGTGTGTTTTTGTCCATCGCTCTCAGTTTTCCTTTTGAAATTACAACATTATTCATCTTTTTTCTAGTACATGGAGAGTGGACACATCCCACAAGATGATTGAAAAAATGAACTTTATCAGAAAGCCATGAGATGGCACACCACAGTTTACTATCATCTATTCAACACCTCAACTCATTAGAGATTTGAAGGACAAATTATTGACTTGATTCACTTCTTATTTCAGATATTTTAGGCTTTTGTTGTTTAGAGAACTTGTTATTCACTTACTTTTGGCTCTTTTGTATGTCCTTAAGCTGTTGTCATGTGGTTTTAAAATGTCCCTTTATAAATTACCTTACGTAGAGGTCTATTACAAGGATTATTTAGCAAACTGTAAAGCATTCCAATGTCGGGCCGAGTGTCCTCTGTTTTGGAAATCAAAATATGGTCACCTTACAATGTAGTGAGCCTGGCTGTCAATGTGGTACACACACACACACACGTACATACAGTATATTTGGTGTGAATAATTACATCAATTGCTTTTTTTTGTTTGTTGAAGCTCTGTGTTGTGTGTGATAGCAATAGGAATGGAACGTATAAGTAATTGTTTTCCATGTATTGTGTATAACAGAAACAAATGTTTCAGTATTTGTTCAAAGTGATTTTATTTAAATTAATATTTCCTTTACAACAAAGCTGATATATTGTTATTTCTCCTTGGAAATCTGAACTTAAATGAAACCAAGTCATTTGTAGCCACTGAGGTCAGTGAAAATCTCACCTATGAGCCAAACAAGTCATGATTAAGCATTATCTTTTTTTAACCAGCTAACAGCAGAGCATGCATTTCTCTGAGGCATTGTCAAACACCTGCAGAAAAAATGTTCTTTCATGTACTATCTGTGACAAGTGCCACACATCCAACAATTTTCCAACCTGCTTGTTCCTCATAAGTGTCAGGGTATGCTCCAGCTTTTTTCCACCCTGGACAAGGCGCCAGTCCATCAGAGTCTGTGAAAAGTGTGCTAACTTTAGTATAAGATTCAATCAAGCAACTCAGCAGTAAAAAGCCAACCTCCAACACTGCTAATGATTGAGACCAAAGTCAAGACTTGCATGTAAACTAGGGGTGAGTATTGGCAAGGATGCTGCGATACGATACGTATCACAATACGATATTATCGCACTATATCACGATATCATGATATTATACCCAGTTAATATCAAAATTAAACGTAGAGATGCAAAATGAAGTTGCTGTATATGTTCATCAGAAGATATTGATCAGTCAGAGGACAAACTGGGTCAAAACTATTTGCTTCAAAACATCCTATTTATTATTAGTGTTTTTGCACATTTTCACTGAAAAAAAGAAAATACAGTGTTACACACTATCATAAAATAAAGTGCAACAAGTTTCTTTTCACAAAAACTACTGTGTAGAAGTCTCAAAGTAACAATGACAACATAATGACGGCATTGGAACAACTGTAAATGAGAACATTAAGGTTAAATCACCCTGAGTTACTGATAATGCACAAAAATAAGAAAAAATAATTTCTCCTATTGTGTCAGTTTAAACAATGATCTGAACAGATTATATGAAAATAAAATGCCTGTGCAAATGTAAGGACCACATAGGTCCCTACAGAGGGGTATTCCATAAAGGGGGTTATGTTCAAACTCTGAGTATGTTCAGGCTGAAATGAGGTAAACTCCGAGTATCCCATTCCTAAACGCGAGGTATGTTCTTCTCTGAGTATGTTACCATGGCAACATTGTCCTATTCTTCTTCTTCAAGACCCCCTCATGATCTGAGGTTGATTTTGATAGAAAGAAAATAGTATAAATAGCAATTGTTTAAGACAAATATTTGTGTGGTCATATTAAATCAGATAGCTCCCATGATATATTTTAAACTTTAAAATGTATTTTAAAAAGTTAAACTAAATAAGTTCCTACTTTCATATAGTGAGGTCTGTTGTTGTTGCTGCTGCTGTTGTCGTCGTCGTCGTCGTCGTCGTCGTCGTCGTCGTCGTCGTCGTCGTCGTTGTTGTGGTGGTGGTGGTGGTCCAAAAAACTTCAACAAAACACCTCGAGGAAGAAAAAAGAAAAGAACACAATGTATTTGGTTGGCTTGCATAAAGTAAAGTAAAGAAATGCACATGCTACACAAACACTAAACATATGAGATATGTATGGAATAATTAATGAACATTAATTTGCAGTAACAACTTTAATGCTTCATGTTAACATTTTATTTAATGTAACATTTAGGCTATAGCAGAAAATTTATGAATGTATCAGTTTTACCATTTGACAACAAACACTTGGAGAAAATATCATTGGCAGCAAAGGACTAACTTATGGTGTGACTATGAATGTACAGTATGTACACAACCATTGGCAACAAAACTTTATGATGTTGTGTAAACAAAGCTGGACTACTTCTTAACATAAAGCTGTTAAAATTGGTGTGAAGTAAGAATAAACATGTGCTCTAGGGATGCGCGATATTGACAATTTATTGTATTTGTAATGATAACGATAATAATCATGATAAATAAAAACTATAAATAAAAAAAAATAATAAAAAAGGTTCTTTACAAACACAAATAAATGTGAATACATCAACATTAGACACATTTAAAAAGGCTACAATAGCTGCTGACTTAAAGAATTCATGAGCTGATATTTTATGGAATATATATGTGCATGTGGGTCACTCTATTAGTGTTATTGTATGCAATTCATTTATTTCCTCATTTGAAATAAAATTATTTTCTAAAAAAAAAAGCACATGAAAAGCAAAAATAACTCCATTAGTGTTTTTACTGTTGATGAATCTTGTTTCATTTATCTGATAATGAGTTACATAAAGTCATGATTGTAAATATCTCTGATTTTCTCTAATTAAACCAGATCAAGCTGATGATTTAATCATTCAGTATGTTTTGGTGTAATAATCTCAATAGTTACATTAGTCTAATGGGACCAGCTTTGTCTGTGAACACGTGAAATATAATTAAAAAATACTTGAATCGGTTCACTTTGTTGGATGGTTGTCTGGTTTTAACCAAGTAGCGGTCCATGATGTATCTCAGCACGGCAGCTTCAGGTAGCTGAGCCGAGCACCTCACACACAGACGGCGGTGTGTGAAGGGGGCGGTGACGGTGCATGTCAGAGCTTCCGTAAACAACGTTCTGCTTCAGAGAATAAAAGTGGACAACAAACAGTGGCAGTATTGGCCCGTGGAACACGTATAAATTGAGGGACAAATGGCCCGTGGCCCTCGCTAATTTCCGACATGGGAATTTATCGTTTCTATCGTGGGATGACAAATTCTTACCGGTGAGAATGTTTTTGACAATAAATCATAAACAATAAAAAATCGCACATTCCTAGTTGCTAAGCAGCTGACCTCATACATGGAACAGCATGATTTTTATGATAAATATCAATCTGGTTTTAGATCAATCCACTCCACTGAAACTGCTCTTCTGAAAGTTTCTAGTGACGTGATGATGGCTAATGATGATGATGGCGTGTTGGTGGCTGTCAGGTCAAGTTTTACTTGAGCTGACAGCTGCCTTTGATACAGTATACTGGTTGATCAACTCAAACCTGAGATGAGGTTTTCTGGTGCTGTTCTCCTGTGGTTTACCTCTTATATAAATGGAAGAACTTTTAATGTTGCTATTAGCAATGTTATGTCTAATATGTTTAACCTGCCATGTGGAGTAGCCCAGGGCTCTGATCTGACACAGGCGGGGACGTTGGTGGCCTAGTGCAGGGAGCTGGAACTGGCGGTGACGTTGAACTAGCATGGAAGATAGGGGACACTGGAGAACTAGCCTGGAAACTACTGGACGCTGGTGAAATGTCTCCAGCAATACCCACAAAGCACAAAGACCAGAGTTAAAATATGAAGAACTAGAATGGAAACAAAGACTCAACAAAAAGAGGACACATTTAAGGTGATATTGCCTGCAGTGGTATGAACTAACCTCTAATGACCCCACGGATGCCTTAAAATCATTTCTGAGTGAAAATGAATCAAGGCGTTAATAAGAAAATGTGTTAACGCAATTAAATCGTTTTTACTTTGACAGCTATAATACAGGTGCTGGTCATATAATTAGAATATTATGAAAAAGTTGATTTATTTCAGTAATTATATTCAAAAAGTGAAACTTGTACATTATATTCATTCATTACACACAGACTGATATATTTCAAACGTTTATTTATTTTAATTTTGATAATTATAACTGACCACTAATGAAAATCCCGTATCTCAGACAATTAGAATATTACCGATACAAAAAAAAGATTTCTAGAAATGTTGGCCAACTGAAAAGTATGAACATGAAAAGTATGAGCATGTACAACACTCAATACGTAGTTGGGGCTCCTTTTGCCTGAATTACTACAGCAATGCGGTGTGGCATGGAGTCGATCAGTCTGTGGCACTGCTCAGGTGTTATGAGAGCCCAGGTTGCTCTGATAGTGGCCTTCGGCTCTTCTGCATTGTTGGGTCTTCCTCTTCACAATACCCTATAGATTTTCTATGGGGTTAAGGTTAGGCAAGTTTGCTGGCCAATCAAGAACAGGGATAACATGGTCCTTTAACCAGGTACTGGTAACTTTGGCACTATGTGCAGGTGCCAAGTCCTGTTGGAAAATTAAATCTGCATCTCCATAAAGTTGGTCAACAGCAGGAAACATAAAGTGCTCTAAAACTTACTGGTAGATGGCTGTGTTGACCTTGGACCTAAGGAAACACAGTAGACCAACACCAGCACATGACATGACACCCCAAACCATCACTGACCGTGGAAACTTTACACTCGATCTCAAGCAACGTGGATTCTGTGCCTCTCCTCTCTTCCTCCAGACTCTGGGACCTTGACTTCCAAAGGACATGCAAAATGTACTTTCATCAGAGAACATAACTTTGGACCACTCAGCAGCAGTCCAGTCCTTTTTGTCTTTAGCCCAGGCGAGACGCAAGAAATGCGACAGCGGAAACCCATGTCTTGCATATGTCTGTGCGTAGTGGTTCTTGAAGCACTGACTCCAGCTGCAGTCCACTCTTTGTGAATCTCCCCCACATTTTTGAATGGGTTTGGTTTCACAATCCTCTCCAGGGCGCGGTTATCCCTATTGCTTGTACACTTCTTTTTTTGCCTCTATTAATGTGCTTGGACATAGAGCTCTGTGAACAGCCAGCCTCTTTTGCGATGACCTTTTTGTGTCTTGCCCTCCATGTGAAAGGTCTCAATGGTCGTCTTTTGGACAACTGTGAAGGTCAGCAGTTTTCCCCATGATTGTGTAGCCTATATGAATAAATGAATAAACAACAACATTTAAATAATATCAATACAGTATCAAACAATATAATACTGGAGATGAATATTGTTATATCATGATTTTTTTGTCATTAAGCATTAATAGCCTCTGTAAAAAAAAAAAAAACAACTATTTCAATAGTTCTTTAAAGCTATAGGGGGCCATTGCAAAAGAGTCAAAGAGCCACATGAGGCTCGAGAGCCGCAGGTTGCAGCAGACCCATCAGCTAGCCTGTAATAAGACTGTATAAGCTAAGCCTATGGAAATGCAAAATTGTGCCTTCTACATCTGGTGGTAAAACTTAGGTTCAACAATTTGTCTACAAACACAGCTTGTTATGAGCTTAACATTAAGCATAAAGTCAGTGGACACTGAGTTGAAGTATAGGACATAGCTCATATGATGTTGTCACACGTTGAATGGCAACGGTGTTTGCTAGCTTTCCTACTTGATATGCAACATTTGCGGTTGGCATTAAATTTAGGAAACGCTGCTGTCATCATCTGTGATGATGTCCACCACACTGGCAGGACTGGGAGCGGGATTCACTTCAATTTGTCCGGTGAGGCCGACACTGGCTGCTGCTGTTGTTGACATGCTTAGCTCCAGATCACTTAGGTTATGAAACACGGTACATTGTTAGGCATTTAAGTAAACTCCATGTGTGCCTTTAATCCTCTTGCTATCGGTTATGAGCAACAGGTGTGCTCAATCTGCTGATGAGTAGTGGCACTGATGTCACGATCAACAACCGAGGGGGCGGGGCTCCGAAATGAGGCACCGAAATGTTCGTTCTTTTCGATCTAGCTACTACTGTTTACGTCGGAACCGGCGCCATATTGGTACCGTGTTTTGGTACCCAACCCTAAGTTTAACGCAACTACTCAGTTCATCTTTAAGTAGAACTAAAATTTGACTTGTTGAAGAGCTGATATTAATTCCCCATTCACCCCACAGTTATACAAGAAGTGAGCTTAATCTATAGTTGCAGCTGCTTTAGGGCAATGTAAACAACGCAGTGCTGCAATCAGCACAGAGTGGTCCCTTTGACCGCTTTGTCCATTTAAATTTGTTTAATACTCAAGATTATTATGAGGCAATGTAAGTGAGATGTGTTGTCTTGGAAAAAAAAGTGCAATGACTGGTAGTGTGCTAATTCAGTTTTTCCATATCACTAGACATTATTGCATTAAAAGCAAAGCTGACTCCCAGTAATTTATGCCTCACCCAATGATTACATGCCTTTTATGCTTTATTGTTGTTTTGCAACTCTTGTCAAATCAGCATCTAATGACCAGCTTGTACTTAGAAGACATGTATCCACACAGAAAGCAGCAGAGTGCTCAGGCTTTGCCTTTTGGTTATCTCTGTTCCTTAGCAGTGAGATGAGGAACTCTATGGGAAAAGATTCTTCTATTGAATCAGGAGATGGCTGCTGTCACTTATCTCTGAAGTGTTAGGAAATGCATTGAGAACTAGTGCCTGGGTTTGTCCTGATACCTAAGGTTATATGTCCCTCACTGGATTCTGCTGTTTATTTCAAGGTGACTGTATTTTTTTCACCACTCTTTCATAAAATTGTACCTGACTCACATAAACCACTTATCTGACCAATGCACTAATATACCTATTTACTATAGTCTCTCCAAACAGGCAACAGATTTGTTTGATTTTTTTGGTTGGCCTCCTCAGAGACATTTCCTTTCAACTTGTTCCCTTTTACACATCACTGATTACATAGTGCACTAGGGAAATTAAGGCTAAATTCCATTGTAGCTGCTGAAAAGAGACAGGAACCTCACACGACAAGAGTGTGTGGCCTTTTTTTCCACTGAGAGTCATCTTGGCTTCCGGTATACTTTTCCATATGAGGTTCAAAGGTCTTTATAGCACCAGTGTTTCATTTCAAGGCAATGCCTTTATTATTCATTTCCACTGACTTCACTCAGATGTTATTGGTAAGATTGTTGTACGTGGGAATTGTTTCAGCAATAATACAATGCAGCCCTACAAAGAAGAATATTTCATCCCGGGTGTATGGTCAAACATAGTTTGTAGATTCATTCCCAAAGACCTAAATTCCATTACTATCAAATAATTCAGCAGCATTGCCTTGCTGACGGTTGAAAAGACGGTCAGCTCGGCAGTCTTTGAAAAACGGATTACAACGTATTACGGATTGCTTACTATCTCCCTTATTGTTTGTGGTAGCTTGAGATCATCGTCAGTAGAGCGAGAAAGTTGGCCTTTCGTTGCTGTCTGGAAAAAAATGGCAGCATATGCCCTTAGAGGCTATCTTGATGATGTGACAAGCCCTTAAAGACTTTTGATCCACAGTGTGGGCAAGAATAAAGCTCAAACCTTTAAATATCTCAGCCTCTTGATAAGGTAATAATGCAAGAGAAGATCGGCTGTTGCTTGTCACAGGAGGAGATAATCCTAGTATTGGCAGAGCAGCCTATTCAAATCCTCTGCAGGTAATATATTATAATATTAATATTGTCTATTCTCTCCAACACAAGGATTGTTAGGGCAGTGCAGAAGAAGTTGACACATGGACTGACAAGGATTGACAGCAGCCATCTCCCTGGAAAACTCGGTGTTGTGATACCATTTCACAGTCTTGTCTAAGTTTCACTAACATGAAAGTTAAGTGTAGTATTTAAATTCTATTTGGTTGGTTTTTGGACTAAAAATGAATAATTTTGCAAAGGTCAGAGCTAGATTTGTTTTGTTTTTTTCCTCATGGTATTATCAAAGCAGTAGACATGAAAGTTAGCATGATTCAACGTTTAGTATGTGTGAAGTTGTCTAACTATGATTGCTACAAACATTTTCATTCTTGTGAAACAAACCTGTCTTAAACTGCCTTGCATTAAATGCAAAGTCTGTTGGTGCAGACTGTCTCTTTTCCTCACACAATGAGTTTTAGGATAACAGTGATAGATAAAAAATATAGTAAAGAAAATAGCGAATAACTGTATTATTGAGTCAACATGTCAGCATAGATGCCATTTTGCTGTATTAGTAATTAAGTAAGTAATTTTTAAAGCACTTTTCACAGATAAAAATCACAAAGTGCTGTACAGAGCAGTGGAGAAATTAATACAAGTGCAACTCTTCTTCTCCAAAAACGTTTAGCCCTGCTAGCTGGACTTGTTATGGATAATTAGTCCCATGATTTCATTGGACTGAAGTTCTTGCCACTATCACCATGATTTTGTGAACAGAAGTTGTGGAACACAGAATTTGGAATGTGTGTTCCACAACCACACATATGGATATATGGACCCTTAAATGCAAAAACCAAAATAAACAACATTTATTTATTTATTTGATAGGGACAGTGCATATTTATGAACATCTGTAATACAGGGTAAATATGCCAGATGTTCCTCAGCAGGTAACACAAAATAGAAATACATTTTAAAACATTTCATATAACAATAGCAAACAGTTAAAACAAACATAAATAGCAGGCAGTTAAAAGTGTTCACAGACTTGGCTTTCTTTCATCCACAGTTTAAGGTGCAAAATAAATGTGGACAGTGTGGGACATTCTCTTATTAAGATTAAGATTAAAGATTAAATCGGGGCTTTCGCCTTTAATTGGCCATGTAATGTTATTACATTAATGGAATTTGTCCTCTGCATTTAACCCATCCCTGAGGAGCAGTGGGCAGCCATTTTGCGGCATTTTTCTATTGTCAAAGAAGACTGTTTCAATTGTGACTCCTTTTGATAGACAGCCCATTCTGTCAAAAAGTGGTGAGTCTGTGTGGCACCTCACAGTCCCCACGAGCAGTGGCCCTGGTACCCATTCTACTCACTACCTTTGTTTTAATAAAATCCTTTAGTGGAGGAGGAGCGAGTCTGTGCAAAACTTTAAATATAGACATGAATTTTTAAAATGAACAAAGTTATTGAAATTAAAAAGATTATGCTTCTCTAAAATCCTACAGTGGTGAAATTAATTTGGTTTTCGGTCATAGATTTTTATTGCTTTTTTAAAAGGAGATTTGATTGGTTTTATTGTAGTGCCAGCAGCAAGTGACCAGGAGGTGATACAGTACTCGATGTGGGATAAAGTCATAGTGTGTAAAAACATTTTTGCAGCATTCAGAGTCAGGAAAGGCCTAATGTGTCTAATATTCTGTACATTAAAATGCACTGTGTGTGATGTGTTAAATTTAGGTCCAGAGTCAAGCCTAGGTATTTAAATTAGCTCACTAGGTCAAACTCGATGCCACCCAGGGAAACATTGGACTGCTGAATAAGACAAGGGCTTTTACTGAACATCATGCATATGGTTTTCTTTGTGTTCAGTTGGAAGTGTGAGGCCTTGACCCAGTTTTGAATGCGGGCCTTTGTGTAAGTTAAAATTTGAGAGGCCTCCTGAGGTGCTTTTGCTTTGGTAAAAACAACAGCATCATCGGCATACATTTAAATATTTAAAGTAGGGCACACATCAGCTAAATCATTTGTATAAATAGAAAAAAAATAGGTCCCACAATGCTGCCTTGGGGGACCCCTGCTGGACACTTGAGGTATTGCGATTTGTTGCCAGAGATGGATACACATTGTTGTTTGTCAGAAAAGTATGATTTTGAACCAGAGCAGTGTTTCTTGTGAACACTTGAATATGGACAGTTTCAAAGGAGGATATTGTGATTTACTGTATCAAAGGCCTTCTTGAGGTCTAGAAAGACAGCCCCTATGCAGGCTTTTTTTTTATCAAGACCCTTGATCTTCTCCACAAACACACAATTTGCAGACTCTGTTGTGTGATTATTACGGAAACCAAATTGCAATGGGGTGTAGAGATCTGTGTCCAGTGTTTAGATCTTCATTCAATTGTTTTGCCACCCTCTCTTCAGAATGTTTTTGTATGCTGATTGGTCTATAATTAGACAATTCTGTTTTGTCTCCAGATTTAAAAATTTGACTAATCACTGCCAACTTCCATGCTGTAGGCACAACATTTACTTTAAGAGATAAATGTATCAGATGAGTGATGGGCACAGCTAAAGACTTTTATAATCTTTTTAAAAATGTGTCAATAATCTTTTTAAAAATGTGTGTCAACTCCAAAGGCATTTTTAGATTTTGAGCAATTTACGGAATTGATGATGTTAAGCACTTATGTGTTAGATATCTCTTCAATATTAAAGACTGCATGATTGGGATTAGTGGGATGGATGGTACAGTCGGATGGAGTAAATTTCTGAGCAATTTCATTCACAAAGTTGATGAAGTATTCATTCATTTCTGTTGCTAAAGCAGCAGAATCTTGTGTATTCACACCATTTAATTTTATTTCAATTTTTTTGTGCTGCCTGCCTATTAATTTATTCATGTTTTTCCAGATTGATTTAATAATCCCTTTTCCATCCTCAATATTCTATCTCTGGTCTTTGGAGAGAGCAGACGTGTTTTCATTTGCTCCGATAACACGACCTTGGCTACAGCTGGCTACAGCTGAACAGCCTGAAAAATTGGGGCCAAGACTGAAGGAAAATGGTGAAAAAACCGCAGGGAGGCCCTTCAGAACCCAATTCGGGTTTGAAAGAGGTCAAGGAGATGATACGCGAGGGTCTACGAAACCTATCTGCCGAGATAAAGTCGTTGGAAAAGACGCTGGAAAACTCACTGGAAAACCTACAAAGCGAAGCAAATGTATTGAAAGAAAAGAATGAAAGAAATGCTGAAGAGATAAAATTGTTGAACACCAGGGTTGAACAGCTGGAACAAAAGGAAAGAGAGAAAGATGTCATCATCACAGGCCTAAAGATAAAACCCAGGAGTTACGCGAGTGACGAAGAAACAAAATCGATTGAACAACAGGTCATTGACTACCTGGAGTCGAAGGACATTGTCCTGAACCCTGACAACATCAACTCCCGCCATCTCCTGCCAAAGAAAAATGATAACAGAGCTGTAAAAATAACCTTCACGAATATGAAATTCAAAGGAGAACTACTGAAGCAAGGAAGAAAGCTGAAGGAAATGATGGTTTTTATTAATGAAAGCCTGACAAAAAAAATGCAAGCATCGCATGGAAGGCACGCCAAATAAAAAAAGGAGGAATGATTTTAAAGACTTGGACAAGGAACTGCAGAATTTACATCACACCACTGGGAGAAGAGAACGGAAAACCAATCCTCATCAAAATGATGGAAGACTTGGGAAAATACAAAGGATCCACCTAAACAACAACATTACTGATGGTAATCATGGATATGGACCCAGATCTATATAAACACTGGAAACAAAACTCAAACTGTGATTATTTTACGGAGACTGAATTAAATGTGGAAACCAAGAGTAAAAAAGGTCTGTCATTTATTCATTTCAATTGCTAGGTGGTGGGGTGATTAAGGATTACATTAAATTTAAATTCAAAGTGTTTATTGTCATATGTGCAGTTAGAAACACGTTTTCCTGTACAATGAAATTACTACCTTGCTTATGAACTAAGATATAATAATGTGTTTATACAAGTTAAATCTAACAGTGGAAAATACAACACTGCCAATAGAACTAACAACAGCTGGAACAACCTTGATGTAGAGACAAAACAAGCTGCAAACTTGTGTGTCCAAAAGAGACATTCCCGAGTGGTGACATTATGGATGAAAAGGGAAAAAAACTTCCAAACACCTTCGAAAGAGGAACTATTCTTGCACTGGAGGAATGCTAACAACGTCTGGCAGGGAACAAGGCCAACACGAACAACGATAGAGAGGAGGAGGAATAAAAAACAAAAAAAAAAAAAGACAACACTGACTACAGATGAGAATATACAAAAAAGGACTGTTCAGAACAACTCAAGAATGTTTGACCAGGGAGACATGTAAACCCATGTAAATTTGCGATGGTAAAACAGGGGACGGGACCCAGATAAGCAAACTGCTTCTCTTGTCTCCTTTTTCGGCATGTACAAAAAAAAAAAAAAAAAATGTAAAAAAAAAAAAAGTGAATGTAACCATGTCGGAAATAAACTGAATAAATAAAAAAAATAAAATATTGTTGATGTAAAAATGTATTAGTCTTTATTATCTTTTTTATCAAACCAGTTAATGTTCAGGTCACCCATGATTCTAAGCTCTTTATTTAAATCACATTTATTCAGTAGGTTTTTTAGTTGGTCATATAACTCTACAGTTGCCAAGGGCTTTCTATAGATGCAAAATTTTGTAATGGACATTTCTGGTAAACATTGATTTGCTGTAGTGCTTCTCAAATATAGCAAACTTGCCAACATATAAAAAGTGGCATTTAAAAGAGAGTAATGAGAATAACGAACAGGAAACCATGGTGGTGGCGTAATGATTGAGGAAGTGAGCTTGTAAATTGAGGGCAACCCAGCCACTAGTTTGAATCCAACTTGGGCCATCACTGTAGGATGTTGAGCAAGTCCCTTAACTGTAACTGCTTATGTTTACGTCCCTTTGGATAAAAGCGTCTGCTAAATTGAATTGTAATTAATATGGTACTTACAGAACTCTCTCCTGGTTAGTTCTGGTCAGACTCCACAGCACACTGATAGCACACACCAAAAGCTATAAGCAACACACATAAACAGAGAGAGCACAGAGCAGCAGCAGATTCCCAGGAACACACTCTTCCAAGGTGGTTAACCTTCGATTCCCAGAACGGTCTGTCTGTCTCAAACCCTTTGACATAGTAAACCCTGTGTCCGCAACTGACCATCAACCCTAAAGCTTAACTCTGTCTCATTCATCTAAACCCTATAACAATTTATCACAGGTGTAGATATTTACCTTATTGTTGTATACTACTGAGTGTGGAGTGAATTAATAATACAATGGGGGGCTTAATTAAATCCAATGCATTATTATTATTACAACAGGATTTACATAAAGGATATTTGTTGTACCAGTGTAATCATTCATCCACACACTCTTGTACGGCCTCACATTTAGTCAAGAATGTAAAACACTGCACTAATCGGCATTTTTTTTTTTTTTAATGCATTGATTCTGATTCTTTAGATAAATGAAAAATCAAACGTTACCATAGTAATGAAAAAAGAATCCTCAGTTGAGTTTATCCTTAGAGACCAAAAGTGACACGTGCACACACGCACGCACACACACACACACACACACCACCTACCCTTCCATCATGCAGGTCCCCCCTTTAATCTGCTCCGTCCAACCCTTGCCCACTTTGAAATTGCTTGCCTCTCGACCTGTTCGAGCAGAGAGACCCTTCTGTGGGCTTATCTTACCCGACTGGAGAGCAGTAAACACTTATTTTTCTGGTTGTCAGGTTGGTGAAGGTGGGCAGCCATGTGGAACACAGTGCAGAATCAGCAGAATAAGTAGAGCTGGCTTCAGGGCTTTGAGTGCCCTTTTCTCTGGATTTGCTTCCCTTCCAGGGAACAATGTTATTGCTTCCCAAACTAATGCATTTTTTTGTCATTTGTGTTTTCATCTCTGCTTTGAAGGTGCACATCTGAACTATAGGTAAAGTGCTCAACAGCAGAAATAGTTTTACATTATAGGGTCAAGAAAAAAAATATTCTAATGGTAGAATCTACTTTTACTGGCTCCACCCAAGGTTATTAAACATGCAGCTCTCTGAGTCTGAAAAAAATACTGGCTTAATGAATTTGCAAAACAAACTATGACTGCATCTTATATAAAAATATTCAGTTGATATGTAATATTTATGGTGCATTTTTACAACATTGTTTTCCAGTTGTTCCAGTTGTATAGTCATATAAGTGATTAGTTTAGGCTGCTGCCGCATGTTAATAGTTGTCCTACGAATGGACTCTGAGATATAATTTAATGTAAGTACATAAAGAGCTTTCAGAATTCAGTTTTGAAATTGATAGCATAGATACATATTACTATAAAAAATGGGCCAAGCACATATTTTAGAAATGCAGGACTTGTATGAAACAACAAACACCTTTTCTGCTATCCTGAGTAAAATACTTGTGCTAAATTGTTATAGAGACCAAATTAGTTTCTTTACTGCTCAGTAAAAATGTCTGGCCTTCCCTGATTTGACTAAAGTTTGATTTAACATTGTTAAAATCCCTTCATAAAGTGCTGTCTCTAATACTTTATCATTGGTATGCTGCAAGGTTTTTAAAGTTCAAAAAGAAAAAGCTCTGGTTACTAATATCAAGATTTTAACAAATGAAGTTTAGGTTGAAACTTGCCTAATGCTTTGCTCCAAGGCACATAAAGCAGTTTAAGCAATCAAATCATTGACATTGTGATTGAATGGCAGCCTGGTTCTCTACGGTCCAGGTAAATACGTATTATCATAAGCTCAGACAAATCCAAAAATACAGGTCCTCAAAAGGACACCCCAGGTGATGTAGATTGTGTTTCTGTCTGGGCGAGATGAACGTACACTAGGAAGGTTACAAATTACTGCTTTTCTCATCTTCTGCAGTATTGATGACAGCTGCTCTGTTCTGCTTTGAACCAGAGAGATGGTCAAGGTCAGGAATGAAGAGAAGGGCAATTATTGCCTTGAAACGTCAAATGAAACTATTTTTCTATGAACCACAATGTCTGGCTACCAAATTACTCTTCTTTGTTGTACCTATAGGATTCTCCTTTAGTCTGTTTTTCAATGAATTCTCTGCCCTGTCTCTCCCGCTCCCATCTTTCATTCTTCCATGTTCTATTGGTGTTTTAGCCGATTTGTGTTTTGGCACAAGCACGAAGTAAAATCAAATGCAATGAAAGCATGTCAGGATTAGAGCATGCAAAGTAAGAGAGAAGTCTTTTTGCTTGGGCTCTACAAATACACAAAGAGATGGCATTGTGTAGCTGAGGGGTGGGTTTTTGTGAAAAGTACATGTCACAAATGGTGGAATAAAAGCACATCAGGGTAAAAGAGAGTTTGTGGCACAAAATTAATAATGTCGGGAGGTAGTGAGGTTTGCAGCCCTCTCAACTTCCATATTCACGTCTGCAGCCCTTGTGCTTGAAGATGAGAGCGAACACCTGACTGTCAAACGGTAGTTTGTGTTCTACTAAAATATAAATTACGTTACTGTATGTGTTGAACTTAAGAAAATAGTTTGAGAAATATTATTTTGAATTAGCTGGGAGGTGAGACTTTGCTTGGAAATTGCAGGCCTACGCCTGCCACCTCAGTTTGATTACTGCACCATGCACTATACCAGCTTTGTCTGGTAGAAATTCAGATGTTTTAAAATCTGATTATACAGGTGAAAACAAGCATTTTCTCTGCAGTCTGCAACAAAGTTTGTTTTCTAATCCTTTACAGAAGCACATGGTGTGCTGTGCATCCTCCAGCTGGATTGTAATCTCTACACCGCACCTGATATTTAGTTGCACGGAGCAAAACGCTACTCTGAGAAAACAGATGCTGTGATCAAAATGCTGCAAAAAGCTGTGCTTTACGTAATGTAGATATAGGGGCCATAATTTCCTAATATCCTCTTAGGAAAAAAAAAACAGTCAACAGTCAAACTTTCCCACATGACTAACAGACAAACTGGAACTTTAGGGAGTGAGGTGTATTGACTGCTTTGTGCATGTGTAGGAAATTAAATCATCTAAATTGAACTTTGACTGAGATACTGTACTAGCCTCAGCATTGGGGTCAGAAGGTCTGTCTCCCTCTGTGAAGTGCAAATGTGGACCAAGGGGGGACCCTTTCCCCTTCCTGGCCAAGCAAAGGAACAGTAGAATCCAAGAACAGGTTCGTTCATGTTATCACCTCTTTGTTACAATGTTTACTTGCTAAGTTTTCAAACTCTGGGCTCCGACCCCCTGCGGAGCCCAGGGGATTTTATCACCCCCAAAGGTCGCTCAGGATGTTGGAAGAATACCAGCTGTTTGTTTCCCCCTCAAAATGAGATCAAAGAAAATGTATTTGTTTGAAAAGTTACAAAAGAAGGATTATTGGAATGGTTCTTGCAGAAATCTAGATTTCAAATATAGTTTGTTCAATGCCTCTCTTCAGATAATTCAAGAACCAACAGAATGTTCTTTCATATAACCCATTGTCAACTACTCTTATCCTCCTACAAGTGTTATTCATTCTATGCAATATACCTCTTCACTTCAAGCTGAGTATAAGATGTCAACAGATGGCTTTATACATAGGGGTTTGTGACCCCCGCCAGTTATCTCTGTAACTCGACTGTTGGATGTTGATTAATTTGTGAACCCTGAAAGTTTCTTGTTCCCAGGTTGGTACTTCCTCCGTTTGTTGAGGTGTGAAAGTTTGTGGCTTTCTTTCTTTGTTCTAAGGCTAAATCCTTAGACTCCTCCCGTTGGTCTCAAGTCATATAGGCCTTTTTTGGCTGGGATTCTTCAGAGTAAATCTGACCCTGGCTCCTCTCACAGGGTTTTTGTCACTCCCCTGTTCTTTTGATTCTGCTTGTGTTAATAAACTTTGTATTATTATGCGAGCCAGTTTCATCTACGATCCTTATTCATCCTCCACATCATCACCCGGGAAAACACAACAGGAGCTTTTTAATTCACATAGGAAAATAAATTCTACATTTGTCTACATATAACCACTAAATCCTCTCTCATTCACCGAATAGGTTGACATTTAAGAAACTAACTATCCCTTACTTTTAACTTTGTTTTTTTTTTTGGCATCATACGTAATAGCCTTGATAATAGTGATGAGAGTCAATTAAACCTTTAATTTATTCTGTATCATTTATCTGCAGTGTGGGAAATATAAGCAGAAATGCTGAATTGGGAAAACTATGTCCCGCAGATATTTACAACTGTTCTCTCTTATCCATTGTGAGAAAAACTAGACAAACTCTGACAGAGCATCACATGTCATCTCTTGTGAGTCACCGATCAATATGGATAATACGGGCTGAAGCTGCCTATTGATCCTTTGTGCTTTATCTTGGTGAGCGGTCCTTAGGGAGATGAGAGGGTGACCTTTTCCAAGTGTGGAAAGTCAAAAGGAGGCTGTTACAGCTTTCAGAAGAATAAGGTCAACAAGGCAGAAGGATTTCATCTGAGAGCACATTACAGTGGAAGTCATTTCAGATCTGATCTTATTCCAAGAACATATTTTCAGAATTTTGTGAAGTCTGCCCTGTACTCGCAACACACTGCTGACTCACAATGCAGAAAAAAAAAAAAAAAAAAAAAAAACACGTTAAAATATGACGTGAGCACAATATTTAGTCAAAGGAAATAAAGTGTTTTTTTTATTTACTTATGAATTGTTTTACCTGAATGTTAGCAATTAACCATGGCTTTATTTGTACCAAACAATTAGGAGAAGTAATCAACAAAAATTAATACATTTTCAGTTGGCAGCATGGTGGAGTAGTGGTTAGCATATCTGCCTAGCAAAAAGATTGGCTGGGGTTCAAGCCCTAACATGGACACTTTCGTCCTTTCTGTGTGGAGTTAGCTTGTTATCCCTGTGCATGCGTGAGTTTTTTGCTGGGTACTCTGGTAACTTTCCACCATCCAAAAACGTGATTGGATTGTGTGTAAATTAATCCCCTCTGGAGGTCCTCCCCCTGATACATTTGAACAAAATGCATGCAATTTCCTGCATTCCGGAGCATTTTAGCCTCATCAACAAGTAAAAAATCTTAATAAAAACATTGGTAGAATAATCTTACTGAACTTAGTCACACTTCTGTCAACAGTACGTAATGAGTAAACAAACTTTCATGTTGCAACAAATAAATTACATAATTACAGGGCTGATACAGACAGAAGCAAGTCAAATGTAATGCTTTTTAATGCCATTTTATTTTTAATGCCCAAATACTATATTTTAATGCCACGCTGCCATGCGAACACAGCTTCTGTAAGAAGTGTCTGGAGAGGGAGAGGAAGGAGTGGGAGCAGGGAGTGCAGGCTCCTCAGGGCAGGGGTACTGGGTGAACGTGGTGCATCCTCCTCTCAGCGTACATCCTGTTGCCCTGCCGCCGCAGGAAATCGGAAGGATGGTTAAACAATCGAACAGGCTGAATGCTGGAATTTAAGAAAGCATTTGTGTTGAATAATAAAAATAAATGAATAAAATAAAACACTACAATTACTCTTTAAACACAAATGTTTAGTCTTCTTCTTCTCCAAAGGTTTGCTTGATCACATGGTCCATTCCCATTTTTAGGTTTCACTTGAGATCTGATCAAAGTTGACCGCATAAATTTAAGTTGAGGACTGACTTTTCTCATCTTTTCCCACTTTTCTAAGTTCTACTTGACAACTGAATAATTGATGAGTGTGTTTTGGCTGAAGCGAAAACAAGACCTTTGAAAACATCATTTTCAATTCTCTTTGACAGCAAGGTGCAAACTTGCTTGGTGCTGTTCTATTTAAATGGGCAATTTGCTAAGCCGTGCAGGTGCTGGAAATATTAAACTGACAGCACCAACTCAGGACTGGTAAGAGCAGCCAGGGTGATAAAAACTATCAAAAGCAAAGATACTACTCTCAAAGGCTTAGGTGCAACATTATTTCAAGTATTGATAGACCCTGATTGATTCTGACAGACCTGGGCAGTGTAAATCAACAATACCTTTAATTTAGCTTTCAATAAACCAGCCGTAGCAAGTCTCATTCAGCATTTGATTATATCTGAATAAGTGTTCATCATTGACACTTTTGGATTACAGTGAGCAGTGTGTGTTTTGAGGCACTCACTCAATCAAGCATGATTTTATGTTTGGTTATATTACGATGAAAAACATGCTTGCCAGAATTTGGTCATGGTTGTTTGAAATGAGAGTGGCCTTTACTGTGACTTGTACCATAACTGTACCATACCATAATTGCCATAATTGGTAATAGCAATATAAAAAAAATTGCTATTACCTTCAATTAGACTTAACATTTTATTCACAATTAATTTCTCGTCTAAACTGCTCAGCATTAGTAAAAGCAGGTAGTTTTTTGTTCGTCTCAGAAAGCTCCACAAAAGTCTTTGTAAGTGATTATGAGAGAAACCCTCCATTTCTTTACATTTCTGTTTTTTGTCATTCTGTAAAACAGTCCTGGTACTGTATATTGTTCTGGTATGTGTTCCATATGAATTCCATACATTGCCAAGACAGTCCTGACAATAGATTAGATGGTGTCCTGAGGAAGCCCCTCATCTACATGGACCAGGCCGGCAGTGATTCTGTCCCGGGCAGTCTGATAATGCCTGACGTCTCAGAGAGACTTGTTTCACCAAACATCAGAACTAGGCTTTCTGCCGATCTGATCGGCTATATCGGATAGGCAGATATTTAGTATTCTATACAATTAGGGGCGGATTCACGAAAGGTTTAGGGGCATTACATTGTGTGCAAATGTCACTCCATGCGCTAACAAGGGGTACAAACCCCAGGGAACTAGGACTGCACAACTTCTGCGCGTCACAATGTGCCCACAATTCATTTAGCTCGTTTCCCTCTGACGAATAGCAAAAAATCGGAGGGAGAAACGCAAATAAATTAATGCAGTGGACACAATGTAATTAATAAAATCTGGAACTGTTTGCAGTGACTGTTTTTTGCACACAAATTGCACTGAATGTTGACACAATACACAGTGAATATGAAAAAAGCTCCAGTTAACCTTTCTATTACAAAAAATAATTGAAAGAAAATGAAAGAAAATGCAGAGTAAAGTGTGTGTGAGGGAGAGAAACAGCTGAACATGAGGCAGCCTCTGTGGAGTCCGGTGTGGCACACTGCAGTGCAGAGGATATCTTGTGCGGAGATCCACAATGTTGGCACTATGTTCCCATTTGAGAGTGTATGTGACACAGTGCTACTCAGGAGCTCAGACCTGCTGGATGATGGTCAGTCGATCATCTTCAAATGCAGACTGATTGACAAACTGTTGCTGCATTAAAGCAGATCAATGGCATCGACAGATCAATAGGACGGTTTCTGTCCAAAGCTGCCTGTTTTCCATGGACTGATAAGTGCAAAGTTCCAGGAATTGACAGAGTAGCCACATTAAATTAGGGGGAAAAAATAACATTCGTTTTTAAAATTTGTTAAACATCATTTTTGTTTGTTTATTTTGTTTTATTTCTACATAATTAAATGTTTGTGCAGCAGACAGAGAAGTCCACCTGCCTCCAATTTAACTTCTTCAAATGTCATTTTGTGCTTCTGTGCACTCACCTCTCTACGCTGAATGAGCAAAATGTTAATTTAAATAGGGCGGTCTCAACCACGTCTACACGCGCACTTATGTACGCCGCAATCTTAATAAATTCTCCACAGCAGGTGAGGAAACAGCGCCACCAAATGATTTAGGGACGCACGTGGTTTACTACCCTTTATTTCAGATTTTAGTGAATCTGCCACTTCGTGTGATCGGCTGTAATCAGTGACGTGCTGTGAGGTACTGTACATGACTGGTGAGGCACTGACTCCTCTGGAGTCAGGTGCACAAATTTATGAACCCAAATGGAAAATGCATTCCTTTATTTAATAACATTTTTGTATATGTATATTTGTAAATAGGGAGCAGTTATTTCATTGTACTTTTATTCATTCTTATTCTACAATTTCAAAATTTTCCTCCATATATTGTATGTCCTTGTGTTGAAATAAGAGAGTTTGAACTTAATTTCCAAAAAATATTCTGATTCTGATTTTATTTCAACTTTGGCCTTAATTAAAACATTCAGTTGTTTAGAAATGATTTAATTATTATTTAATATATTCCATATGTTTTAACAATACCACAGCAAGAAAAACAAGATTTTTCATCATATCAAATTATTTTCAATAAATTGTATAATGTTTTTCTGATTTCTCTTTTACTAAATAAAAAATAAAATCATTAATTATTTTCTCTTGAAGTTTGAAGTTTAAGGGTGTTGTTTAGGGGACAGATGGTGGGAAGGCCATGCCTAATTACTGTCTCCTTAGACTCCTGTCTGTACAGTACTTTGTGCCTCACACTGTACTTTTTCACTGGGCATTTATAGACAATAAAGCTGAACAGACGACTAAATATGTTACACATGTACATTAAATTTATTAGACAGACTGTGGAACAACAGGATGTGCAGTAGATGTGTAATTAAACATGTATATTAGAAATATAAAGAGAGAAAGCAATGTGCATGCGCTGACTGGCTGCTTGTTAGTGAGTGCAGTGGCGGCTGGTGCATTTTTCTCCAAGGGGGGGCGACAACTCCAAAATAGATATACACCAAAACAGGTTTTGTGTAACTTTAAACAAATGGGAAAGAAAAATTGTAGTCACAGAACTGCTTTCAAACTAATTACATTTATTGTCATCGAACCCATAAACAAGTAAGAACAAATATAATAGTATGTAGTAGTATATACCAGTGGTTCTCAAAATTTTTTGGCTCAAGTACCCCTCTCTCTCATTTCTGAATCAAAGTACCCCCTTATGTCCAACTACCACATTTTGAACATAATACTGTGAAAAAACAACTATATAGAGAGCATAATGATGGAATTAATGAGTGATAACACACATTTTAAAGAACCTCATTTTGTAAATAAATGGAAATAAACAGTATTTAGTGCCTCGTGAATAGATTTATTTTTATAGTTTTTATCATTTATGGGCATCTCCCTCCTGACGTGGGACCAAGAGAATGATCCTTGTTTTTTCAGTTAGTGTTCTAATCAGTATCATTTCTATCATCATTTTGTGGGTTTTCTGTGTCAATGTGTGTGTTTCTGGTTTCATTTTGTGTATTTTGTTTTTTTGTGTGATTGGTATTATTTAAATTATTCCATCTCAGTCTGCTTCTTATGTCATTTTGAACGTTTCTCAGTTATGTTTGTGTAATTTGTAGCAATGTGTCTTTTTTGTATTTTTGTGTGTTGCTGGTAATAGTGTGTGTTTTTGGTGTCATTTTGTGGATTTTGTTGTTGGTTGTCTGTTCTTTTTATTATTCAGTATATTTTTCTCTTATTTGGTGTTTTTATTGTTGTTTTGTGAATTGCTGATAATATTTAGTTGTATTTTTCAGATTTAATTTTTTTTTCTTCTCCAGTTTCAGTTAGTTTAACAAGTAATTAAAAATGGGGGTGAAAAATGAAGTGGTAAATGAATATACATAATTTAAGACCTGACATTATATAATTTAAGACGTAGTTTACAAAATATGGACATATTCAAGATTTGAAATCATCACATTTAGTTTGTTCCTAGTTTGTTCTTCTATTGATCATTTTGATTGCTGTGAAGTTGTTTTCGGTTGAGTTTGAAGGCAGAAAAAGTGTCGTTAAAGGAAAAGGACAAGAAAACACCTCAGAGTGTGTGAAAGAGTAACAGTGGAGGCTCCAGCCGCCCAAAGTTCCCTCACTGTCACTGCTTGCTTTTTTTCTCTCCTTGTGTTTCTGTTCTCACACACTGCAGTGTGTGCGTGTGTGTGTGACGTGAGTGTTTGTTACCAGGAGGCAGAGGCAGACCGCCGATTTATTTCCAAGAGGTGACCGTAGGTCATCCTCATCGTCCTTTTTTTGGCTGCTCATGCCTAGCCATGTCCCAGTTCACATTGTTTGAAGGCGGTAGGCAAAGTAGGAAATGGTGACACGGACATACAGACGTCACGTGCTAATGAATTTCAAAATAAAGGCACATCCTAAAGATGATGATGTGGATCGATGTTGTCATTGTGCATCGATGTAATTGGATTGTTAATTATTTGCCACTAATAACGACAGGTGCATGACTGGTTGTAATGTATCATTGCATTGAAGCTTTTTGTAGATGCTCCCACTGCATTGTTTTATCCATCTCATATACTCCGAAGACGTTTGCTCTACATGACAGGTCTTTATACTATAAGCATTTCACGTGTGTGAAAACCTATGGGCGAACTGTCTGCTTCCCAAGTGTAGAACAAAATCAGAATCAGAAATCAGAAATGTTTTTAATGGCCATGTACAGTTTTAAGGACAGTACAAGGAATTTGTCTTGGTAGTTGGTGCACAAAACAAGAAACAAAAAAACAAAAAAAAACAAAGAACAACCCAACAATAATAATAATAATGGTAAATATAAAGGATGAGGGATAAATAAAGGATAAATAGGATAAATATATATATATATACAGTGCAGCAGATAATGTCATCATGGAGGTGGTGATCGGGTGGGGGGGGGGATCAGTGGGTGACTTGGGGTGTGTTCATGTGGATGCTGGCAGAGGGAAAGAAGCTGTTTTTGTGTCTGGAGGTTCTGGTCCTGATGGACCGAAACCTCCTTCCAGAAGGGAGAGATTGAAACAGTTTATGACCGGGGTGGGAGGGGTCGGCCACAATCTTTCCTGCACGCCTCAAAATCCTGGCGGCGTACAGGTCCTGGAGGGAGGGCAGATTGCAGCCGATGACCTTCTCTGCAGAGTGGATGATACGCTGCAGTCTGGCCTTGTCCTTGGCCGTAGCTGCAGCGTACCAGATGGTGATGGAGGAGCAGAGGATGGACTGGATGATGGAGCTGTAGAAGTTCACCATCATCTTTGTTGGCAGACTGAACTTCTTCAGCTGCCGCAGGAAGTACATCCTTTGCTGAGCTTTTTTGATGAGGGAGCTGATGTTCAGCTCCCACTTGAGGTCCTGAGTGATGATGGTCCCCAGGAAGCAGAAGTACGCCACAGAGCTCACTGTAGAGTCTCCCAGGGTGAGGGGGGTGAGGGGGGCTGGGTTCTTCCTGAAGTCTGCTATCATCTCCACTGTCTTTAAAGTTTTGAGCTCCAGGTTGTTCTGGCTGCACCAGGACACCAACCGGTCTGTCTCCCACCTGTAGTCAGACTCGTCTCCATCAGAGATGAGACCGATGATGGTCGTGTCGTCTGCAAACTTCAGGAGTTTGACCGACTGGTGAGAGGAGGTGCAGCTGTTGGTGTACAGGGAGAAGAGCAGAGGAGAAAGAACAGAGCCCTGAGGAGATCCAGTGCTGATGGTCCGGGGAGCAGAGATGGTTTTTCCCAGCTTCACTGGCTGCTTCCTGTCAGACAGGAAGTCTGTGATCCACTTGCAGGTGGAGTCTGGCACATTCAGCTGGGAAAGCTTGTCCTGAAGGAGAGCTGGGATTGTAGTGTTGAAAGCAGAGCTGAAGTCCACAAACAGGATCCTGGCGTAGGAGCCTGGGGAGTCCAGGTGCTGGAGGATGAAGTTCAGAGCCAGGTTTACAGCATCGTCTACAGACCTGTTGGATCTATAAGCAAACTGCAGGGGGTCCAGGTGGGGGTCGGTGATGTCCTTGATGTGGGAGAGCATGAGGCGTTCAAAGGACTTCATGACCACAGATGTCAGAGCGATGGGTCTGTAGTCATTAAGTCCTGTGATCCTCAGCTTTTTAGGGACAGGAACGATGGTGGAGGCCTTAAAACAGGCTGGTACGGTGCATGTCTCCAGTGAGGTGTTAAAATGTCTGTGAACACTGGAGACAGCTGATCAGCACAGTGCTTTAAGGTGGAAGGAGAGATAGAGTTTGGTCCACAAGCCTTACGGGGGTTTTGTCTCCTGAAAAGTCTATTTACATCTCTCTCTTTGATGGAGAAAGGTGTCTCTGTGGGAGGGGGGGAGGAGAGGGGGGAAGATAGGGGAGAGAGCCTCTGTAAGCAGCTGTGGTGAGACTGTAGCTTTGATGTGGGGGGTGAAGGTGTTGGAGTGAGGCTGGTCAGAGGTGTGAGGGGGGTTGGAGTCAGGTCTGTCCGATTGTCTGTCAAATCTACAATAGAAGTTATTCAGACTGTTGGCCAGGCAGAGGTCGTTAGCAGCAGCAGGGGCTCTGGGCTTGTAGTTTGTAATTTGCCTGAGCCCTCTCCAGACAGAAGCCGAGTCATTCGCAGAGAACTGATGTTGTAACTTCTCTGAGTACAAACGTTTGGCTTTTCTCACCAAAGTTACCAAAGTTACCAAACAAATTTTTCACATCTTAAAAAAACACAAAAATACAATTCTAAATAACACCACTTCAAGTACACAGAACAGACTTTTGTTTTGTTTTGTCTGTTGTATAAAAGTGTTACCGATTGATATTTTTAAGAGAGAAACACTTAAAGTACACTTAGCATCTTTTCAGTAAAAAACAACAACAAAAAGAAGCATATTTAAAATTAAAATCACAAGCTGCAACACTGAACTTTAGTGTTTACTGAGGTTCACTTGCTTCCCAAGTTCCCATCCTCTTTTATATGTTGTTAGCCAGAAACACAAGCTTGTCCACAGTCTCTGGCTTTAATGCAGACCGGTGGCATGTGACAATGTTGACACTAGTGCCCCTTCAGATAGGGCATTTAGCACTGGTGGCAGGAATGCAAAGTAAATTCTTTGCAAGGTTTGCCACCCTTGGGAAATTAGCCTGGTCCAGCTTCCACCACTCTAGTGGGTAGGTAGCTTTTTATCTCCACTTCAATGGCATCTCTGTCAGAGAGAGCAGCTGGGTCTGGCTGAGTGGATGTTTTTTTTTTCTCTCTCCACAGCTCCACCAGCAGCTGCAGTGCTCGTATGTAGGGGTGACTCGGTGGCAGGTACAGCTTCAGCTTGCTTCTCAAGCAGTACTTGAATTTCTGCTTCAGGGGCCTCATTTATAAACGCTGCGTACATACAAAAGAAAGAGTATGTCACATATAAGCAAAGTTTGGGATTTATAAAAAAAAACCTGGCGAGATAATGTGCACACCTCCACTGCAGTTCTGACCCTTCCGTACGCACAAAATCATGAGAAACGGGAAACTCCGACGCCAACAGGAGAAGGATGAAATTAAAGACAGCTCTGTGAAATTAATATAATTTGTGTGAAATAATCGAACACATTGAACATTTCACAACACATTATTTGAAAGATGCATTTGCAAAAACAGAGGAGGAAAAAAAATTACTGAATATACACTCAGGGAGTGAGTGACGCCTACAAATACAGTTTTTTATTAATAATAATAATTGTAATCAAAATTATATGATTATTGTGCAAAACTGCCGATCAACACACTCTAATGCGTAAAGACGCACAATGGCTCTGCTGGAGGACTAGGTGCACGCGAGACTCTGGAGGGAAAGGATCGACAGAGACCAATGAGACCTATAGACAGAACCAGGACCCTCCGTGAGGACAAGGTGCTGCGGTAGCGAGGAAGAGGCTGCAGTGGAAGGAAGACTAGCTGCTGCGGAGCTTAATCCCATGTTTTTGGTGCATATATAGTGCATCTGTGTGTGTCCCCCACCTCCGTTACACAGAGGGGATCCTCAATCCCCACTGATCCTCCAGGTTTTTGTGAGGCTGAGCTCCGGTGCTCTTTCCTCCACCTGTTGAACAAACATTCTTCCAATGGAGAGTGATCCACATTTTCTCCTCCACTGTGATTGTTTATTGTTCACCTGTCACACTCTGATGAGGCAACGCAACGCCATCTGATTTTCTATCATTTGTAATGCACACTGTGTCACCAAACTACCCTGCCCTGTGTGTGTATTTCTCAACAATTAATACCTCCACCTCACATTGATTGAAATTTGTTTTATTTGCTCGTTTTCCCTTTTGGTCCACCGTGAAATTCGTAGTAGTGAATATTCATTTAGGGCGTTCACTGGACCTTTTATGGGCACCAAATGGGCAGAGCAAGGTGTTTCTTCATGTGCGCCAACCTTCAAGTTGATTGTGATTTATAAACGGAAACAGTTGCGGGACGTACGTGTGTCCTCGTTTATAAATCGTAAAAAAAAAAAGATTTGTACGCACTTCCTGGTTTTTAGCATACGCCAGCTGAAGTGTGCTTACCTCGGCACACTTTTTTAAATGAGGCCCCTGGTCTTGATATAGTCCTTCCTGTCATCTACTAAGTCTTTAAAGTGGGGATCAGCAAAGGACGCCATGTCTAGCAGGTCATTGGTAGCAGGGTCAGAGTACTTATCATTAAGATACTGGACAATGGCCGTCTTCATGTGTTTTGTCTGGTGTTATGGGGCGGGTAAAAACTCAGGTGCAGATGACAAGCACACGGAGATAGAATTGAATTTAACCGTTTTATTAAATAACTGAGGGAGCTGGCAAAACCTGGGGTCCGCTAGAAAGTGCAAGGCTTAACTGAGTCTTCAGGGAGGCTGGGCCAAGGGTGAGGATGGCAGGCAACGGAGCGAAGGCTGAGTCTGGTGCTGACATGGACAGGATGGCTGGGGATTCTTGGGAACAGAGG
This sequence comes from Gouania willdenowi, assembly GCF_900634775.1. Taxonomy (NCBI): domain Eukaryota; kingdom Metazoa; phylum Chordata; class Actinopteri; order Blenniiformes; family Gobiesocidae; genus Gouania; species Gouania willdenowi. Next base: position 33,743,834 of record NC_041056.1, on the reverse strand, counting down.
ATCTAGGCTCCACGACCCAAGACAGACAGAGGCAGATGAACAGATGAGCAGGAACAAGCAGAGGCGAGACAAGGCGGAAGCAGGAGCCGATCGAGTGGAGTTCTGAGTTGAGCTCGAGGTTGCATACGATCTGGCACTGACTGATGTTCAGGGTGCTGGCTCTATGAGGCTGCTCATTGCATCCTGCAGCTGGAACTCATCAGCAACCAGGTCACTCACTCACAGTACCATTGAAAAAAAGAAAAGAAAACAGGAAAACAGCGCCCCTAAGTGGCGCTAGAGGTGAATGGCGTGACATCAGGTCTTTGTCATCATCAGAGTGAGGAAGAACTATTGTTCAGTAGATGGAGCACAGGTTTGAGGTATGACACACTGAGGTACTCCTCCCAAGACAGTGCATCGATGAACTCCATTAGAGGGCTGAGGGTCTTGGTCACAGATTCCCAAACATCAATGTCCAGCCAAGTAGGTTCCAGATGTCTGGTCTTTTTATCTGCTTTCAGGACCTAAGGTATGGCCTTCTCCTGTTCAAGAACCCGCTCTATCATTTGTTGTTGTGACCCCCACCTTGTTGGTGTTTTGGTGATGAGCCTGTGAGGAGACAAGTGTAGGTCGGCCTAAGCAGCAGCCAATTCTCTCTTCCTTGTCCATGTATATGAAAAAGCACTCAATCTTTTTACACATGCCAACTGCTGGATCCACACAAGGATCTTTCACACTTTTCTCTGTTAACAAAGTTTAGTTTTACCTACAGAGCATACATCTCTTCAACAAAACATAAAAACACTTTACAGTTATCTATTAACAGATTAAAATAATGAATTTGAATAATTTTACACCATGGAGGTGTGAAACTTTATCAGCAGGGGTGGAACTAATTGATTACAAATACTCAAATTATTGTAATTAACTCATTCAGTGCCAGCCATTTTCAGATTTTCTACCCCCCTCAGTGCCAGCCGTTTTTGAGCATTTTGACTGATTTTTAAAGACCCACAGAATATTTTCTACTATGACTATCTGAAATCTGATCACCGGATTCTGATTGAAGCCTCTACTTTCATTAAAAAAAAGAATTTGTTTCTGGCGTGTTTCGTTCTTTTGTAATCAGCTGTTGAATAGAGCAAGTTTTACACAAATTTTCAGTTTCAGAGCAAAAAGCTGAGAAAAAAGGCTTTTTCTAAAAAAAAAAAAACCCTGTCAGTGACTTTAAAGCTATTTTTTTTTTATTGCTTTAGTGACAACCCTAACATCTGAACATTGTTTCCTTATATAAAACACAGAAAAAGCACTGAGACAGGGCTTTTGATGACAAAATTATTATTATTTTGCTATCTGGTTCAGAGTTGAATAGATTTCTTACTGTACTTTCTCTCCTGTCGGTCTGCACACACGCAATTTCCTCTTCCACCCGGACATACAGAGTGTCACTGCGTTCCCTGTTTTTTTTTTTTATTGTTTTATCTCACTGTCGCCACACTATCCATGAGTTCCACACATGCTCTGGTCATGTATACGCTGCTGTGCACTGCTGGGAACGTCAAATATCGTATGTAGCGCCATTTTCTGTCTTATAAACACCTTTCATCCTCTCCCTCTGAGCTCTGCTGAGCATGGATGATCTCTCACCCAAAGGTGCGCTGCTACCTGCTACGTGTCACCTATTATTTTGCTATCTAGCTCACAGGCTGTGGGTTTTTTGTGCAAACAATTCAAGTTCACTTCAGTTATTATTGTTGCTCAGTATATGGTGGGAACAACTGAGGAACAAAAACAACACAATATTGTCCACTGTTCAAAGATAGGATTTCACAGCTCAAGTTTCACCGACTGTGCCCAAAACAATGTGATCACTGCTCTTAGTCTTCACTAAAAAAACAGTGTAACAAAATAAACATATCCCTTTAATAAGAGCAGAAAACAAATAATAATCGTCATTTCACTAAACTGCTGACTACCCTTACTACTCCTCCATCTCCACTTTCTGCAGTCCAAGCATGATGTGGAGATTTTTTTTTTTAAGAAAATAAGCATTTCAGCATGCTCTGCTGTCAGCCTGCTATTGTGCTCCTCAGTGATAATTGACGCTGTGTTAAAGAGCCTCTCGCTCTCGACACTTGTACAGGTTGGAGATCCATTCTATGAATGATTGTCCAAAGTCAAGTTTGCCGTGGACAGCAAGGAGGAATGACCAGTTGACTGTGCCATGTTGATCAAATTACACAGTTTTCTCACATTGTCTGTGGATTGTCTATTTTTAATAAATCATGTCTGGTCTTGATATATAATTGACTGTACTACTTTCTCTGACCTGGAAATGAGTGCTTTGGAAATAATTTTTATGTCTGTGTTAATAAGTGAGATGAGACGGTAGCTTGAGGGTAACATGGGGTTTTTGTCTGGTTTAAGTAATAATTTAATGTTCACTGTATTCGTGTAGCCTCTTACAGAACCTTTATTTTTAATCACTGTCACTACTCTAAAAAAAGCAGAGCCAGCATTGACCAGAAATATTTTAGGAATTCAGCAGGGAACCCATCTGGACCAGGTGTTTTGCCTGTCGACATGCTATCCAAAGCATTTTTTAGTTTTTGTAAGGTTAATGGTGAGTCTAAGGTGGTTTTCTGATCTATGGTGAGCTGTGGTAGGTTTAAGTTATTGAGGAAGGTTTTAATATCTTCAGGGTCAGGGTTTAATAACCATGGTTATTATCTTGGTTTTGATAATAACCTTGAAAAATCTTATTAATGTCCTGAGGTAAGTTTAAAGTGTGACCTGAATTATCAGAATTTTCTGCTATAAAATAATTTTCTTTGTTGTGTTTAAGCTGATTTGCTCAGTATTTGCCTGATTTATTATTGTAGTCGAAGTTTTTGTATCGTAATTGCTGCAAAATAAAATCATTTTTTTAGATAAGATAATATCCAGATTAAGTTTTGTATTTTGGGAGTTTTTTTCCATAAAAGTTCAGACGGGTTAGCTGCGTATTCTTCTGTAAGTTTCTTTCTTTTTTTTTTTTTTTTTTTTTTATAATTTTATTTATGAAATGCAAGTCACAGATATCATTGTATACAAAAGTATACAATTTCTTTTCTTTTTATACAGTTAAACAATTTGGACAAAAAAGACAAAAACTTGATCCAAACAAAACAAAGAAAGCCCCGCCCTCCCCTCACCCCAAACCCCTGAGCCTCTTAAATAATTATCGTGCAAATATGACTACAAAATAGAAATGATAGAAATATACATTTGCATACAAAAGTATATACACATACACATATACAGTATACACTTAACTCTGCACAGCACATACACCCCCACATATACACATGTCCACACCTATTTAAGTGCACATGTGCAGCTACACATCTTAACACATGAACCATGCATGTGCGCATCCTCATACCTGCCTGAATAGCTGTCATCAACAGTACAGAATGAATATCGATGGCTGCCCACTCCCCGGTTGTTGATGCGGAACCGCCATGCTGGCATATTTTATAATGAATACATTGTGGGGGGGTCATCTGCCGCCAGTGGACTGACAGAGAGAAGTGGTGCTCACATATGAGCCCACAGTGGGTGCTTACAAACAGACTTCCGTTGCTGGGAGCCCATCCAAATAGGAGAACAATGGTCTCCAGTGGGAGTAGAATCTATTAGACGAGCCTCTAAGTGAGAACTTGATCTTTTCAAGTTTAAGAAGAGAGAGAATGTCGCGTAACCAAACTTCTTCTACGAGCAATAAGGGACGCAAAGGCTATGACATTGTTTTGAATATTTGTAGTACGAAGGTCGTCTGGAGCTTTGCCGAAAATGGCAATATGTGGGGTAGGAAGTATATTAATGTCCAAAACATCTGAAATTGTTTTAAAGAATAGTTGCCAAAATGTGGACAGTTTAGGACATGACCAAAACATATAAGTAAGATTGCATGGGGTTTGTGAACATCTATTGCAATTTTGGTCAACTGTGTCTGGATAGAGCGTTGAAAGTTTCTCCTTGCTATAATGTAATCTATGCAGGACCTTAAATTGTATGAGAGAGAGTCTGGCACAACTGGACGACGAGTTAACAGCCCTCAAGGCCCCCTCCCAGAAATCCTCAGAGAAATTAAGTTTTAGTTCTGACTCCCAGTGTACCTTGATTTTATTAACAATAGATTCGCTCATAGGAGAGAGTAATTTATAAAAGAATGAAAGGTTTTAGCCTTAAGAATCAAGTCTATTCCACTGGGTGTTGGAGTCTGTGGGAATGATGTAGTGTGCGTTTTTGCAAAGTTCCGCAGTTGAAAGTACCAGAAGAAGTCTGATTTATGTCGGTTAAGAGTAGATATTAATTGATTAAAACTTGCAAACACACCATCCATGTGCAGGTCCCCCAAATTACATAATCCCTTCTTTTCTAAGGTGGCAAATCGTGAGTCGGTCTTCGCTGGAATAAAGAGATGATTATTGCAAATAGGAGATGCTAGAGGGACAGTGAGCCATCCAAGGTGATGCCGTATTTGTGCCCAAATTTTAAGAGTTCCAATAACAACTGGATTAGAAGTGAAATCTGACAGCGTGAGGGGCAAGGTACTGCAAGCCAAAGCCAGCAGAGATGAGGAACATGAGACGGACTCACTTCGGCACCACTTGAGGTGAGGGCTTGTGAACCATGCTATAATCTTGTTCATAGTGGCTGCCCAATAGTAGCTAATGAGATTGGGTAGCCCCAGCCCCCCAATTAATCTATCCCTGCAGAGCAGTGTTTGATTTGCCCTTGAATGTTTATTAGCCCAGATGAATGATGAAATAATACCATTTATGGCTGTGAAAAACGATTTCGGAAGAAACACCGCGAGGCATTGAAAAACATACAAATATCTCAGTAGTACACTCATTTTAATTATTTGTATCCTACCTGCTGAAGATAACGGCAGATAGTCCCATTTTTGTAAATCGGATTTAACTGCAGCTGTCAATGAGGTCAAATTCCTCTCACGCATAGTTCGTATAGAGTGTGTGATTGTAATGCCAAGGTAGTTAAATCCTGTGATGGCTGGTTTGAAAGGAATAGACCAGGGAGGTATGTCTTTGGCTGATTGGTTTATTGGGAAGTATTCACTTTTAGAGATGTTAAGTTTATATCCAGATATGTGACCAAAAGAGTTCAACAGTGTCAGGATATGAGGAATGCTTTTCAGAGGATTTTTGACATATAAAAGCAAGTCATCTGCATATAATGAGACACGATGTTCTATGCCCCATCTTTCAATACCCTCAAATCCTGCCCTCCTTTTCAGAGCAGCCGACAACAGCTCAATCGCCAGTGCAAACAGCAGTGGGGATAACGGGCACCCTATGTCGGATATAAAATTATCTGAAAAGAGTGGAATAGGACAGACAACATTTGCAATTTCAATTTCTGCAGAACCCATTCCAATAATGTTTTCATTTGTGACTTTTCAAACATAATACAATTTTTTTGGAAACATCTCAGAGAAGGCCTGGGCAGTGTGGACAGCTCACCACAGGGGGTCAGGGATCAGTGGGACAGTTCTGTGATCTTACAGCATCCCAAAGGTATGTTTGTAAAGGAGGGAGAAGACGGATGTTCTTCCCCCATGTGGAGTTGTAAAAAGAGTTCGTACTGAAAATTTCAAAGAGTTGGGTCAGTCTTTTCGGCTACGTTACTGGGTTCAAAAGGCCGCATAGTGGGGTTAGCTATGCACCTCAAAGTTGCTGGGACAGTTGTTCTGTAAACAGTTTGAGATAAAGAAACAGACTCATTGGTTAATTCCTGTGAGGAAGAGGGTCTTTAGGCTTGATGTGGTTTGGTTCCCTACAATATATATATAAACATTTTAAATTATTATTGTGTTTTTTTAACACACACACACATTTATCTTACCTTTCAAAAAGTGCTACCTTAACTACACCATGAGTGGAGAATTATCCTTTCATTATTAACTCATAAATCATTTTTTGTTTTTTTAATTTAGTTTAATTTAATTAGATTTTTCTTTCCAGAGCCAGGGGGTGATGTTAGAATCCCTAAACGGTTGGCCATCTATGTAAAGCTTGTCTACGACCAGTTTGGAATTTCGGCCTCTCTGTTGGTTTTCTTTGAAAATAGGATACAGGGTTTTTGGACAGTCATTTATTTCTCGAGGGAATTGATCATTCATGCCGAATTGTGTACCTTTATGTTCCCAATCTTTACCTTTAACCTGGATTTTCTGTTGAAAGTGTTCAAATTTGGCAATGATAGGACGTGGGTGATTACCTCTGCGTGGACAAAGACGATGGACACGGTGAAAGGTGATGTTTTTCATGGTTTCTGCCGGGATTTTAAGCGCAGACGACATGAAGTTTTTCAGCAGAATCTCTGGGTTGTCGTTGGGGGTTTCTGGAATGCCTAAGAATATCACTTTGTCTCTCATACTGGGAACCCCAGCTGGAGCCGTGTGCCTCCGCGATATCCATGAGGGTCCCCATCTCTTCTCCCGCTGCAACGGCCACAACATAAGGGGGAAGATAGGGGTCCTGCTCAGACAGGCTAGCTTGGTGTGCTAGTTTTCTGCGGAGGCTTTTGACTGTGAACAGTGCACAGTGCTGAATGAGTGGATGAAATCTGTTCCCTCTTCAAATCGCCATGTGCATGAGGGAGGTCCCTCATAAACAATAATAAACTGTAATTCACACAATCTACAGGGAGAACACAGATTTCCTGTAGTTTTACAATATGTCTCTGTAGAAAATTCATGCTAACTACTGCAATCATTTTTTTACCCATGATGCATTGTAGTACACAAGTTACTGTATATTCTTACTGTAGAAACAGCAATTGGTTACTGCGTGAGTAAGCTCTCAAGGGGTTTTTATTCAATAAATGAAAAGGGGACATATCATGCTAAATCCACTTTTGATATCTATCGTTGATATCTTTATATTCTGTTTTGGTCCTATTTTTCAATCTGTTTCGATTTTTCGATTCTCTATTACGTTTTTTCAACAATAACGTCAGTATTTGCAGCGGAACTGGCAAATTAGGACATCGACTCCAGGCCCAACACTTTAAACAATCCGCCATTTTCATTTCTCGCTTTTATTTTGTAGTCCAAGCTCAAGGATGCCGAAGTTACGAGAGGATAAGTCAAAATGTTCGGTTGTTGGATGTAGTAACCCACACGCTTCATTACACCGTCTCCCAGCATCAGAACCTTTTTGAAGTGCCTGGTTGAGTTTTATTTTTCACGGAAATGTACCCACATCTGTGGGTGAGGTAATTTTTGTGTGCGCGAAGCACTTCAAGGATGACGCTAGCGTCAAGCTAACATCACGAAATGCATTTTAATACAGTCTTTTCGGAGACAAAAACGGCAAAATGAAATGACTAATGAAAACTTTAGACTTAAATTAAATCACGTAGGCCATATCATCAAGAATCTAAAATGAGCACACAGCGGTAAAATATGAAGATGGAGCAACTGCTAATGCTAACAAAACAATGACAGGGACATCTTATCATCACACTTTTTAGCGTTATTTACAGCTTACCGAAGTGCTCTGTTCGTCGTCTCCAAAGATAGAAGGAATTGAACCCTCAATCAGACGAAGTCTTTCGGCAAATCCTTCTTTATACTGGCGGAGGTTGCTGAAGCAGCGTTAGCTCGGCGCTTGTGTTAGCTCACTTGTTAACATCCATATGAAGACGTTCTGTTGGTTCATCATCATTTTCATCTCGCTCCGCTGGGTCCGACTCTGGCTCGAACATGTAAGGCTGGATGGACAAGTCTTCTGTTGTTGACATTTTGTAAATAACGTGTGAATAAAAAGTTTCCGCGCCGCTACATAATCGTATCTCTTCTATCAAACTACAAAAATGGCCTAACAGGGTGTCACCTCTGCAACCTGGAGAGGGGGTGGGGTATGAAGTGTCTCATTTGCATTTAAAGAGACCGCACCAAAACGAGTTGCTCTCAGAAGCACATCAGAAAAGTGGTAGAAAAGGGGCCTGTGGAGCTATAATAATGAGGAATTCAGACCCAAGCATTGCAGTTCCGCTTTATATAGACCACAACTTTATGATTTATATGTAAAAAGGAAAGATTTAAAAGCATGATATGTCTCCTTTAAAACATGATATAAGCACCACAGACTTATTTTATCGTAACCTTACCTAAAGTAAACCAATTATAGACAGTGGGCAAAGCGGAGTGGCAACCACCTTGTTTTGTTTATCTTTCCAAGAACTGTTATTTGTTTATCTCTGTTGGTTTTAATATTGGCTGTGTGTCAAACAAATTCAGCAAACACTATATAGGAAGTACATCCCACTAAATAAAACACTTTTTTCCTCATCAACACTTGTAGGTGACTATTTTTATTATTATTATTATGAATTTCTTTATGTGCCATGGTTTCTTATATTGTCTTGTGTTTGTCTTTGTCTAATAAAATCAGGTTGGTTACTGAGAACCAGTACTCTTTCACAGTGACAGTCCTAACCAAAAGGCGTCATCAGGGCAAATACAACAAAGCAAGTGTACAAAGAGAAACATCAAAAAACAACCATGATTAAAACATGTAAAACTGCTGCAGCCCAACATTATCGAGGTAACAATCTGTAGTTCATATTGAGGTCACTGTGTGGTAAATCATGGCTTATTCATCCTTCCCTTACACATTCCTGCTGTATTATAAAAGAAACTTTATACAAATTCTGTTGTTTGAGTGAAATAAATATGGTTAAATGGATGGTAATTTTTTTTTAACTGGCACTTTTCTTGATTGCACATAGTGATAATAAAGGTTTGTTGTCCAAGATACTCCTGCAGAGTTTTGGTTCCTTTGTGAAGAGTATTGTCACATTTCAGAGTTGAGGATGAGGAGGACCCAAGCGCACAAACAGAATCAGGCAGCAGGCAGGTGTAATGTTCAAAATTGGAGTATTTCTAAATACCCTACAGGGACAAATAAAGTTTTTTCTGATTCATTTTAATGACAAAACTAAAATCCAAAGGTTACACAAGGAAATTCAAGGAGCAGGGTACAAGCCGCAGTGGGACACGAAGAGGTTGACATTCACAATAATCCAGCAATTCTGTGTCCGAGCACTCAGCTAAATAGTGAGGGAGGCCTGATTGGGAAGGGGCCACACCTGGGTGCAAAACATGAGGCAGCTAATCATTAACAACCCAAACACAGACATTTCTGGGAGGTGGAGACATGAGCAGGAATACCTGGGAACGCAAAGACAAGGTTGACACATGGAACAAAAACTATAATGGGAACTAAACAGAACCAACAAAGACTTACAGAACAAATAGAGGACCACAATGGCTACAGAGAAGTGACAACAAAACTAAGTATTTTATTCTAGAGAAGAATAGCTGCAGCCACAGAGCAGAAAGAGAATGGAAAGGTATTCTTTACTTTTGCATTGCATGTAAGAATAATAATTAATTGACTAAATCAGCATTCATCCAGCAACTATTGTTTGTAATCCAAATCGTATTTCTTTCCCTACAGCCTCTGTCTCCAAGGATGAATTGTTTGTTACCTCAGCGGACACTCAAGTGGGTAAGGACACCATCACCTACAATGTCACCAGAGAACTACCAGTTTCTTCAACAACTCCTCCCACCAATGACCTGAATCATAACCCACTGTACAGAAGCACCCTGCAGCACCAGAGAATGCTCAGATCACCAAGTCATCCAGGCTACCTTCAAGACAGTAGAGGGTTGAACTCTGAGCCAGCTGCCCTTCCTTCAGCACCCAGTGCTCTGTGCAGTGTTGGTGATAAAAGTTCACAGTGTGAGAAGGCTAAAAGCGCCAACATGACAGCAGCTGCCCACCATCTAAAGACCTTCATGCCAAATACTCACACCAACTCAAAGGATCAAGGAGGATCTACCCAAGTCACCTCTTTCACTACTGCCGCCACACAGAACAATACTAAGCCAGGAAATGATAACGAGAAGACGACCACCACAACCATCAGGTCCACCACTATCATCCCAGTTACTCAGAGTTCAGGTACGACTCTTTCTACTATATGACCACTCAGTCGTGAACATTTTTCATTGTCACAATGCATTTGCTTTTACGCTACTAGTACAGTGCCCGTCGGAAGTATGCATTCATGTGGGAGCATAAGGAGTATATTTACGGGTGCAAAATGTGGGTGCAATTTTCCTGGTTTAATTCTATGAGACATGCGCATGATGAATGTGTAGTTTTTTTATTCATTTTTATATTTTTTTCGTTTGATATATTTTTTGGAGTCATTGTGTGTGTTTTTGTAGCCTTTTGTATATTTTTGTGCATTTCTGTTGTCGTTTTGTGTACTTCCTGTATAAATTGTTTCGTTTTTTGTTTTACGTCATTTGTGCATTTTTTGTATAATTATTGTTTTTTGTTGCATTTGTAGTGTGATTCTGGAGTCATTTTGTATCTTTTTTTAGTGTAGTTTTTTCGCATCTCTGTTGTCTTTTGTGTATTTTTTTATATAAATCATTAGTTTTGTGTATTTTGAGTCATTTTCATATTTTTGTTGTTTGGTGTGTGTGTTTGGGAGGGAGGGGGGGTGAAACCATTCTAAATTCATGCGTACCAGTCCATCCACGTGTACCTGCCTAACTTTCACTAAACTTAATTATTTTCAGTAGTTAGATGTAGTGGCAGGTGTGACGTGAGTGAAGCTGCAGTAATCATCAGGTGACCTTCACTATGTAGCAACATGTAAACACTTAGATCTGACTCAGAGCGTAACACTGCACTACCACCCTATGGACGGGTGTCGTGACACAGACTGTAACCAGACTAAATGGTGGTCCGTTGTACACTCACATACCTGCACATGTGTCACGTAGACGGTTATCGATAGTGAAGTGCACCTGATCAATGTGTGTGTGTGTGAGACTACCTGGACTCTAATCTCCTCCGTTGGTTCCCACACATACGCCTCGAAGAAATGTGCAGCTTTCAACACAGCAGCCATTGCCGTCAATAACTTCCGGGTGAGGTCTGTCCGGCCTAAATAGCGTACGATCAAACTAACATGAAAATAAACGTTTCGAAACGTTAGGGTTAGGGTTAGGGTAGGAATAGTAAAAAAAGAAAAAGTATGTTTCCTAAAGAGAAGCCCACAGAAGCTCTGGCACACACCGGAAGTGAGCTGTGCTGTGAAATAGATATAGATGGCGCGCTAGCGTCCCCTCACACCCTGAGGTCAAAAATTTAATAGGTTTCATTTCGGGGGCCGTCCAGAAGTGAAATAAAATTAGAATAAACATTTTGAAATGACCAAATTACTCCAAAATGACAGATACACGCACTCGGGGTATTTGGAACCCGTCGATCGAGTTTCAGGTCGAACTGGCAACACGTCGGGGAGATATTTGCTCCACACACACACATCCCCACATCCACACACACATCCCCACGTCCCCACAGACCTCCTTTGCTTTTATAGGTAGATATTGTCTTCTTTGTGTCACTTGACAAGTAGGGGGACAGATTATGATACATTTTAGTGGAATAAATTGAGGAAAAGAAGAGACTTTTGTCTCATTAAAATATTTTGTTGGATCTTCTCGTTTTACACTTTTACAGGTCAACAGGACCAGCTCTCCGTCCTTTGGATAAGGATTTCTAAGTTAAGGTATTACCAAGAAATCACAAAGAGATTAGTTTAGGCTGGTGGTGAGGTGACACGTCCGGCTTCCGACTTCCCGCATCTTATTTTATGCTCCTGACAGAGATGTGGCAGAAGGACCAAGAGATGGTTCACCTGAAGGAGCTACGTGTATGCCGTGTTGGCTGCTCCGCTTTAGGGAAGCCCTGTCCCGGGCGCCAAGGCGGAGGTCTTGCTGCTGTGTACCAGGACCTGGGGTGGCCCACCGCGCTGAGGAGGTGCTGGCGTCTGTGCTGGGGATGGGGTGGGGATGATGCTGTTTGTGGGGGTTGGCGCTCGCTGATCCCACGGATCTTCTGTAGCTCTGATGAGATGTTGTTCAAATGATCTGAGCAGGTGAAGCTGATTAAAGCTGATGACGTTATCATGGAGCGCAGCTGTGCTGCATGAGAAACGGAGTTTTACAGGCACAGAAAAGTTAAACGGGCACTGGTGGCTTTGTATTTAGGAGTCAGTGATGATTTACGCAGTTTCTTTTGGCAATTTTAGACCGTGTTTGGGTGGTTTAGGCAGTGCTCAGTGCAGTCAGGACAGGAGGGATGAGATCAGTGCACCTAATGAGTGCTCCCCGAAACATTTCCCCATTTAAAAAATAAAAAATAAAAACGTTCCTTGCCTCACGGTGATGGCGTTTTATGTTGTTTTTGTCCATTTCCGTTTTTAACCGTTTTCATTGGTCAATTCCGTGATTCTGTCCGCGATTCCGTTAACATAGATTTTATAGGGCCCTATCTTACCTCTTTAATGGATTGCCTGTCCCATTTAAAGCAGTGGCTGAGTGAGAACAGTTTCCAATTAAACTCAGAGAAAACTGAGACACTCATTGTTGTCCCTGTTATAGTCATCCCTGGTATTGAGCGTGTCACCTCAGAGTTATCTTTGATAAAGACATGCCTTTAGTGGAGCATTCAAGACAGTTAAAAAAGAACTGTTTCTTTCAGCTTTGTGATATCGCCAAGCTGGAGACTATTATTCATGCTTGGATTATTGTAACAGCCTCTTCACCTGCCTAAATAAGAAGGAGCTGACCCGTCTACAGTATGTTCAAAACTCTGCAGCGAGGCTCCTGACCCGCTCCAACAGGAGAGACCATATTACTTCTGATGTCTCTCCATTGGCTCCCTGTTGCCTTCAGAGTGAAATTTTAAATTCTGGTCCTGACTTTCACAGAATAATCTAATACAGCCCTACACCTCAACTCGGAGCCTGAGGTCTTCAGGCCAAAACCTGCTAATGGTCCCTCAAACCTGTCATAAAACCCAATGAGACAGGTTTTTTAAAGGGGACATGCTTTTCACCCATCTTCATTTTTTCTCAGAGTCCCAAACTCGCCTGTTTTTCAGAGTTTTAGCCCTCTGAAAAGTGACTTTCTGAGCAGTTCTAAAATTGGACTGTTTAGGGGCCTACTTATGCATATTCGTGACTGGGTGTGTCTACAGACGTTAACATGCCTGCATGCCCCGCTCTTTGACGAGGGAGATCAGTGATCACCAAAGCTATTTTATTGTGCTATCCACACACTGTTGTTATTGTTTTCAGCCAAAAAAACCTGCACATTACAGTAAAGCACGTGGCTATTGAAGCGGCAGTCATTCAAACTCTCACTGGAGTGTTGAGCTGCTAAGTCACTTTCTTCTCCTCCTCTGCTCTTCTAACTACAGGAATAGTGCATTTCAGGTGAAAATCATTTGTTTTGTCTAACCGCTGCATCGCATTGTGTCACAAACACATCAGATCATACAAGGCAATAAAGTGCGCTGGAAACCACAAAAGCAAAGTACATCTCATGAACAAATAGTGTTTACACTACAGTGTATGTTCACCGTGGAGGTGCGGCACCGACAGCGAGCAAGTTTTGTATTTCGTTTTACCGGTAGCCATCACTCCTTTGCTAGCAAGAAAAAAAATTGGCGGACTTTTGCAAAAGTTTTCATCTGGTTGGAGGTGGAGTCCATGAGTGGAGATACCAGCGGAGGGGAGGGTATTTTCTTTCCCGACTGCACTTGTGATGTCACAAATGTAGAAAATTTGAAACGGAGCTCTTTTCTCTGTGTTGTAAGACTTACACAAACCACAAACAAAAGACTTCATTGATTTATTTCACATTTTGTGTGCCGTGTGGACGCTCAAGTTACCTTATTTGCAGACGTGGAAAGAGTACTGAAAATGAGTACTCAAGTGCAAGTACTGTTACTTTGCTTAAATTGTACTCAATTACTAATTAACTAATGTACTAATTATTAAATACTGGTGTTAAATACTTAAGTAAAAGTACAAAGTATGCTTCTCAAAAACTATTCAGAGTAGTAATTACTTTTTAACAGATGGATTTTTTATTGCGCTGTCAGTAGCAGGCATTCAATTCAATTCACCTGTATAAAATATTAACAATTTGAGCTAATCTTTGATTGTTAGCATAGTATACAAGAGTGATAAATTTGGTTAAACTTTGCAGATGTATTGCTGTATTTATTATGTATTCATTTAAGTGTAAACCAATTTTGAATGGTCATTGCAAAAAATCTATTTCTGTATACATTATAAATTCTGTATACTATCTGTAAAAAGATTATCGACTGATGTATCAGTATCGCCATCTCCATCTCCATCTTCTTCCGCTTAGCCGTTTCCAGGTCGCTGGGGCAGCATCCTCAGTAGGGAGGCCCAGACTTCCCTCTCCCCGGCCACTTCCTCCAGCTCTTCCGGGGGGACCCCGAGACATTCCCAGGCCAGCCGAGAGACATAGGGAGGCGTTCAGGGGGCATCCTAATTAGGTGCCCGAGCCACCTCATCTGGCTCTTCTCGATGCGGAGGAGCAGCGACTCTACTTTGAGCCCCTTCCGAATGACTGAGCTTCTCACCCTACTCTAAGGGAGAGCCCAGCCACCCTACGGAGGAAACTAATTTCGGCCACTTGTACCCGCGATCTTGTTCTTTCGGTCATGACCCAAAGCTCATGACCATAGGTGAGGGGTGGAACGTAGACCGACCTGTAAATCGAGAGCTTCGCTTTTTGGCTCAGCTCCCTTTTTACAATGACGGACCGGTGCAGACTCCGCATCACTGCAGACGCCGCACCAATCCGCCTGTCGATCTCTCGCTCCATCCTTCCCTCACTCGTGAACAAGACCCCGAGGTACTTGAACTCCTCCACCTGGGGCAGAACCTCATCTCCAACCCGGAGAAGGCACTCCACCTTTTTCCGGTCGAGAACCATGGACTCGGATTTGGGGGTGCTGATTCTCATTCCGGCCGCTTCACACTCGGCTGCGAACCGATCCAGTGAGAGTTGAAGGTCACGGTATGTTGGAGCCAACAGGACCACATCATCTGTAAAAAGCAGTGATGCAATACTGAGGCCCCCAAACCGGACCCCATCAACGCCCTGACTGCGCCTAGAAATTCTGTCCATAAAAATTAAGAACAGAATCGGTGACAAAGGGCAGCCCTGGCGGAGTCCAACCCTCACCGGAAACGATTTCGACTTACTGCCGGCAATGCGGACCAGACTCTGACTCTGGTCATACAGGGAACGAACAGCTCCTATCAGGAGGTTTGATACCCCATGCTCCCGGAGGACCCCCCACAGAAATCCCCGAGGGACACGGTCAAATGCCTTTTCCAGGTCACAAAACACGTGTGGACTGGTTGGGCAAATTCCCATGACCCCTCAAGGACCCTGCTGAGGGTGTAGAGCTGGTCCACAGTTCCACGGCCAGGACGAAAGCCACATTGCTCCTCCTGAATCCGAGGTTCAACTATCCGGCGGACCCTCCTCTCCAGTACACCTGAATAGACCTTACCGGGGAGGCTGAGGAGTGTGATCCCTCTATAATTGGAACACACCCTCCGGTCCCCCTTCTTAAAAAGGGGGCCCACCACCCCGGTCTGCCAATCCAGAGGCACTGCCCCCGATGTCCACGCGATGTTGCAGAGTCTTGTCAGCCATGACAGCCCCACAACATCCAGGGCCTTGAGGAACTCCGGGCGGATCTCATCCACCCCCGGAGCCCTGCCACCGAAGAGCTTTTTAACCACCTCGGCAACCTCAGCCCCAGAGATAGGAGAGCCCACTCTCGGGTCCCCGGGCCCTGCTTCCAGATTGGAAGGCGTGTCGGTGGGATTGAGGAGGTCTTCGAAGTATTCCCCCCACCGATCCACAACGTCTCGAGTCAAGGTCAGCAGCGCACCATCCGCACCATACATATTGTTGACGGTGCACTGCTTCCCCCTCCTGACACGCCGGATGGTGGTACAGAATCTCTTCGAAGCCGTCCGGAAGTCGTTCTCCATGGCCTCACCAAACTCCTCCCATGTCCGGGCTTTTGCCTCGGCGACCGCCGTGGCTGCACTCCGCTTGGCCCGTCGGTACCGGTCTGCTGCTTCCGGAGTCCCACAGGCCAAAAAGGCCCGGTAGGACTCCTTCTTCAGCTTGATGGCATCCCTCACCCCCCGTGTCCACCAACGGGTTCGGGTAGTCGCACCGACTACCTTGCGGCCACAGCACTGATCAGCCGCCTCAGCAACAGAGGCACGGAACATGGCCCACTCGGACTCAATGTCCCCCGCCTCCTCCGAGACATGGTTGAAGTTTTCCCGGAGGTGGGAGTTGAAGCTCCTTCTGAGACTCTGCCAGGCGTTCCCAGCAGACCCTCACTATACGTTTGGGTCTGCCAGGTCTAACCGACATCCTCCCCCGCCATCGGAGCCAACTCACCACCAGGTGGTGATCAGTTGACAGCTCCGCCCCTCTCTTTACCCGAGTGTCCAAGACATGCGGCCGCAAGTCCAATGACACGACTACGAAGTCGATCATCGAACTGCGGCCTAGGTCGTCCTGGTGCCAAGTGCACATATGGACACCCTTATGCTTGAACATGGTGTTTGTTATGGACAATCTGTGACGAGCACAGAAGTCTAACAACAAAACACCGCTCGGGTTCCGATCAGGGGGGCCGTTCCTCCCAATCACGCCCATCCAGGTCTCACTGTCGCTGCCAACGTGAGCGTTGAAGTCCCCCAGCAGAACGAGGGACTCCCCAGAAGGAGCACTCTCCAGTACTCCCTCTAAGGAATCCAAGAAGGGTGGATACTCCGAGCTGCTGTTTGGCCCATAGGCACAAACAACAGTCAGGATCCGTCCCCCCACCCGAAGGCGGAGGGAGGCTACCCTCTTGTCTACCGGGGTAAATTCCAACGTACAGGCACTAAGTCGGGGGGCAAGAAGTATAGCCACCCCGGCCCGGCGCCTCTCACCATTGGTGACTCCAGAGAAGAAGAGAGTCCAACCCCTGTTGAGAAGGCTGGTTCCAGAGCCCTTGTTATGTGTCGAGGTGAGACCGACTATATCTAGTCCGAACTTCTCCACCTTGCACACAAGCTCAGGCTCCTTCTCCGGCAGAGAGGTGACATTCCACGTTAGTTGAGGTATTAGTAGTGCTACAAAAAATAACTTGAATTAGATAACACATGATCATGTAGGTCAACACGTACTAATTGCTCATTTCTTGCAACACATCAAGCAATTTTTAAAGACCCAGAGAATATTTTCTACTATGACTATCTGAAATCTGACACCAGATTCTGAAAGACTACTTTCATCAACAAAAAAAAAATTGTTTCTGGCTGTTTTGTTCTTTTGTAATCAGCCGTTGAATAGAGCAAGTTTTACACAAATCTTCAGTTTCAGAGCAAAAAGCTGAGAAAAAAGCCTTTTTGTAAAAAAAAAACCTGTCAGTGACTTTAAAGCTTTTTTTTTTTAATTTAGTGACATCTCTAACATCTGAACATCATTTCCTTATATAAAGCTAAAAAAAAAACACTGAGACCGGGCTTTTGATGGCAAAATTATTATTATTTACCTATCTGGGTCAGAGTTGAATGGATTTCTCACTGTATTTTGGCGTTCCTCCAACTTTCTCTCCCGTCAGTCTGCACACACGCAACTTCCCCCTCCTCCCAGACATGCAGAGTGTCACTGCTTACCCCGTTTTTTTATGGTTTTATCTCACAATCGCCACATTATCCATGAATAACACACTTGCTCTGGTCGGAGTGTGCGCTGCTGGGAACGTCAGCTCTGCACGTAGCGCCATTTTCTGTCTTGTAAACGCCTTTCTTTCTCCCTCTGAGCTCCGATGAGCATGGATGATCTCACATCCAAATGTGCGCTGCTACTTCCTACATGTCACCTATTATTTTGCTATCTGGCTCACAGGCTGGGGGTATTTTGTACCCACCTCCACTTTGATTTTCTTCTTCTGTGTTCTGTTCTGTCAGAAAATTGTTTCTTGTGGAGTGATTGTCTGTCTGTCTGTCTGTCTATATAATTTGTAAATACTGTTTGTACATCTGTAAATGTTTCTGTAAATAAAAAAAAAAATGACCCGTTTGACACGGTTAGTTGATGGTTTTATCTCACGATCGCAACATTATCAAAAATCCACTCAAGTCCACACATGTTCTGTGTTAGTTTGTGGAGCTGTGAGCTGCTGGATATTTCACAAAATTACTTCATAGTGCCATAATCTCCTTCATCCCTGCTTCTCCCTCCTTAGCTAATGGTAGCATCAGTGGCTAATCTGTCATCCAAAGGTGCACTGCTGCCACCTTCAGGGCACCAGTTGGTCACTACATCAACAGAGAAGCCTGATATTGACGAGTTTTCTCGTCATTGGCACTGAGTGAGTTTTAACACACGTGAAAAATAAAAAAAAGCAATATCATACAAGTATAGCTGTAAAACCTCTTACCACAATGTGTTTTTTGAGATTAGACGCTGAAATCTTGCATCTGGACGCTGTCTCTGTACATGAAAAATCCACCAGGTATGGCCACGGGCACTTGTCCTCACCCTCCGTCTGTTCTTCCTTCTTTTCAGTGTTGACAGTGCCGTCTTCTGTCTCTATTTTGGCTTTGTTGTCTCTAAATCTTCCTTCCTACTCCGCTGTATAGATATGCTACCTCCAGAAACTTGTACCTACTGCTGCAGTGCCGTTGTCTTTTCGTTGCGTCATAGATTATATGGCGCGGTCCCGATCGGACGGCCTGTATGGTGGCCAGGAGGTGCCAAACAAATGTACATTTCAGAACAGATTTGAATATTAATTCAAATTGTAATACACGTACCCCAAAAATCTACTTAATTACAGTAACGTGAGCATTTGCAATTCGTTACTTCCACCCCTGCTCATTTTTGTTCAAAAAGACTGCAAAAGTGGATTTTTCATAATATGCCCCCTTTAAAGCTGTTGTGCATCGTCTCTGGAATAAACTTCTGTCCTTGCGCTCCCTTGACTTTGTGGAGACTTTTAAAAAGCAGCCAAAGGCTTTATTGTTTTGAATTTCATTGTGTTCACTGTAAAGCTCTTTGTGACCTCTGTCTGTGAAAAGCGCATATAAATCCCTTCCGTATTACCCCCATATCATTTTGAGGAGGTGGACTGGGTCATGATGTCATTTTTGGGGGGCTGTCTAGAAATCATGAAACATGGAGTTTTCCCAACGCTTGTAAATGTCATTGAAATTTGTGAAAATGATAAAAACACCTTTGTTGATAAACAATGTAACAGGTTGATATGATCAGATTATTGATCAGATTATTGCAGTGTCCGAGTCACAGTTAAAATCTCTCCTTTTTTCCCCTTATATTGACGATAGGTAAAAGTTTGTTTTTGTGGAAACCCTGATTTTATTAACTTCTTCCATTTCTGCATTCAGAAATTATCATCGCATCAGCATCATCTGTACCTGCTCTAAAGCATGACCGAGTGTGATGTGCTTAAGGTTTGAGGAAATAATCCCGCAGAGTGTCCTGCAGAGGAGACAGAGATGTTTGCAGTGAAACAGAACCATTGGCTTTTTACATAATAAGCAGTTTTAAATATAAATTGTTTAATGCCCTATGGAACTGATGTGAGCGAGTCCAAACTGAAGCTGAGCCTCATTTAAATATGTGTGGGAACAGTTTCTGGTATCTATCCTCTCATGGGCATTTCACCAACCTCCACATATGACAGCTTGTTTCACTTATTGGACTGCTCTATGTTTCACCTGCTTATACTTATACATCTTCACACATTATACAACCTTACCAGTAAGTTACCGATGACATGACTCCTCTGAGCGCTGACAGGTGTGACACAGAGTGGCATCAACTGTATTTATATAGCGCATTCAGGTTGTGGGATTGTGTGATTATGGGTTAATTTGAATTATTATTAAGTACGTTTCTGCGGGGTTTGGAAAACATAGGAAGAAGGACCAAATACAGGATGTGATGGCGCAACTGTGAGTAACAGGGCATCGGCACAAAGCAGTCACACAAACTGTCGTCTTACGCCAACGAGCACACACACATGAACACACCCACACACCAAGTGGTTTATCTGTCATTTTTAATCATTTATAATAACATTTCTGGGGGGGGGTTGAGGATTTCCTTTGGAAAATGCGTTTTTCTGACCGACCGACCGTTTTACCTGCGTGATGTACAGACCAGACCCAATTAAAATGCAACAATGTTTCAGATTCACTGCCTGAACCGCACCTAGTTCACGGGACTATATGTGTGAAAGCACCCTTAGGGTTCAGTGTCTTGTCCAAGGACATTTTGACAGGTATAGCACTGGGGTCAAACCCCCAACTTCGCGAAAACGACCCCTCTACCATCTGATCCACAGTCAACCCTAAGTGATTGTAGGAGGACTTTCAGCCCTTTCACAAACACTATAGATTTTTTCAGTGCTTGACTTTAGTAACAATGAACAATGATTGCTTACCAAGGGGTAAGCAAATCTAAAGTGCAAATGAGTTGCACTTTAGATTTCATCCTACCTCACCTTCTCTTTTTAAGGCTAGTCTGTGGAAAACCTTTGAAGAAGGTCATCTTTGTGCTCTCTGTCCTACTCTTGGTCAGTCAGTCAACCATAGAAGGCCTTTAAGAAACATTTAGCTTAATTTGGCAAGAACAGTGGAACTTAAAATAAACATCCAAAAAGTACAGTGAATTAGTGGAAGCTGCTCTGAGACACACCCGCCATTGATCAAGTCTTCTGATGACACAATGATGAGACAATGGGCCGGGCTGAACAACTTTCTCAAATCCACTGCTAAGCAGGGTTATGGGACAACCAATTCAAAGCACTTTCAGCAGCATTAAACACACAAATCTTAACATAATCTCAAATTTAGTTAATTCTTTGTGAAAATTCTTGTACTCTCAAATATAAGTATAATGTAGCTTGCCTTTGTATGTAAAACTGAAAACAAAAAAGATTTTTTTTTTCATTTCTGGGTACACATACTACACTAATTTACTCTAATGCTATTTTGTTAAAGGGGAAAGAGCATTGTTTAGTCCACATAATTACAACATAAACTGGTCTAGGTATAAGAATATTGTACCAATGAATTAGTACGACCAAGACATTCACTGATTTGGTTGTGCCTGCAGTTCTCTGCCAGATGAATCTGACGATGCCTGAAGGATATATCGAAGTTCCACCAAAGTCCAGCTCTTCTTTTCAATCCACCACAGACTGCAGCTTCATCATCACAGTTTACATGGGTTTTGGAGTAGAAGTTCAGGTAAGAACAAAGTCAAACCTATACAGGATTTGTTTCTCATGTACTTGCAAAATGTGAGTTTTGTTGCTTAACACACTGTTTATGTTTGAACAGTTTCCAAAACCATCTGGAAAGTCATATACTGTACATGTCATTTAATTGACATGTATAATTTGGAGAAACATTTTTATTCAGAAAAAATACCACACAACAGCAGACCAACAGTTGGCTGTATGAAAATGGTTGTTTGTTGTGTAAACAACAACATAATGTATGAATAAGAACAATGTTTTTAATTGTTTCCCAATATCAGTTTAACAGAAAATATGAAATGCCACAAAGTGCTGTCCAAATGCTTTGTTTCTGTGTGTCCCATTTTTTTATGGTTTTATCTCACAATCACCACATTATCCATGAGTTCCACACATGCTCTGGTTGGAGTGTGCGCTGCTGGGAACGTCAACTCTGTACGTAGCACCATTTTCTGTCTCGTAAACCCCTTTCCTCTCTCCCTCTGAGCTGTGATGAGCATGGATGATGTCTCATCCAAAGGTGCGCTGCTACCTCCTACATGTCACCTATTATTTTGCTATCTGGCTCACAGGCTGGGGGTATTTTGTACCTACCTCCACACCCCCCCCCCTCCTTCCGACATGCAGGGATGACCTGTTTGGCCCGGTTAGTTGATGGTTTTATCTCACGATCACAACATTATCAATAATCCACTCAGGTCCACACATGTTCTGTGTTAGTATGTGGAGCTGTGAGCTGCTGAATACGTCACAATATCACTCTGTAGCGCCATAAACTCCCTTCTTTTCCTGCTTTGCTGGGTAGCATCAGTGGCTAATCTCTCATCTAAAGGTGCACTGCTGCCATCTTCAGGACATAGTTGGTCACTACAACAACCCACAGCATAGATATTGATGAGGGACCTCTGCCAGGGTGTTTTCTAGTAATCCCCGTGAAAAAATGCAAATGACGAGATATCTCGTCAATGGCACTGAGTGAGTTAAAAGAGACTTCTATTTGAATATAGAGACATGGGACTGTCCCTACTCTCAGATCGGGAACGTGCATTGACTTTTGACGAGCAGCTTGAGCAGCCAATAGTAATGCTTAAAACAGCTCATGGGCTCACCCTGTTGGTAGAAAGATCTCTGATTGACTGTATTTCTAAAGCTCATTTACAGAGCCAAGAAAAGGAGAAGAGATTCACTGTCCACTCAGAACACTTCAGATTACAATATGCTCAAAGATGATTATGGATTTTTGACCAAATAACACACACAAAAAAAAAAACACTGCAGCTTTAAGTCTTCGGGGCCCACTGAACCCTCTCTCTGCCTCAGCAGATGACACTGGGACAACAATGAGCAACCTTACAAGAGTTTTAATTTGATCAAATAGGCCTTAGAACACACCCCCTGAAGAACACCAACAACTTCACTGCTGGACTGGAAAGAACACTTTGCTTTCAGGCTTAAGATGGCGCCAGCATGTACCGGCTGCCGTCTGCCAGCTGTGCTGGAACTTTTGTTTGTAGCCGCACTGATCGGTTTTCTGTACCAAATCATCACTACGCTGATAGTTTACGACCGTCAGGCACTTATTAATCTTAATCGTTCACATGAGGTACATCTGGGCTTCAGCTCTAAGGATCAAACATCCAGACTTCCTCCTCACTACCTGACTACCTGCTGCGCTCACCTGTCCTCCGGAGGAAGCGTGCCAAAAAACGAGGTAAAAGTGGTGGAGTCCTGTTGAGGATAAAGGCGTTCTAGAGGTCAAATCCTGGGACTGATCTGGATGCCAGTTATCACATGGATTAAGGTGGATTCAGCCCGTGGCTCCCGTGTGTCTGGTGTCCGGCTTGCGTCACCTGCTGCTCGAAGTGCTGCTCCGCCGACGCCGTCCCCGGAATCGTGGTGTGGATCATGGGTTGCTTCGTCCGCTGCGCCGCAGCTCTCCACAGGCCGACGAGGAAGTGACTCTACGCCTCGGCTTGCAGAATGCTAGATCGCTAGCCAACAAATCTGACCTCCTGAAGGACCTTTTCATGTCCCACGGGTTGGATTTGATGTACATTATGGAAACATGGCAACGGGAGGACAAGTACATTCATCTTTATGAGCTGTGCCCTCCAGACTGCTCCGTGTTTGGAACTCCACGGCTTACGCGGTGTGGAGGAGGATTAGCGCTCATGTACCGGGACTATTTCAGCTTGTGACTGTTGGACATGAACACCTTCAACTCCTACGAGCTCCAGATTTGTAAGGTTGGAAATGAACACTCTTTTTACTGGGTTTTAATCTACCGACCTCCTGGTCCTGCTCGTTTATTCCTGGATGAATTCTCTGACTTCATGTCATCTATTGTTAAGCTGGAGAGTGTATTAATTCTTGGTGATTTTAATCTGCATGTTGATAATTCCTCCTGTCCTATGGCAGCTGAGCTGATGTCTCTTATGGACTCTTCACTTTGTGCAACATGTGTCAGGTCCAACACACACTAAAGGCCATACTTTAGATTTGGTCTTTTCTTTTGGTTTAATGATTGACCATCTAGGAATTGAAGACATACAAATAAGCAACCATTGCTGTATCGTGTTTAATCTGTCAATCACACTGGCACGGGCTACTTCCAATGTGAAAAAGCGGAAACGGATTCTTAATGAAGCAGCAATCAGTGGATTTTCTGCCTCTTTCGATCCAACTACATTTGCTAGTTGTGATGATGTTGACACTTTTATGACAAACTTCAATAGCCATTGTCTGTCTGTTTTGGACACAGTAACACCAGCTAAAAATACCCCAGGCTCTAATAAGAAACCTTGTCCGTGGATGAATGAAGCTATTTTTAGCTTTAGGAGAAGCTGCCGGAAAGTGGAACGGTTGTGGAAAACCATTAAACTCGATTTGCATAGACTCCATTTAAAAGAAAAGATAATGGAGCTAAATGAAATAATAAAGCGCGCCCGCTCGGCTTATTTCACTAATCTTGTTTTGCAAAATAAGAGAAACTCCAAGGTTTTGTTCAATACTATTGAAAATCTTGTTGCACCCTCACCGTCCCATGTGCCTGTACACACACAGGAGGACTAACAATTTTTTAAACTTCTATGTAAACAAAGTACAAGACATCAAGGCTAGCATTCCTCCTCCCTTGGTTAGCTTCTGCACTGCATCAACCCCTGTGAGCTCATGGTCCTCCTTCACTCCATTCAGCCTACAGAATGTTCAAGTTTTAGTAGGAAAAATGAAACCCTCATCGAGCACTGTAGACATTGTTCCTACTTCTCTGCTTTTAAATGTTTTTGATGTGGTCGGTCCTTGGGTGGTAAAAATTATAAACCTCTCACTTTTATCTGGCTCGATCCCCAGCTTCTTTAAACATGTGATAATAAACCCCATTCTTAAAAAACCCAATCTTGATCCGGGGGAGCCTATAAACTACCGGCCCATATCTAAGCTTGCCTTCATGTCTAAAATCATGGAGAAAGTGGTTGCTAAGCAGCTAACCTCATACATGGAACAGCATGATTTTTATGATAAGTATCAATCTGGTTTTAGATCAATCCATTCCACTGAAACTGCTCTTCTGAAAGTTTCTTGTGACGTGATGATGGCCGCTGACTCTGGTCGTTACACAGTTTTAGTTTTACTTGATCTGACAGCTGCCTTTGATACTATAGATCACAGTTGATCGACTCAAATCTGAGATGGGGTTTTCTGGTGCTGTTCTCCAGTGGTTTACCTCTTACATTAATGGAAGAACCTTTAATGTTGCTATTAACAATGTTATGTCCAATATGTCCAACCTGTCATGTGGAGTAGCCCAGGGCTCTGTTCTGGGGCATGCTTTGTTTTTATTGTATCTGATGCCTCTTGGTCGGTTGATCCGTGGTTTTAAAAATGTGTCTTATCATTTTTATGCTGACAATATCCAGTTGTACTGCTCCTTTAATGACTCAGATTTTCACTTTTTATCGGAGTTATTATATTGTATATCCTGTATCAAAAAATGGTTGTCATCAAATTATCTCCAGATAAATTCAAACAAAATAGAAACTCCCATCATTGCTCCTGATAAAAATATCCCTCTGATTAAATACTCCCTTGGTGATCTGGGCTCATCTGTTAAAACCAGCCTCAGAAACCTTGGGGTAGTTTTTGATCAGTCAATGTCTTTGGAGGGACACTGTCGTCAATTGACTAAAAACTGTTTTTAGCACATGATAAATATTTCTAAAGCGAGGCATCTTTTATCAAAATCAGATCTGGAACTGGTCATACTCGCATTTATGTCATCTCGTATTGACTATTGTAATTCTGTTTTTACTTGTTTTAATAAGTCGACCCTAAACAGACTCCAGATCGTTCAGAACGCTGCTGCCAGACTTTTAACTGGTGCTTCCAGAACATCCCACATCACCCCCATTCTTGCTACTCTGCACTGGCTTCCAGTGAAGTTTTGAATTGAGTACAAAATATTAGTTCTCACGTTCCAAGCGTTACATGGTCAGGCCCCTAAATATATCTCTGACTTGTTGTGCCCCTACTCATCAAGGCAAAGCCTTTGGTCTTCAGGTCAGGGTCTCCTAAAGGCCCCAAAAACTAAATTTAAAACCCGAGGAGACCTGGAGTTCCAGGCTGTAGCTCCCAGACTTTGGAATAACCTGCACCAGTCTCTCAGGGAGCTCTACTGTGTGGACATTTTTAAAAAACTGCTGAAGACTTCACTTTACAGAAAAGCTTTTAGTTAACTGGATTTTAATATTTTTTTATCCTTTAATGTTGCTGCTCTTAAGATGTTTATGCACTCATGTTTTATTATTCTATTATGTTGCACTTGTATTTTTACCACAACTCTGTACAGCACTTTGTGATTTTATCTGCAAAAAGCGCTTTATAAATAAACTACTTACTTTGAACATTGGAAGTTGTGCCTTAAAGCATCCAGGATTCAGCTCTGGGTACATTTGCACAACTTCATCTACATCTACTGTTAAGAGGACTTCCTCCAGATTTCTTATTGATCTCATTCCTTCATGCACAAACTGCTCTCTGATCTGTGTATAAACAACATCAAGTGTTTTATAAAGCTCAGTTCTGTAATACTATGGAGATGCATGGACATGTGTTGGAGCAAACCCCGTAAAAGGTTTAGGTGGCTTATGGAAAAGAGTAGCTGTAATTAGAGTCAAACCAAGGCTTTCATACATGTGAGAGGCCTTGTTGTACACAACTTGGAATGCATGGGATTTATTTTCTTGATCTTCTTGAAAGATCTCTTTCACACAGGCAATAGCAGACAGCATGCCATCTATTGTCTGTGTTCTGTGCTGGAGGGAAACGTTGAGAGTCTCTAACTCCTCTGTTACTTCTAAAACAACCCAAAGACCAAGACCTACATTTTCCTGCTGCAATTGATAAATCAAGCCATATGCGCTGCTTGCTTTCTCTGACTTAGCTGTTGCCATCTCACTCAAAGCAGATCATACATGCTCATACTGTTTCAGCACAGCATGGATGGCACTTGTGCGAACTATCCACCTTGTGGGACAGAGGTCTAATAGTGGTCCAATTTTCACAATGCCCTTGAAGATGTCCTTGAGCTTGCCTGACTGGCAAAACAAAACTCCCAAATCATGAACCCATTCCATGGAGTTTCAAATAGTAGATGAGGTAGTGCAGGCATGCTGGGTGACGAGGTTCACACAAAGAGCACCACAGTGCACATACAGTATGGAGCAAGTGGTTGTTCTCTCTGAATGATGGCCTGTGCTCCTGAATATTTACCTGCCATGTTTGCAGCTCCATCATACGCCTGGCCACGTAAACCTGTGATGGGCAATTTAGTTTTAGCAAAACGTCTTTTACCAGATTTGCAAGATTATTGCCTGTGGTCAAGGTAACTTCATATAGACCAGGGGTCACAACCTCTGTGATCTGCGGTGCCAATTTGAAATGTTCTTCTCATTAGGTGTGCCATTATAATAATTATAATTATAATTATACAATAACACAAAGTTAAATTACGATATAAAATACAAAACATTTCCAACACCATTTACAAATTTTATTCCAGCCATACAAAACATAATTATACAGTTTTTTTGTTATTCACAACTCACTCAACACTGCTTTCAGAAACATTTTTCAAGAATAGAAAGCCCAAAACTTGTATAATAAAACAATCTTAACATTACAACAAAAATAATATCAACATTTTAAAGACATGGACAAACAGCTACGCATTTAAACTCAAACCACGTGTAGGCTGAGGAAAAATCTAATTAACAGAAGTTAGTGTGATCCCTGGCCCTGCTTTGCTTGGCCCTGTTCTGTGATATGGGGCTTGTATTTAGTTACTTTAAGTAACAAGCATGCCTCAGAGTGGTCTGCTGTTAGCCGACTATGGGTGAGGCGGAGCACATTTCTCATGTGTGAGAATATCTGCTCAAAGAGATATGTTGACCCAAAGACAGACAGCAGTGCCAGTGCAATTTCCAGGAGACAGCTGAACTTATCAGGTGCAGATGACCTAGTGTGGTTTTGAGCTGTTATCTGAGCTCTGCAATCTGTCACCCAGAGCATAGAGCTCTTCAGCTCATTCAGCTGAATTTCCATGTCCTCTGTATCCAGCCAGAGAAGCATCAAAATTATGTCAATCAAAGCTTTCAGGCTTTATTAATTGTCTTGTAAACTCAGACTCCAGCTCACGCATATACATGTTTATTTCAGTGTTGTTGAAAGTGGCAGACAGTGAACATGAAAATGTAATTTGAGAATACAACCAGCTTGCCAACAAAGGCTGTCCAAGTCTCAAGCATGTCCAAAACAGTTTTTCCTGCACCTTGGAGTCATAGAGATTGAGTTCATTCAGGTGTCCTGGAATGTCTGTGTGAAACATCCGTTTTACCATCCACTTCTCATCATCCATTTCTGGATACTTTTGGCCCTTTTCAGCCAGAAAGGCCTTGAAAGTCTCAAACCAACTGACAAATCGCTCCAAAATTTTCCCGCAGCTCAGCCATCTCACTGCTGAGTGGAGAGGGAGATCTACGTTCATGATGGGGTAGCCCACTATTTCTTCCTATTTGTGACAGCTCCCTTTTGTCTCCCAACCAGGGTGGGGGCGCCGTCATTGGTCACTGCAAACACTTTCCTGATGTCAATCCCTCTTTCTGTAAAATGCTCAAATACTACTGCCTTGGCTATGTCCTCACCTTTTGTTGTGCCAAGCAGTGGCTTCAGGCAGCAAAGTTCCTCTCTTACACTTGAATGAAACCATGACAGCCAAATGCTGGGCCAAATTCAGGCCCAGCCTACTTAACTTCAAAGATCTGACAAGATCGGGCTATGACTGGCAGGTATGGCCATGGATGTCCTTTATTTGTGACTTGATGGATTCTTAGATGTTTTATTTATTTTATTTCACTTCGCAGCATACATACAAGACAATGAAGAAGACAACAGTGTAAGATCCCAAAAAAAACACCCGAAACTGTATTTACAAATACTGTGTGCGCGTGCGTGCTTGCGTGAAATAACTGGAAGGGGTTTGAGAAGGAGAAATCCTAAAGATAAATAAATTAAAAAAAAGATTACTAATGACAGAAAGAAAAAAAAATGAAATCATCTAGTTTTTACCTTTTTTCAGCTGGCGGCGTTGCCATTTCTAACTACTTAAGCACAGATGCATCTGGAAATGTGGGGGCGGTACCATGGCCACAGTGCCGCTGCAGGGATTTTGGGTGGGAGCTGTAACTCAAACTCAAGAAATCAGGCCACAAAAAACTGGAAAATGTATATCACTGAGCTGTACCAACATGCCAGTGTGCATGCTATGGCGTGACACCCGTGGCAAGGGTCCCATAAATTATCGACCCCTGATATTGACCAATGAATTATTCATGTGCGACCAAATCATGGTCAACATACCTTGGGCACAATACCTCCTGCTTTTTTCCAGACTGATCTGTGGTGCCATCCATCATTATCGAGAACTGCGAATCCGGAGGGGATCGAATATATTTTTGAGCAATGTCCCCAACAATGGAGTTGCTCATCAAGCTGAGGATCTTGTTTTACATTATTCCTGATGTGTAAACATCTTGTTTTGTTCACCATTCATTTAGGGCTCTATTCTCCCATGCGCATAAGTCCAAAAAGCAGCGGCGCTGTTTTTGGCTGCGCGCTATTCTCCCCCTGGACCTGTCAGACGCTGCGCGCCTTCATCCCAGTTACGCACCGTGGGTTGAGCAGCCCTGAAATGTGGGTGTTTCCATTGAAATCTGGCTTTACGCACTTTACGTGTAGCGCCCCGATAAAATGAAACATTATATTGCACTAGAAATATGAACTTAGTTACATTTGAAGCCACACTGACTCATGCGTCGCGCAGCAGCAACTGTGATCACTCAGCTGCTGCTGTGCAATTAATTAAAACTCTGACAGATGCAGACTTCTGTCCACGTTGGTCACAGTGATTCAACTATTTTCATACTATGTCCAACGTAAAGTCACAGTTTGATCCACTACAGAGTGAAACGAGCTGTCATATGCGGATGAGGATGGACCAGAAACTGTTCTTGTACATAT
The DNA here is from genome assembly GCF_900634775.1 of Gouania willdenowi. Taxonomy (NCBI): domain Eukaryota; kingdom Metazoa; phylum Chordata; class Actinopteri; order Blenniiformes; family Gobiesocidae; genus Gouania; species Gouania willdenowi. The sequence continues at coordinate 33,713,973 of NC_041056.1, read as the reverse complement.
TTTAATGAATCTCAGCTCAGGTCGCTTTAAACAATTTATATTTAAAACTGTGTATTATGGAAGCCTATATTTCTGTTTCACTGCAAACATCCCTCTGTATTAAATAAGGACGCTCTGCGGCCGGATTATTCCTCATATCTCCGTTTAAAATATAGAACTTAAGACTAAGCCCGAACACGATTGGGCCAAGCAATTTTTAGCTGTACTTTTAAAAACTTTTTTTTCCTGTTGTTGTAGACAAAAGGATGACTTAACCACCCTTCTCAACAAACATTGCATAACACTAAATGCAATTAATTTGTTTCTGGATATTAGTTTTATATACCACACATTGGAACATGTGTATAAGTTGCCTTGTGTGGTTGGAGCTGACATGTCATGGTAACAACAATATACGGGTCATGTACAGCAAACCACCTAGTAGGTGTTTCCAAGTATCTTTATTGTTTGAGTGAAAGCTGCAACTGTTGGTCCTTTCATTATTTTTTTTTAATGGGGTCTTCCACCCGTTTGTGTAAATCCTTGCTGACCACATAAAGATGAGAGCCGAGACCAAAATGCATGCTCCCTGAAGGGAGCATGCATTTTGAGGGCAGATATAAGCAGTCAGCAAAGGTTTGGCCTAAAAAGTGCACAATATCGACGGATGGATCAATGATCTTCACTGCTTTAGCTGAGCCAGTCTCCCCGTCAGTTCAATAACTCACAGTTGTATCCTGAGCCCTGTGTGGATTGATGTCAGAGATTGATTAGAAAGCATTTGTCAGTGATGAGACAGAAATTGCTAACACTTTTGGCCTGGAAAGTTAGCTTAACCTAATGACTTGCACTTTACTGTGCATTTGTATTATGCTCTGTGCTCAGTGTATTTGTGTTATTGTACAATCACCAACTCTGCATAATTAATGAAGAAGGAAGCAGATTCTAACCACGTGAAACAAAGAATAATTCAGTCCAACCAGCATGCCTTTTTTTCATTATGCAAGAACTTCATTACTTTTACTTGTACTGTATGTACTTTACTTTTACCTTATGGATTTCTCGTTACCTTTTGTTCTGCCAGTAAAGAAGTCAAGTTGAGTTTCCTTCATTGAGCATTAACCCTCCTCAAGGTATGGGTCCTCATTATTTTACTATATCAGGTGTGCACACAAGTGGTGAGCATGTGCAACCAAAAAAAATTAATGCACACTAGTTACTTTAAATTTTTTTCTGTGGACGTTTTCTCATTGCAATGAAATAAATACATGCATTTTATTGCTTAATTGTGACAACCACCAGCCCTTCCTAAGGAAGGGTAATACAAACTTTGTTAGAGGGAAGATATAAAAAGAGAGAGCAATGTTACACCTTGATGAGGGGAAACAGAGTTAGAGTAGGACAATGTAAAAAGTGGTTAAAAGTCCACTATATAGGTTGTGCTGAAAGTGTAATGTGATACTACTATTGTGCATATTGTGTTGTGTAATCTATTTAACCAGTCTGATGACAAATGTAGAGAGATTGAAGAGGGTGACGTAACACCCGGCTTAAGAAAAAATGATGGTGGCTGCGAACAGGGGGAAAGGGTAAGTGCTTACACCTAGAACTGATAGTTGGGATCGACGCTTCTAAGTTAAAGCCCAATATGAGTTTATCTTAAATCCTAAGGCATGACAGTGTATCCATGACAATATGCAAGCAAGAGCCACTATTGTAAACCCAGGTGCCAGCACCAATGGGAGTCAAGGAGGCCAGGCGACACCCCCACGGCAAAGCCACACTAGAGACCCCAGGCTGAGAAGCAGAAACCACTCGTGGAAGCCCCAGAAAGCAAAAGACCCAATGCACCCTGTAGCACCATAAAGGAGCGAGAGAAAACAGTTGCCACTCAGAATACACGGTGGGTGTGAGGGAAATTACTATATGAAAATGAGTTTGGACACATTTTAATCTCATGGACAGTTACAGAGCAGAGTGTAGACTGTCGTCTAAACATTTCATATCACACAGGCTCTACAAACAACATGACATTTGAGAGTGGTAACTTATTATCTTAGCACTATCATGTCGTGTTATTTGTACAAATGAAACTTATCAACAATTAGGCAACTAAACCCAAAAAAACACTTTTTTTTTTGTTGATTACACATATATAATTGGGCATGATGTACTGTTGTTGATTGATCCTAGTCCAAATCTTGACATTTAAGGTAAAGTATTTACATTTGGCAGTTTGTTGTAAAAATGTAAGAGTGACTGCCTTCTATGGGTTGAAACCTGGCTATTACAATTGAATTTTAGCTTTTGGCTAAAAATGGAGGTTTGTGACGTTTATCAAGCTTCTTGCATCTCAAACAAGCAGTGTTGGCCCTGCCCCTTCTATAAAAACTGGGAGGAGGGACTTATACTGTAATCTATTCTCAGCTGTCGTTTAGCATTTATGAACAGCTCTAATGGAGACTGCATTGAGCAGCTGTGATAGTTGTGGCTCTATGCTTCTATAAAGCATGTTCGGGCTGCATGCTATATTGTCTGGAGGGCTGTGTGGGTGAGAGTCACGTCGGGATTGTGTGTACATTATTTTGTAGGATTCACATGGGGAACAATTAGAAGCACAAAACTGACAGTTCAATCACACATGAAATTCAACAAAAAGTAATACAAAGGCTGAATTAGCTTTTAAAAATCCACTCCCTACTGAGAGTAGGTTGGGGTAGGAGTAGAGAGTACAACCAGGTTAACCAATTTAACACAGGAGAAAACAACCTTCGACTATGGTTAACTCAATAAACACAGATTTTGAAACTGGTTGTAGAAAACTTATGTGACCTGCATCACTTTAGTATCATATGGCTGCCATGGCTTCAACAGGAACATTCTTTAAAAAATCCTACCACAAAAATGAAACACAAAGAGATACCATGTCATTTATATATTAATGACATTTTTTAAGACAGTAATAGCACAATAGTAAAAGTAAGTAGCTTGGTTAGATCATTTGATAAGACCACAGTTAAGGCTAACATTAAGCAGTGAGGAGCCTCAAGTGCAGAGCTCCTATTTTAAATCAGAAGATAGATAGGCAAGTGGTTGCTTGAAGCTGTTCATCAATAAATATATTGTGTGAACATGGTCAAATTCACTAACATTCTCTTCAATGATGCTTTAGAGTGCTTTGCATAACTCAAAGCTGACAATTTAATTAAAAAAGAAACCCTTCCTAGTGAGTCCATAGTGCTTTTAAATGTGTGCAGCCAAAAATGCCCCTCACTCCGTGATTGCATCTCTAAGAGGAGGAAATTGAAGAAGGCAATATATTGGACTTGATGATTAAAGTGGTGATGGGGTTGATTTGATAGCAACAGATCAACAGACCACGTGTTTATTAAACCACTGCCCTGAATAATGAGGAAGTTTGATCCAGCTGAATGAGGTGGGCTTATCCTGAGTGCAAAGGTACTTTGCCTTTCCTTTAGGGAGAACACACCTTCTCGCCACACCTTGAATGATTACTCAACTCAGCCTCTAGGTGTGGCGTATGGGCTGCACTGCTCAAAATAGAGGCCTGAATCTATAAAGTGAGCGGTGGTGGGGTGCACTGGGTACTTGGCTCCTTGGGGCTTTCTTGGGTGTGTATGTGAGGACGGTTGCTTTCTCTCTGTGGGGGCTGCTCGGTCGTGGGAGGGTGGCCTGGGGCTCCTTGGGTCCAGTTCTTGCTGCTGGAGTGGCTGCACTTTCGGCCCGGGTCGGCGCCTGGGATCACAGAAGCATCGTCATCGGTCATCAATGCACTGGCATGCCTTGGGCAATGGGATCAGTTTTAGGTATAACCACTCACATCTTCCCTCTGTTCAAGGCCACATCATTATGCTTAAGCTGGGTGCTGCGTAACCCGCTTCAATTTCTCCACACTTGTTACCAGATTGGCTTAACTGATTACACAACACAATATGCACAACTATAACATCACATTGCACTCCCACCTTAATATAGTCAACTCTTCCACACCCCTTCAATTGTCCCACCCTGATGTAAAAAAAAAAAGCAAGACAAATAAGTTTGGATTCAGATTCTTTGTTTTTTGAAAGCATAATTAAGTAGGAATCAAAGCTTATGTGGTGGGGTAGATGGGAGAAGCTGTGGCCATGCTGCCCCCATCTCTAGTTCTATACATCTACAGAACTCGCACTACACTGACAGAGTGCATGGACGAGGTACATCTCCAAAGAAAGTACCGAAACACTAGTGGTGAATAATGACAACCAGAGCTCCGCCCCGTAAGGGGAAGACTGTTACAAAGCAACGCCTGTCACACTGAGTAGTGGAGGCAATTGTTTTATTCGAGTCAGGGTCTGCAGCCACCTGAGGGTTTGCGTGCTCATTTGACTCAGGGTTTAGCCACGTCCTGGGCCTTGTTCAGAGGAGTGTCTGTTCAGAATATTTGCGTGACGAGTTGGTCCTCGCCCTTCACTTTTGTCCGGTTTTACTGTCTGGATGTCTCCACTCTGTATGTGGCACGGACAGTTCTCCTTTCCTGATCAGTATGGTGCTGCCCTGCGGGCTGGTGTATCGTGTGATAAGCTTGTTTGCAATACGGAAGCTATGATATCCCATAGTGAGACATCGGAACAAATGTTATGCAATAGAACTTTAGGTTATTTAAATAACCCCCATGTATTCTCCGCCCACTCTACTTATAGTAGGTGGGAGTACCTGTCGCAGATGAAGACATTTCACCAGCCAATCTGGTTGGTTTTATGAGAAAGGGCTTCTGAGATACATCCCATAGTGAGACATCTCACTCATATTACTCATAGAATTGGGGTTATGTAAATAACCTAAAGTTTTGCTACATAAGGTAGCAGTTGCTTTACATTTACATAAAACATTTTTTCAAATGGTAGTGGAAATAAACATTTGGTAGTAGCGCTGCTGCTGCTATGCAATAGGGTATCGCCAGTTAAGGTAGAAAAGATGAATGTCTAATGTAAATGTTCAGAGAGAACAGTTTTTTTTAGAATTGGTTCTCTAACAGCTGAAAGACCTGTGAGATGTGGCAGACAAGCCTTGGGTCATTCACTTCTAGCAATCTGCTGACATCATAAAAGATTTGGCACTGGACCTCCTAACATAGGAAATGGTGTTATGTGCTGGAGGAATATTTTTCATCTTTTTCCTTTTTGAGATATACAATATTTGGTTGTAGATATTACCCCTAATTTCCACTGGATGCGGCTCCGCTGCGTTACGTCACCACCGCGTCACCGGAGCTAATAGGTTTCCACTTTAGTCTATGTGTTAATTTCCACCGGGTCCGCTGCAATGCGTGTCTGCTCCTTCCCAGATGCGGTAGTCCGGTGTCCTCCGCAGGGCTTCTATTTCTGGCAGACATCGGAGCACGACGCATCAATCAGTACAGAGCAAGTGAAGCTAAACCGGAAATTAAGCACGCACTCCGCAATAAAATATCGGCTTTTCAAAATAAAACACTTCATATTAGTGAAGTAAATACATCACCAAAACATCATAATGTGTAAAAACAAATTCACATCCACTATATTGTTTCCTCTCATACTGTAACTGCAGTAACCGGTGCGGACCGTGCTAGCTCTAGCTTAGCCTCCCCCCCGGCCAGCAATGAGTGGGTTACTGTCCGTGGTAAGCATAGTCGAAGGTCAAAAAGCCGCTCGGGACACCACCATGTTCACGTCTCAAACAGGTTCTCCCCCCTCTGTGAGGACAACACACTCACCGGGGAACAAACTCTGATAATTGGCGACTCCATAGTGAGAAACGTGAAGCTAGCGAAGTCAGCGGGCATTGTGAGGTGCATCCCAGGGGCCAGAGCGGGCGACATAGAATCAAATCTAAAGTTGCTGGCAAAGAGTAATCGTAAGTTTGATAGGATAGTCCTCCATGTCGGCACTAATGACTCCCGACGTCGCCAGTCGGAAGCAACCAAAGTGAACATTGAATCAGTTTGTGCTTATGCTAAAACAATGTCGGACTCCGTAATTTTCTCTGGTCCTTTACCAAATCTGACCAGTGATGACATGTATAGCCGCATGTCATCATTTAACCGCTGGCTATCGAGGTGGTGTCCAGAAAACGAGGTGGGCTTCATTGATAATTGGAGATCCTTCTGGGGAAAACCGAACCTGATAGGAAGAGATGGAATCCATCCTACTTTGGAGGGAGCATCTCTACTATCAGAAAACATGGCACATTTATGACATCTCATGAATGAGACCATGTTACAGAGGTGGAGTCCTCCACGCCCCTCTGCGCTTGCCTTAGGACAGTTTCCCTCCCATTGCTATCAGGATAGCTGTGTTCATCGCCATGACAACTGTTGTGATGGTGATGAATATTATTTTATGGAGACGGTGTCAGTCCCCCGACCCATATTTCACAATGATTTTAACATAAAATCAAATAAAAGAGCTATCAATTATAAAAATCTGAAAAAAATTAAAATCTCAAATCTAGAAACACCAAAACATAAAACCATTAGATGTGCTCTATTAAATATTAGATCACTGAGATCCAAATCTCTACTAGTAAATGACCTTATCTCAGAAAATAACTTTGATTTATTCTGTTTAACTGAAACATGGCTGTATCAAGATGAATATGTTAGTTTAAATGAAGCCACTCCTCCCAGTCATTTAAATACTCATATGCCACGAGACATAGGCCGTGGAGGTGGTGTAGCAGCTATTTATCATTCCTCTCTCCTAATCTATCCTAAACCAAAGGCCAATTACACTTCCTTTGAAAGCCTGGTTCTAAATTTATCTCATATCGAATCAAAAACCTGCCAGCCAGTCTTATTTGCGATAATTTACCGTCCTCCAGGCCCTTATTCTGAATTTCTATCAGAATTCTCTGAGTTTATATTAAACTTAGTCCTCAGTTCTGATAAAATACTGATAGTAGGAGATTTTAATATCCATGTGGACAAAGATAGTGATAGCCTGAGCTCAGCCTTTATGTCCCTAATAGACTCAGTTGGCTTTTCTCAAACTATTAATAAAGCTACTCATCGTTTAAATCATACTCTTGATCTTGTTCTAACATATGGCCTTGATATTAATGAACTAAAAGTCTACCCTGAAAATCCTCTGCTATCAGATCACTTTTTAATATCTTTTAACATTATCCTAGAGGATCTCGCACTGTGCAATAAAATAGTTACAAGTAGAAATCTATCCAACAGTGCTGTGGCTAAATTTAAAGAGGCCATTCCTGCTGCCTTAAACTCAGTGCACCATCCAATAAATAACTATGATATTAATTATAACCCCTCTCAACTGGATCTGCTTGTCGATAGCTCTGCTAGTCTACTAAAATCCACCTTGGACTCAATTGCCCCATTGAGGGAAAAAACTATTAAACGTCAGAGGAAAGCTCCGTGGTTTAGCTCTGAAACTCACACACTCAAACAAACAACCCGTAAATTAGAGAGAATGTGGCGCTCCAATAAAACAGAGGAGTCACGAATACTTTGGCAAGAAAGCCATAGTAAATACATGACAGCCTTACGACATAGTCGATCTACATACTACTCCTCACTAATTGAAGAAAATAAAAATAATCCGAGGTACCTTTTCAGCACTGTAGCCAGGCTAACACAAAGTCAGAGCTCTATTGAGCCCATGATTCCTCTAGCCCTCAGCTGTGAGGACTTTATGACATTTTTTAACGATAAAATTCACAAGATTAGAGATAAAATTAGCCACTCCCTGCCTTCACCTGGGCCTGCTGTACCATTAAATGTAAATAGGCCTAACCTAAACTGTTTCACACATATAGGACTTCAGGAACTTAACTCTATTATTTCATCCTCCAAACCATCGACCTGCCTTTCAGATCCGATCCCAACTAAGCTGTTTAAAGAAGTTATTCCCCTAGTCTGCCCATCTTTGTTGGAGACAATAAATATATCCCTATCAATAGGCTACGTGCCACAGTCCTTTAAAGTAGCTGTAATCAAACCCCTTCTCAAAAAACCTACTCTTGATTCCAGCACTTTAGCAAACTACAGGCCTATATCTAATCTTCCTTTTATTTCAAAGATTCTTGAGAAAGTTGTGGCAGCTCAGCTCTGTGAATTTCTTCAAAACAACAGCCTGTTCGAGGACTTCCAGTCAGGCTTTAGAGCTCAACACAGCACAGAGACTGCTTTAGTTAAAGTAACTAATGATCTACTCTGGGCTTCAGATGAAGGACGACTGTCAGTGCTGGTTTTATTAGATCTTAGTGCAGCTTTTGACACTATAGATCACTATATTCTACTAGAGAGATTAGAGAAATTACTTGGAATCACAGGGACTGCCCTAAACTGGTTTAAGTCCTACCTATCTGATAGGTACCAGTTTGTACACGTGAATAATAAGTCTTCTGTGTACACTAAAGTAAGCTACGGGGTTCCTCAGGGCTCTGTGCTAGGTCCAATCCTCTTCTGTATCTATATGATCCCCCTTGGTAATGTTATGAGAAAATACTCTGTTAACTTCCACTGCTATGCTGATGATACCCAACTGTATGTATCAATGAAGCCAGGTGAGACAAATCAGCTATCTAAACTTGAGGCCTGTCTAAAGGACATTAGGGCCTGGATGGACCAAAATTTTCTTCTTCTCAACTCAGACAAGACTGAGGTCATTGTACTGGGCCCCGCGACACCTTAGAGAAACCTATGCTAGCCTAACTGCCCTAGATGGCATTACTCTGGCACAAAGCACAACTGTTAGAAACCTTGGGGTTCTATTTGATCAGGACTTATCCTTCAACTCTCACATAAAACAAACTTCAAGAACTGCCTTCTTTCATCTCCGTAACATTGCTAAAATCAGATCTATCCTGTCTCAGGGCGACGCCGAAAAACTAGTCCATGCTTTTGTTACCTCTAGACTGGATTATTGTAATTCTCTTTTAGCAGGCTGCCCGAGCAAGTCGCTTAAGACACTTCAGCTGGTTCAAAATGCTGCAGCACGTGTACTGACTAAAACTAGGAGAAGAGATCACATTACTCCTGTATTAGCCTCTCTGCATTGGCTTCCCATAAAATATAGAATAGAATTCAAGATTCTTCTTCTCACTTATAAAGCCCTAAATGGACAGGCACCAGTCTATCTCAAGGAGCTTGTAGTGCCATACAATCCCCCCAGAACACTACGCTCTCAAAATGCTGGACTACTCGTTGTTCCATTCATCTCTAAAAGTAGTATAGGAGGAAGAGCTTCAGTTATCAGGCCCCACTTCTCTGGAACCATCTACCAACCACGGTTCGGGGGGCAGACACCCTCTCTACCTTTAAGGTTAGGCTCAAAACATTCCTCTTTGATAAAGCTTTTAGTTAGGAACCAGCTCATAGCTCATAATTAAGATGCAATAGGCATAGACTGCCGGGGGGGGGGGAGTCTGGCATGCTCGGTTGGAGAGAGGTTGGAGAGGGCGTTAAGAGAGAGGTCATTTAGGTTAGAGAGGGACCGGAGAGGGTCCCATTCCTCTCTCAAACACTCCCTCTATGTCTGCTTCTTCCCTTGTGTGTTTGCTCCTGTACTCCTTCTGGCTTTTGTCTTGCAGGTCCGTGGGATCCTCAGTGTGGAGTTACAGAGACTCAGCGGCTCTGTCTCCACCCTTTTCTCTGCACACACCCAACACAGCATAACGTGGATGGCTGTTCATCATAGGAATGGGATCCACACAAGGTTCCTGCTGCTTAACAGAAGGTTTTCCTTGCCGCCATGATGAATTCATGTTGGGTGTGGGATACATATGTATGTGTATATACGTATATATGCATATGTGTGTATCCATAAAATGAAGAGTCCGTCCTTAAGACTGCTCTACTGTAAAGTGCCTTGAGATACCATTGGTTATGATTTGGCGCTATACAAATAAAGATTGATTGATTGATTGATTGATAACTTTGATTTAGTTCATGTTTTACTGGTGCAGTTTTATCTCTTCTCTGTTGGCTGTTGATAAAAAATGTGGCTGTGACAAATCCAAGTCCAACCTTCTTGTTCTCCTTTGTTAGGAACACTGACCTGTTTAACTGTTTATTGTTGCGTTTATAACACATACATTTAACTGCGTTCTCGCACACGCTGTTTTATTTTGCACCCGAAAATAAACCCCTTTTCTTATTTGGTGATGATGTCGTTTCAAAACGTTAGTTTGACCGTGCGCTATTTAGACCGGACAGACCTCACTCGGAAGTGATTGACAGCAATGGCTGCTATGTTGAAAGCTACACATTTCTCTGTGTGAGAGAGGAAAAAACATATATTACAGAAAAAATGACTCAAAATACACTAAACTAAATACTTATACAAAAAATACACTAAAATGACAACAGAAAGGCACAAAACTACACCAAAAAAACAAACCAAAATACACAAACTTAATCCAGAATCACACTACAATGGCAACAAAAAACAATAATTATACAAAAAATGCACAAAAGCACAACAGAGATACAAAAATACATATGACTCCAAACAAAATACATTACAAAAAAATAAAAATAAAAAAACAGCAAACATTTGTGCACAAAAAGACAACAGAAAGAAACACAAATACACATGACTCCAAAAAACATACGTTACAGAAAAATACACCAAACAAAAAAATATAAAAGTGATATGCACATGCACAGGAAAATTGCACCTGCAAATATACCCCTTATGCTCCCACATGAATGCATACTTCCGACGAGCACTGTACTAGTTAACCAAATTCAAATTGAGACGGTAAATTACACAAAATTTCTGGGTGTCTACATTAAATGAACATCTAAATTGGAAACGGCATATAAATGATCTGAAAACAAAAATAGCTAAAATTATTGGAATAATGTGCATAATTAGAACTTGTAAACCATAGCTCACTCTGCTTATTACAGTATATAACTCCCTCATTCTATCATATTTGAATTATGGAGAGGACATATGGGAGAACAATTACAAATCAACTTTACAACCCATGATCCTACTACAGAAAAAAGGAATTTGTATTGTTAACAGTACTGATTACTATGCCCCAACAAATCCACTGTTAATCAAACTCAATATGTTAAAAGTGTGTGTGTGTGTGTGTGTGTGTGTGTGTGTGTGTGTGTGTGTGTGTGTGTGTGTGTGTGTGTGTGTGTGTGTGTGTGTGTGTGTGTGTGTGTGTGTGTGTGTGTGTGTGTGTGTGTGTGTATCCTCTACTATAAGCAACGGGACCATTACCACGCTGCTTATAGTAGAGGATACTTCTTTCACATGCTGCGCCCCTAGCCTCTGGCCGGGGTGCTTGGGCAATGTACACATCATCTTTATTTTAACATTTGTGTGGATGCGTGCTTGTGGACAGTCGAGGGTGGAGGTGCCTGTCACATGAGAATTTCCACTGAAAGGGCGGCTCTTCCATGGACGCGCTACTTCCAGCAACAGCTCTGGGAAAATGGGGAGGATTTGTCCCTGTGGGTCCTCAGCGGTAGATAGTTTACTCACGTAACGGACCGAGCAGCCCCCGTTACGACGGTGGGCCGCAGGATAGCGACAGCCCCACAGTGTCCAAGCTTGGGAGAGAGGACGAAGGCGTGGAAGCCGCCTCCTCTGGAGAGGCGACCAAGGCAGTGATGTCGGGGAGCTCTGGACATGTCGGTGCAGAGCTCTCGGCGGCTAACAGACACAGTGAGTGAGAGAGCCGCTCGAGGACCATCGGGCACCGAAGCGACAACGCTGGAGGAGAGCCGACAGCTGGAGCTGGGGCTCTGAATTTCACTTACCTGTGAAGGAGTAGCACTTACCGAGCAGAGCAAGGTAAGTGCTGGTTGCTTCTCAACCTGTTGTGGTCCACATAATGCATTTTATACTTACCAGCACCTGGCGACTGGATCTAATCAAAAGGAGAGAGAGAAGAGGTGTTTGAATGAGGAACTGTACATCCGCCCTCCTTCTTATGAAGGAGGGTGGGAGTGTCCCCGGCAGATGCAAAGTTCTTTCCAGCCAATCAGGGCTTGGCGGATTGAGAAAAGTGCTTCTGAGGGCTACAGGGGGTGTGTATCCCATAGTGAGACATCTCACAAAATATTATGAAATAGAACATGTGTTCATGCATATTGTATATATGAGAGCAAGTGCATAGTGAGGGTATTTTTGTATTTTTTTTTCTATCTTGTTGCCTGCTGTTCTCAGTTGTAACCCTTTGTAAACTGTTATAATGTGTCATTGTTTTGGTTCTGTGTATTTTGGAATTGTGTTCATGGGGTAAGGCATCAATAAGTAATGTATTTCAGCTTAAACCCTTCAATCATTATGTATATTTTTTAGTTTTTTTAATTTTTTGTGTAAAGCCTTGTTTTAATGACTGAACAAAAAATAAACTAAAATAATAGGCAGGCTGTTAATTCACTCGTCTCTCCTGACTTAGTCCTGACAGCCACTCACCCTCCTTGCGCCACTTGGCTACCTGCAGCGCGCCTCGTCCGCTATCATCAGTTTCCAGCCATCACCTGCTCCCCGTGGCTTGCCTTACCCATGACAGCCTGGTGGCCTGAGTTTTTAAAAATATCTTGTTCATGTGTGGCCGGGTAGGACCGTGTGTCCTGTTTTCACTTTTGATTTGGGCTTAGTTTGATTTGTTTTTCTGTAGCTTGGGGTGTTGGCACTGGCTTTGACGGCCCTCTACAGTGTTGGCCCGGTGTGACACCCTTTTGTTCTGCTTTGCCAACCTGCCAGGTCCATCTTTTACTTCTGTACTTGGCTCACACACTTTTTAGGGCATGGGTGGGAAAAGGCTTATATTGTATCCTTTTTCAACTGGGAAGCTACAACAACCAACTTAATGAAAAATAAATAAAATTGAAGGTTGCATTTGCAATTTTCCTTCCATGTTCTTTTATTATGATGTTTGGTCCATTTAATGGGTCATAGCTCGTGACAGGTGGTAAAGGTCAGAAATGCCTACACATTACGGTTGTTGATTTGCAAATCTAGAACTTTCAGGGGAAAAGCTGCATCACACCATCCTTACACTGATCACAACCACTTGAAGGGTATGAACAAGCTCATTGACCACTCAAAACGACACCATTGCTCCTGATGGATTAAACGCAGAGAATAAATGCCTTACATACATGTATTTTTTTGTCCTTGATTATATATATATAATTTAAAGGTGGAGGCTGATTTAGAAGCTATACAAGTGTGACCCACAAGTGGCTGCTTCCCTATTGAGATGACCTTTTGCCCACCTGCAGGCAAACCATCTGCAGCACAGTGATTGTCTGACTGCCATCCTAAGAGAATGTTCTCCTCTACATGCTGAAATAAAATGTTGCTTTCTCTCTAAATGGAGGACTAATCATGGGTGACTTTATTTTTCTTTGTTTATATCAGACAGTGATGTCTCAAGTACAGTGCCATAAACACATTGTGAACACTTCTCTTTATGTATGAAAAAATTCCACTGTCACTTCACACAGTATGTGTTGCTGATTGTTTATACCCTGTGATGAAAATGTATCATGTTTGTAGATACATCAAAAGTAGCCTTTTATACAAGCAAGACTGTTAAATATTCCACTAGTTTTAAAATTGCTGAATGTTACTGGGTAACTGTTACCTGGTTTTTAAATCTTTTGTGCCTTTTGACTATTGAGATTTACTTTTATCTCATGAACCTGACAAACCCCGAGGTCATCTGGCACAAGCCTTTTATTTATTCCAAGAAGATGCCAAAAAAACTGATGCCATGGAGAAATCCAAGCAAGACTCAGTACTTATATTTGGATGTTGTTCCTAAATTAATATACCCTCTCTTCATCGAGTTAATTTAACATTTTTCCCTTCTCTTATAATATTTGTTCATTCTATTGCTTAAACTATTAGACCTTTGGGGAAAAAAATAACAATGAATTATTTTTTGTTTACTTTTTAATATTTCCATTTCTTATTATTTCAGTTACTTTATAATTTCATATAATGCACATAATGTATACCAAAGACCCCAATGGGCTTAATTCGGGCAGTTCAAATATGTCTTGGTTCACTCTACCAGCTCATTGAATAGAACACTGATAGACCTGAGACTTCACAAGCAGGACACAACACACTGTAGTCGGATAATGTTTTTGGAGAAAATGCACATCAGTTAAACATGTTGCATTCTCCTTCAGCCGACAAAGCCTTTTAAAAAGTATCCTTCATCTTTTTCACAGATTTTAATGACATTTACAAGTGTTGGGAAAACTTCAATTTGCGTAATTTTAGACAGCCAAAAAATATTCCACCTACTTTGTAAATGAATCACATACTGTAAACCTGCCTTCATTCACAGCCTTAAACACTCTGGGTCTATTTATGTCCGGAGTCTGGATGGGAGAATATGCATAAGAGAAACGTGAGTAATTCCATGCGAGTAAAATAAATGTCTAGGCGCAAATGTGAGAATAGTGCCCTTACTCAGCACATTCAGCAGACTTGATGTAGCAGGAACAAAAGAAAACCTAAACCTACTGATAAAAATCCTGCGGATCCTGGTTGCCTTTATTTACATTCACACTGAGTTCTTCGCTCCTTAATGGCGTCTACAAAACAGCAGAGTGTGAACTGTCGCCCTGGCCACAAAAAAACAAGAGGTTTACATCAAAGTTTTACTGATTATTAAAGCAACTCAAAGGAGCACAAGTTGTAATTTTGACTGAAAAAACGGCTAAATTATCCTGAATGCTTAAACTCCTATAGAATTTAATGGACTAAAAGGGGCTAATCACATTACCATTTTTTTACAGGGTAAAGTAGTCCCAGTTTTAAAAGTTAATAAAATGATTATGGTGCAAAATAATGCATTTTGTTAGTTAGGCATAGATCTTCTAATAAGAACATTTCAAAGTTTTTAGGCCATATTTGTAAAAACAGTGGAGGATCCTTTTAAGTGAGAGTCTGCCTGCTCTCTCTCCACTGTGACCTACTTTAGCAGCTGCAACACATTGTTTCAGACTCCATTATCGATTCAGCTCCCTTTTAATTACTGCTGTTAATTAGCTAGCGTACACGTTCATTAATCATCTTAGAGGGGCAGGCATTTAATGTACCATAAAAATATCTCTGTTATGGTAGAAACATGGTCATTGGTTCAGCATAACACAGCATGATGCATTATAACAGGTTAGTGCTGTTTCTCAGAAGGGGAGCCACATCCATTGCTAATAGAAATATATATAAATGAGGCTACATTATTTTCTTTTAGCAGCACAGAATTCATTACCGTTCACTCTGATTAATACTGATCTGCAGAAGGCCTTGTGGTAATTTTACTAACTTTCAGTAGTATTGACATTTGTTTTAAATGTAGCAGGTCAGCCTTTTCAAAACACACCAAGAGCCTCATAAACTATGCGCTAAATGTTTGTTCCTACCTCTATCCTGTATGCCTAGAAAAAGGCATGTTAAAAACAGGAGATGGACTGGGACTCACCAGGACCATAATTTGAGTCTTGCTTTAGATGTATCCTTCTCAAAGGAAAAACCCTCGGCTCGTAGATGCTTAGTCTTCATAAGGAGCAGTGTACAGGCCTTTAAGTTTCTGCTCCCAGGTGACTGAGAGAATCACATCTCTGTTGTTACTGCTAGCAGCAATGTGACAACAGAGATTTGAGGCTCTCAGTCAAGCTTGCTGTAGTTTATCTTTCGGGGTCATGCCAGTGGGTTTTCATTCAACACTAAACTAAAGGCAAAGGTATTAATTGTGTATGTGAATCACATTAAATGGGTAAAACAGTTATTAATTGGGTTATTGCGAAGTAATGCAAATGCTTTTGTTACTGCCCCTCAGCCGGCTTTTCATTGAGGTAAGACACCTTCAGAAACTTTGAGGGCTGTTTTCTCTCTTATTCAAATGGCAATAACCCCTTAAAGTGCTCTTTGATTTCTACGTGTTCATTATTGGATAGCTTAAAAACCCACTTTCAGAATCTCTAAATAACTCAAAAACACCCTTTGGGTTACTTGTTAAAGGTTTTCTCATGGTGTACCGTATTATGTAAAGCGTGAAAAAGAATGACAAACCCACTGTCCAGTTGGATCTGATCTGACATAAGTTGTTTGTTTTTCCCTGTTCTCTCTTCTGTCAGGTGATGAAAACAAACCTATCTGAGGGGGAAAAGGTGGTGTTTGAAGATGTTGTTCCAGGGGATAATGTCATGCTGGCCAATGATTCCATTTTGAATAGCGGGCGGGTGGTGAGAAGTCACAGCAATCAGATTGTTATTAGAATCCATGGAGCCAGACTTCAGGCTGCTTTGTTGCTGCTCAGATACCAAGGTACCTAATCCTCAGTGCATTGCGCCTGCATGCTGCTAGAGCACTTGTATCTATGCCTCAATATGACAATAAATATATATATAATTTTGTTTCTCACAGCAGTTCATTTGACCACCACAAGCAATCAAAAAGTCACTGCATATTATCACACTACATTGTAAAGATTGAAATATATATTTTTATTATTGACCTGTTTAATTGCTCAGATGTAGCACCATGTTATTACCTACTATTACTTATGCTATTTGCAAAAGTTGTTTCACTCTTCAAATATTTTTTCCTGTTATCAGGTAAATGACTAAAAAGTAGAAGTATGGCGATAGAAGGCTCAAACATACTTGGGAGGACACTTGCAAAGCGTAGTCCGCCAAACCAATTAAATGCAAAGCTCAGATTTTGCTACCGGGCGGACTTCTCCACATAGTTGGTGTCACACAAAACCTTGCTTGGCATTAAATCACGCCATTAAATGTAACACCGAGCAGAGAAAGGTGCAGATGAGCTTACAGGAGAAACCTTTAACAGCTGGGATACACTGTGCGATTTTTTCAAATGTTGTACTCAGCTCCAGCTCAAACTGTACGACTCAAGTGCAGAGCCCGAATGTGCGCAGCTCACGATTCATATTCTCACACTGTACGGACTGACACGATCTGACTGCTCACACTGTACGTCCATACAGTACACATCGGGGTCTTATTTCCGGTGTCAAGGTCTGAGTTCACATCGGTCTGAGATCGGTTATGAGCATGCGCACTGCAGGAAAATGAATTTATGCTACTTACGCTTAGCTGTTTTCTACTTCCGCCGCGCTGAGATAAAAAATTTAATTTCAAAGCTAAGGTTCAAAGCTAATATTGTTTGACGAGTGCTGAATGGCTCCTTTTCTTGTACAAAAATGTACAACTGCTCAATATACGAGGCAGGAGAGGTTCCAACGCCACAAAGAAATGATAGACAAGTTAATCTTCCTATAGTGAAGGGCACGCCATCACCAGACACCGACAAGAAGGAGCTCCACAATAAATAATTTATTTTCTAAAAAACATGATTATAATATACATTGCAGTAAAAAAAACAGTTAACCTGATGTAACTTTATTTTTTTAAATCAGTATAACCCAGTACGGGTACATCTCAGTACGTAGCAGTCACGTACTGAGATTTTAAGAGGAACTCAGTAGGATGTGTACTCACGTACAAATTAGAAGAAGAAGAACTCTGAGACGTCGCCATTAAAACAGGCGAAGAAGAAGAACCCGGAAGTGGAGAGACACTCGCAAATCTCAGCAAAAAGAGCTTTAAAGAAAGAAAAGATGGCGATGCAATGGACCAGGAGCTGGCTGGACAGACGTGGGCAGTACAGTCTGTCAATTTTTCAGCCGTCCTACGGTGTTCGCTCATGCGCAGTGTAAGAGTTTAAGGTAAGCCAGTCCATGGCACTGCTTCAACTTCACAAGGAGAAACTGGATTTCAAACATGTTTGGTAAATCATATGATTGCTGATAGGGAGCTGGTCTTGAGGCATTAATCGCTTCTCGTGACCCCATGTATACTACATGATGCATGACGCACGATCTAGCAGAGACTCGCACAATCCCAAAAAATAGAAGCACGAGTGAAAAATTGGCTCAAAATGGGCGAAAAATTGCACAGTATATGCCTGCCCTAAAACACATTCCAGGAGTACAAGGACTACAGAGAAGCACTAATAATCATGAGATATGTACGATTTTTAATGGAAACTACTATGCTGCGGTGCGCCCGAGTATGTGAGCCCTGAGGAGAGCGGACAGTCAGCGTGGAGTCCGTCCGAGTATGTTTGAGACTTAAGGCTTCTGATAAAGTTATCTTGTGGGGCTGCCTTTGTACAATAACTTTTTTCATGCATACTCTGGTCACCAGTGAGATGTGGCATTTTAAAGGCTTCAGCTGACCATGGTAATGACTCACTGAGGGAATTTCAGTACACAGCTCAACAGCTCCACAGACCTGAGGTGACGCTCTAATGAGAAGCACTTTAAAGAGCAGCACTGTGACAAGAGCAAGAGAGAGCACCAACAGAGAGTTAAGTGGCTGAGGTCAAAGGATAGAATTTATGGGCCTATATATTTTCTCCACATATTGCTTTGCCTGAGAAACTGTAAGCTCAGTAAGCCTGGATCAATATCAGGATGACTACCAAGCCACCCGAGGGTGCACAATAGACAGCACAATTACAGTGAGGCAAATATGAGTCTTTAGAAGAAATATATACGATGTATATAGCCTGTTTGGCTGCACACTTCAGTGATGTTAAAGCCAGCCTTGATATTCTGTCAGCATAATGATAGTGATGTGAATTCTGCACAAAATTAATCATTAAAATGTCTATGGTTGGTAATACATGAGCACTAATAAACCATAAACTTAACTTTGCTCAATACAACCTGAAGAGGAATTGTGTGATCACTTCAAGAGCAGAATATAACTTTAAAGGTTACTTTCAGTCCAGTATCAAGATTTTTATATACAGAACATTAATAACCAGGGGTGGAAAGAGTAAAGAAAAAATCTACTGAAGTAAAACTTACTTTGATTAAGTTTTACTTAAAGTAAAAGTAAAGTCGCTGATGTAAAAAAAAAAAAGTAGCTCACTTAAAATGTACTCAGAGTAAACGTTACTTAGTTAGTTTTTATTTTTATTTTTTTTTGGGGGGGGTGGGTGGCGGGGGGGAGGTTGCACCTCTCGAATGCAATAAAACAATAAAAAGACGTGTACACAGATCAAACTAGGTTATTTTTTTATTATTATAATTTATTAGAAAATAATGTGCATGAGAACAAGACATGGTGTGGCTAATCTGGATGAATAAAATAAATGTCAAGGATGTCATTTTGATGAGGTAAGTGCTTGTGTCAATACATCCAATGTGTCAGGGCATCTAATAAATCCCCTCTGAAAGAAAGAAATGCGTACAGTATGCTATATAAAGTCTATAAAACATTCTTGGTGAAATGGGCCGAAGGAGGAAAAAATGATACTGACACCCCAGGGTGATGTGCGCATGCCTACAAGTACAGTTTTATATTAATAATAATAATTGTAATTAAAATCACATAATCATTGCGCAAAACTGCTGATCAACTGGCTACAACACCTGTAGCTGTTATAAAAAGATACGCGCACACAATGCGTAAAGACGCACAGTGGCTTATCTGGCACTGCTGGAGGACGAGGCGCACGGGTGACCAGAGTCATTTTTTGTGTGTCTGCAGCATATGTGTTAAGCTGTGCCATCCCAAATCGTCCCCTCTATGGTGACATATCAGTGAGCAGCCTCCATCCCGGCGGAGAAGCTTTGTTCTCCTGCCTGTCTGGCTATCAACTCAAAGGCCTACGTGTGCTAACTTGCCACAACGCTAGCACCCCCTATTGGAATGGCAAGGAACCATATTGCAAAGGTGAGAACTGAGATGCCATCTGTATAACCCAACTCTGCCTAAAGAAAGATTGTGCAGATTATACACCATATTCCTAGCATGCATGTATTTTTTTATTTATTTAATAAATACTGTATCTTTTATGTGCAGAGGTAACAATTAGGATTTGGGGATTTGTCAGAGATGCATGTATATCAACATAGATTGGATAGGTTTTATCTGTTTTGTCAATTTTTGTTTAGTTACAAAACTGCTGAGTTAAAAGTTATAAGCGGGCTGAATACAAATGATCATATTTTGCGGCATATAGGCCACAATTTTTCTCATTTATAATTGAGGGTGCAGCCAATGCAGCAGTACGCTCTATATTTGGATTCTTCAGTCAGTCGCACACGTGTCCAGTGAAAGCATCTATCGCAATCACCCCTACAGCGGAATGACTGAACCATACCTGTCAAGTATCCCGTTTTGGCCGGGAAACTCCCGTATTTTACCCCTCTTTCCCGCCATCTTCCCGTATTAGTATTTTCCCATAAATATCCCGTATTTTAATGTAATAATAATTAAAAAATGCCTTATTTAACCGAACGCCTTCACTAGCCTCGCGAGAACTGCCATCTGAAATGGCCTGAGTGGCAGTAGTGCAAAAAAACCCGGAAACAACTCAGAGAAGAGATGAATGAAGACGTTCTGCGAAAAAAAACAAAGAACTGGTGTAAATACCTTGTAAAATGAGACAGAGAGTTTAACTTCCTAAAGAGCAGCAGGATGGGACACAGTTGAGATTTTAACGTCTACCACAGCAGAAAGAACGACGTAAATCACCGTGAAAAATCAGCCAATCACAAGCGTCACAAATATACACTCTTTTCAAAAAGTGTTAAAGAATGTAAAGTCTGTATTAAATGTGTCTAATAAGTCATTAGTGAATACCATAGAACCACCAGTGAGCATGAGAAATTATAAGAAAATATATAATGAAAATAAAATGTTAATATCTAACTTAAAGACAAGCAATGTGAAATTAACAGCAAATATGCAATGTGTTGACTTTTATATAAACTGTAAGTATATTAAATAAACACAAGTGCTTCATATACACATTTATGTTTTTATTTAGGCTGTTTTATAATTTAGGAATTAGGGCTGGGCGATATATCGAGTTTTCTATTTTGGCAATATAGAAAACTATAATACTTCATATATCATAAAACAAAATACTAGTTTTAGGAGTCGCTGCTTTTACTTCTCAGAACAACATTTAAAGCTCAGTTAGATGGATTTCTGAGTGCACATATTGATCAGCTGTTTGTTAATAAATGTCCCTGTGTGGCATTTTGCATCAGCAAATTTAACCCAGAATTGTCTTTCTGGTCAGACTTTATTTAATAAAATTATCTAGATTTATATCATATATCACCATTATGAGAAAATATAGTGAGATATGAGTTTTGGTCCATATCGCCCAGCCCTAGTAGGAATGCTCACAGCATTTAAATGTTAATAAAGGTCGACCTACCAGATTCTAATCACATAATTGTATTTAGTAAGTGGTTGACAAGTGGCTATTTTAGATTTCTTGTACACCTATCTTAAAATATAAGGGATAGTGGAGCTTGGTTGGGCGGATGGGACGGCTCGTAGCGGGCGCAAGAAAATTTCCCTTAATTTCAAATCCAAAACTTGACAGGTATGGGCTGAACTGGAACGATCACATAACATCACAGTAAACTGAACATTCAAATATATATCCGTTTACTTTTTTGAGCAGTGTAGTAGGAATCATTTAGAAGCTGGACGCTTTTAGAGGTTGACACGTTTAGACAAACTATGATTGAGTGATTACTCAAAGAGGTACATGATTTATGTAAATGAAACTGGTTTTAGGTGGTTAATAAACACTCCAATTGTAGTAGATTCATCCATTTTAAGATGTAGTCATTGATCAGCTGGATGGCACTCTGTAGTAAAGTTCTACAATTGTGGCATCAAAACAAGTGCCAACATGCATTTTCAACATTTCAACATTTCTTGTTTCCTGGTAAGTGCAGTGTTGAAATATCTTCTATTGTATATTCCTGGTGTTTGTTGAAATTACATCATACTACCAAAGAAAGTGGATGGCACACAACTAAGCACTAAACCATCCGATTTAAATGTCTTTTCACCATGGACTTTTGATGGGAGCAGAGCAGGGTGGAGTACACCTGAACTGATGTCATCAAATTCAAATTGGCTAAAAACTTAAAAATTGTGATGCCCACACATGAAGGGTTATTACATGTATTTAAAGTGATATAAAGGACTCCAAAGACATTTCTGTAAAATGTGAAATAGTAACACAATTTTATTATTCATCTGAGAAGAGATACGTATCATCTAAAGTGTTTCATGTGATGGGTTGCGTATCGCTTTATGGATGATATGTGTCTCCTGTTTATCCTTCATTCTGTCAGCTGCATGTGGAGGCTTGATCAGGAACATCACTGTGGGACAGATCATTTCACCAGGGTTTCCAAGCAACTACAGCAACAACATGACATGCCACTGGTTATTGGAGGCTCCTGAGGGCCAGAGACTGCACATCCACTTTGAGAAGGTGGCATTGGCAGAGGATGATGATCGGTAAGTTTTAAGACTGAGTACGATTAAATTCTATTTCAAAAGAGTATTTTTTTAGTTAAACTTTATATGTGATTTGTCTCAGGAAGCACAACTTTAAGCTAACTTTTTAAGGAAAAAAGTTATCAATGTCAAATTATTTGCAGATTTCAACAGTATTTTTTACTTTTTCTTGAGTTAGTTGTCTTTGTTCATGAGAAATACCGCTTGAAATAAGCCATGATACTATTATGATCTTTCCTCAAAGGCCAAAATGAACTATCAGATGGTGCTTCAACAGATGATGTTCGGTATCTTAATATCTAACTTTGTATGTTTGTGTTATATACCTCTTCACTGTGCTAAACACAAAGTTGGTTTGCATGAACTCGATTACAGAAAAAAAAGAGTAAAAATATGTTTCATTTGTGGAAGAGAAATAATTGTACCCTGACTAAATTGAGACGCATTCTCACTTAGTTTAATTTAAAAACATACCAATAACTAAATTCAACCAGTGGAGTGTTGGCTAAACTCCTTTTTTCCTGCTGTGCAGATTGCTGATCAAAAACGGCAACAGCATTGACAGCCTTGTGCTGTATGATTCATATGAGGTTGAGTATCTGCCTAACGAAGGTCTCCTCAGCACATCCAGGCATCTTTTCATGGAGTTTACTACAGATGCTATGGGTACATCTACTGGCATTGCCATCAGGTACCAAGGTGAGCAGCACCTGAGCTGAGATTTTAAGATGAAGATGTGGAGAGAAAGTCATGTGATCTATAGGTCAATGTTTGAAGTACAGGTACATCACAAAGAATAGATGAAATATTTCAAGCCTTTATTTCTTGAAATTTTGATGATTATGGCTTACAGATAATAAAAACCCAAAATTCAGTGTCTTGGAAAATAAGAATATGGCATAAGATTCATAAAAAAAGTATATTTTAAACAAAAATGTGAGGCTTCTGAAAAGTGTGTTCATTTCTATGCACTCAATACTTGGTTGGGCCTCCTTTTGCATGAATTACTGCATCATTGCCACGTGGCATGAAGGTGATCAACCTCTGGCACTGCTCAGGCATAATGGAAGCCCAGGTTGCTTTGATAGCAGCCTTCAGGTCATCTGTATTGTTGGGTCTGGTGTCTCTCACCTTCCTCTTGACAATACCCCATAGATTCTCTATGGTGTTCAGATCAAGTGAGTTTGCTGGTCAATCAAGCACAGTAACACCATGGTCATTGAACCAGCTTTTGGTACCTTCGGCAGTGTGGGCAGGTGCCAAGTCCTGCTAGAAAATTAAATCAACATCTCCATAAAGCTTGTCAGCAGAAGGAAGCATGAAGTGCTCTAAAATGTCCTGGTAGACGGCTGCGTTGACTGTGGACTTTAGAAAACACAGTGGACTGACACCTGAGGGGTATTCCATAAAGGCGGGTTAACAAACTCTGAGTCTATCCATAAACTCTGGGTCAACATACCCCACGATGGGAAACTCTGGGTATCGGATTCCATTACAGCTGGTATGAAGTGGGTTAATCAACCCTGAGTATGTAAACCTTGGGTTACTTACGTGCACGCGCGCGATAAAAAGCCATCGTCAATGGATCAAAGAATACTCAAACTGCCATGACAACCAAACGGAAGATAGTGATTTAATCACCCTGATGGATGAAATAAGCAGTTGTTTGATGAATATGAGCCTGTTCTAAAGGTGTGTTCAGTCTTCAGTGACAATTGTGGCTTAAATCACCCATAATTAGTCACACTTTTTGGTCACTTCATCACTTTATCACTTCAGTGACGTGACAAGCGGTGAATAATATGAATAAAGTGTGTCTAAGGAGACGTGTCAGCAGCATAGGATGACTACATAGAGAGCCCTCCTGTTACACTGGATATAAAGACAGTGGCTGCTGCTTCATATCACATCATTTATATTGATTCTTAATGTAATATTGTCGCCAGAGTCATCTCAACGTCCTAAAAAAACACTGAAGGGGACGCGAACCCAAGACCCATCCCTTTCAAGAGCAGGGTCACACTTCACTGCGCCATCATACCTTCGAAGATGCATGATCTACAGACTTAACTGTAAAACAATATAAAACAACAATCGAGCCTTGAAAGTTGATTTATTTAAATGATCATCTCCTCCTTTATATTATCCACAGGTTTTTATCCAGAGAACTTTACTACAGATGTCAGTAGATGTTTTAATGCAGATCAACCTCTCAGTGACTTTCACTTAATGATCTACAACTACAATGTTTTCAAGAAAATTACCGTTATCACAAAAAGAAAAAGAAAGACGTAAAGCAACACAACATTAGTAATGATGTGATCACGTCTGTGGTGTGTGATGTTACTAATGTGTTTCGGAGAAAAGTGTTAAAGTTTAATAAAGTGTTAAGAAACGGTGTTCAGGTGGGCGGAGCCAGGTAGAAACCCAGGGTTTCTTTGATAAAACCTGCCAGCAACCAGGTTTAGTTTACGGACAATGTTGCTATGGTAACATACTCAGAGAAGAACATACCTCGCTTTTTGGAATGGGATACTCAGAGTTTCACTCATTTGAGCCTGAACATACTCAGAGTTTGAACTAAACCTGCTCGCTGGCAGGTTTTATCGAAAAAACCCTGGGTTTCTACCTGGCTCCGCCCCCCTGAAGACCGCTTCTGAACACTTTAATGTGGCGACCATGGCTCAGGTGGTAGAGGGTCGTCTTCTGATCGAGAGGTTGGGGGTTCGATCCCAGTACCTGACTATGTGTCAAAGTGTCCTTGGGCAAGACACTGAACCCTAAGTTGCTCCCAGTGGTCGACTAGCGCCTTGCATGGCAGTCCTGTCCCACTGGTGTGTGAATGTGAGAGTGATTGGGTGAATGAGCTGATATGTAAAGCGCTTTTGGGACTGCTTCAGTGTGGTTATAGATAAGCGCTATATAAATCTAGTCCATTTACCATTTAATGTACCTTGACCCTCTTCTCTGAAAGAGCATTTAGGGAAAGTCACTGAGAAATTGATCTGCATTAAAACACCTACTGTTGTCTGTAATAAAGTTTCCTAGATACAAACCTGTGGATAATGTCAAGGAGATTGGAAACAATGGGTCGTGGATTCGCGTCCCACTTCAGTCTATTTTTATGACATATTTTTTGGACGTTGAGATGACTGGCGACAATATTACATTAAAAATCAATATAAATGATTCGATATGAAGCGGCAGTCGCTGTCTTTATAGCCAGGGTAACGGGAGGGCTCTCTATGCAGCCATCCTATGCTCTCCAGACACATTTTATTCATATTATTCCAGGCTCGTCACATCACTGAAGCGATAAAGTGATGAAGGGACCAAAAAGCGCAACTAATCATGGGTGATTTAAGCCACTATAGAACCAGCTTATATTCCTCAAACGCCGGCTTATTTCACCCATCAGGGTGAATAAATCACTCTATTCCAGGTGGTTACCATGGTAGTTTGTTTAATCGTTGATCCATTGTTGATGGCTTTTTGTTTTGAGTTAATTAGCTTATTAGGGTGTGACACCATGACTTTCCAAAAATGAACTTTTTCACAATATTGTAATTTTTTGAGACACTGAATTTTGGGTTTTCATTATCTGTAAGCCATAATCATCAAAGTTTCAAGAAATAAGGGCTTGAAATATTTCACTTTATGTGTCAAGAGCCTATATCATACATGGCTTTGACTTTCTGAAATGAGTGACCAAAAATATTAAACTTTTTCATGATATTCTAATTTTTTAAGATGCACCTGTAAATGTTACCCCCTAGTATTATTTGTCACTGTAACACCTTGTGCTTGCTCACTAGGTTTTGCAGAAGGCCACTGTTACCAGCCTTTTATTAAATATGGTAATCTGACCAGTACTGACCGCACTTGGGCAGTGGGATCCATCGCTGAATTTGCCTGCAGCCCTGGTTATACTATGGAACAGGGTTCTGCTACCATTGAGTGTATAGACCACAATAATCCTCAGTGGAATGAGACAGAGCCAGCCTGCAAAGGTATGTGAGTTTGAGAGTCACAAATATAATGCTGTTTTTTTGCCTTGTCTGCACTTGCTGTCGAAGGTCAACACTACATGGCGTGCAATGTTTTTATGATAGCAATGCATGTTTTGTTATTGCAATTATATAAATGAATGTATTTTATTGCATAATTGTGAGCATCACCAGCCCTCCCCAAGGAAGGATAAGAAACATTATATTTAAAGGAGAATATAAAAAGAGTTATACCTAGGTGAGGAGGAAGGGAAGAGGGAGTCAGGGTAGGAAAAGGGAAGGGATGGGGAAGAGTTTACTGTTTTAAGGTGAGAGTGAAATTTGATCTTATGGTTGTGCTTATTGTGTTGTGTAATCAGTTAAATCAGTCTGGTGACAAGTGAGGAGAAATTGAAGCGGGTGACAGCACCCAGCTTAAGTATAATGTTGGTGGCCGTTAACAGAGGGAAGGAGTGAGTGGTTAAGCCCAGTACGAGCTTATCCCACAGCCAAAGGCATGCCAGTGCATCCACGACCAATGTGTGTGCAAGAGTGGCTTAGGGTTAGAACCCAGGCGCCGCCCCGGGCTCGAAGATGCAGCTAGGTCAGAAGCAACAATTGGATCAAAGGAGCCCCAAGCCAACCCCCCCCCACGACCAAACGTCCCTGCCAGACGCCCTCGAGACCTCAGGCTGAGAGGCAGCTACCGCCCCCACATACACACCCGAGAAAGCCCCAGGGAGCACCCTGCCAGTGCCCACCCCCACCCACAACATACTATAAAATTGACATTATTCTTTTACAGATTTGGGAAAGGGAGAGATAGTGGTACGACTGACACAAATAGATTGCGAATGAAGTAAGAAGTGCCCTTGAAGGATTCCTTTGTGCTGTTGACAGGTAGATGTAAAGAAAGGAATGGGTTAACAAGCCATAAATATTGCAAACAAACCCTTACATACCAACACACATGACATGATCCATCAATATAAATCAAAAACTCCAAATTACTCTAAACCATGAACAGACCTCTTCAAATTCAAGGAAGATTTTAATCAAGGATATTTGATTGAACCAAGTTTACCAGATTTATTTTGTATGCAGGGTTGGAAGTCTGCTGGTTATTTGTGTTTTGATTGTTGCTTCATATCCCTGCTTATGTACTGTATGCGTATGTGTTGTAGCTGTGTGTAGTGGTGAGATTACAGACTCAGCTGGAGTGGTGCTCTCTCCAAACTGGCCCGAGGCCTATGATAAAGGTCAGGACTGCATCTGGGGAGTCCACGTCGAGGAGGACAAGAGGATCATGCTGGACATCCAAGTGTATGTATAAACCTTCCTTATGCAGTTTGATTCTCAAATCAATTTACACATTTTCCCTTTGATGCCTTATTAAATAAATCTTTGAGAACTAGTTTAATCTTCTGAGCAAACTCACAGGCTTTAAAAACAGAGAAGATCACAAAGAGCTACCTGATGAGATCTGGTAAATCACATTGCAGTATAAATGAAAAAACACCCAGTTTGTGTTTAATGTGTGTGAGTGGTAAACAGAGAAAAGTTAATTAGGTGTAAGCAAAGCAAACTCATTACATCAGCAAAGATTTGTTTGAGAGAACCCTTCCTTGTTCTCATCTACTTCCTCTTCTGTGGAAGGTTCTGCTTGGCAGTGTATTGTGTGATTACAATGCCAATGGAAAAAACACAGAACACACACTGCTCCATGTTAGAGCAAATAAATCAGTCAGCTGTATTAAATTATCTTCCATTTGGAAGCAAATTTATTAGGGGCTCATTTGAAAAGGTTCCAACTTAAGCTCTATTTGTATTTCTCTGAGGAGCACCTAATCATGTGTTGTGCGAAACAATGATTAATTGCCCTCCTCTGGTTGTTGAAAAGATGTATGCCAATAGCAGTAATTGCCGCTTTTCACAGAGCAGCATGTGGTGTCAGTAAATGTGAATGTAGCCCCCAGCCTAAGAGATTCACCACAGTTGGTGTTGTTAGTCCTTTTACTGATAAGTGTTAATTTAAATGGTTTAGACTTTGTAAAAAGCATGAGTTGTAATGATGTTTCATACCACAAATTTTCTTAGCAATCCAATGCAAAATAAAGCCAAAGATATTGTAAACAGAACACAATACTGATAATTGTGCTAAAGATGATTTTGTTATGTGTGGGTAAGTAAAAATTAAAGTTAATTCAAATAAATTGTTTAGCAGAGTGACTTTCCACCACTGCTGTGGAACACTAGAATGCATTGATAGATCATCTTCTTGTGTTATGAAATATTTTTTCAGTTCACAGTAATGTGTATTATTGCAAATAATGCAATAATTTGGCTTTGGTTGAGATCAATGATTTCAGCATTTGTAGACCAAGGGCACTCAATATTTCATCAGGTCAAAGGAGAAAGTAGGAGACACAATAAACCATCAAACTGGTTTTTGGTGACTTTTCCGATACTTTTGGTGGCTCACCGACTGTTGAAAAAGACTGTCAGGACATACACATCATTTTTAAATTCTTAGATGGAGCAAAAAAAAAAAGAGGAGCATTTTATTGTTCCTTTGTTAAACTAAAGGTGTTATGGTTCATTATTATTAATAATAACAAGAGCACTGGGAGAGCGCAGACCTCCACCCAGCACTAATAATCACAGTGATCCTGATCATGAGCAGTGGCGGATGGTGATAAAAACTTTAGGGGGCGTGGATTAGCGAGATACCGTAATATCCAATAATTTAGCAATTTCCCACAAAAAAATACTCACAATGGTCGCATTGTCACTCTATTGGGAGATGAGGGTACACTTCAGATGACATGGCCAATCAGAAGGGGCCGGTAGGCGGGCTGCTGTACTCCTGTTCACTTTAACGGAGATTTCCATGAGTGACGACTGATAAGTTTCCTTCTCCACATGAAGTCATGTTCTCACTGCCCCACGTCTACATACCAGTCATTTTACAACTTTTTATGGTCAGATTTTACTAGAACCAGACTGACGCACCGCTTCTTTTGTTCTTCTTACCGGTCCATGCACTATCACGGAGCAATCACGTCGAGTCCGGACTCTGAGTCAGAATATGGACACAATCACCTCTGAACAAATTTTTTTATAGTTTCTTTCTATTACAAACTGGCTGATTTTTATTATAAAAATAAGTGAAGGACCTCTACAGCACACATTTTCTAGCATGCATACAGGACACCTGTGAGACCACACACAACCAGGACA
The DNA here is from genome assembly GCF_900634775.1 of Gouania willdenowi. Lineage (NCBI taxonomy): Eukaryota > Metazoa > Chordata > Actinopteri > Blenniiformes > Gobiesocidae > Gouania > Gouania willdenowi. The sequence goes on along the minus strand of NC_041056.1, from coordinate 33,684,396 downwards.
TTGGGTGTTTAAGCTGCTGCCCTCTGGCAGGAGAAACAGGGTGCTGAGGTAGAGGACAAATAGTCTAAGGAAAAGCTTCTACAACTGGGCAATCACAATAATAAATGAAAAGTTGACAGTGCAAAAACCCCAATAGTGTATATGCATATGTGTATGTAGGAATGTATGTGTATATATATGAATAGTACCGGTATATATACATTTTTTTCTTATACGTATATACTGTATTCCTATTTAGTATTTCTTTTAAATTGTTTTATCTTAAGATGTGTAGCTCCAAATGTCTTTTCAGTTTATGTCTTTAGCACCTTATGTCCGACAGTACCTAAATTTTATTACACACTGTGGAATGACAGTGAAGATCCTAATCCTAAAAAGATCAATTTCTTTCTTAAAGGAGACATATCATGCTAAATCCACTTTTTTAGCCCTTAAATGCATTTTGTTGTATATTTAGAGTGCTTAGACGTACAGAAAAAATAAAATTAGTCTCTTCAGGTGCTCCGTAGATATCTTTATATTCTGTTTTGCTCATATTTTTCAATCTGTTTCAATTTTTCTATTCTCTATTACGTTTTTTGAACTATTACATCACAGTATTTGCAGCGGAACTACCAAATTAGGACATCAACTCCAGGTCCAACACTTCGAGCAATCCACCATTTTTATTTCTCGCTTTTATTTTGTAGTCCTAGCTCAAGGATGCCGAAGTTACGAGAGGTTAAGTCAAAATGTTCGGTTGTTGGATGTAGTAACCCACACACTTCATTACACCGTCTCCCAGCATCAGAACCTTTTCGAAGTGCCTGGTTGAGTTTTATTTTTTAGTGTAATGTACCCACATCTGTGGGTAAGGTCATTTTTGTGTGCGCGAAGCACTTCAAGGATGACTGCTTCTGCAACCTCCACCAGTATAAAGAAGGATTTGCTGAAAGACTTTGTCTGATTGAGGGTTCAATTCCTTCTATCTTTGGAGACGACGAACAGAGCACTTCGGTAAGCTGTAAATAACGCTAAAAAGTGTGATGATAAGACGTCCCTTTCATTGTTTTGTTAGCATTAGCAGTTGCACCGTCTTCAGACTTCATATGTTAGCGCTGTGTGCTCGTTTTAGATCCTTGATGATATGGCCTACGTGATTTAATTTAAGTCTAAAGTTTTCATTAGTCATTTCATTTTGCCATTTTTGTCTTTGAAAAGACTGTATTAAAATGCATTTTGTGACGCTAGCTTGGTGCTAGCGTTAGCTCGGTGCTTGTGTTAGCTCACTTGTTAGGGTTCTGCAGGTTCATCATCTTCATTTTCATCTCGCTCCGCCGGATCCGACTCTGGCTCAAACATGTAAGGCTGGATGGACACGTCTTCTGTTGTTGACATTTTGTAAATATCCTCTGAATAAAAAGTTTATGCGCCGCTACATAGCCGTATCTCTTCTATCAAACTACAAAAATGGCCGAGCAGGGTGGAGTTGAACCGATTGTCACCTGAAGAGGGGGCAAGGTATGGAGTGTCTCATTTGCATTTAAAGAGACCGCACCAAAACGAGTTGCTCTCAGACGCACATCAGAAAAGGGGTAGAAAAGGGGCCTGTGGAGCTATAATAATGAGGAATTCAGAACAGGCTTTCAAGAGGTAGCTGGGAGCATTGATGGGTGCCATGTTTGGATTTTGCCACCTGGAAGGTTTCCTGGCAACTACTACAAAAGTAAACTTTTCCATTCAGGCCATCTGTGATAGCGGGTTACTTTTTGGATGTCGTGGGATTTCCTGAAGGTGTTGATGATGCTAGGGTGCTTAAAAGCAGCCCTTTTTCCATCCACCAGTTGTACCCACCCCCAGGTTGGCATCGGATTGGCGACGGTGCATATCCTTGCCTGTCCCAGCCGCTAAATCTGCTCACCCCATTCCGTGAGTCGGTCCGGAATGCTGTGGAGGCTAGGGACTATGCCAGGCTGTCCAAGGCTTGATGTGTGGTGGAGAGGGCATTTGGTGTCCTGAAGACGAGGTGGCGCTCCATCTTTCTAAAGGCCCTGGAGGTGAAAGTGAATTTTGTACCAGAGGAAATATTTGTCTGCCTTTTCCTCTATAATCCCTGCATCAGGAATGGAGACATTTTAGAGGCAGAGGTTGTGAAGGATGATGATGGAGAGGACTTGGAGGCTCCTGTCCCAGTCCAGCAGTCTGGGGACAGATTCAGGGACCGCCTTGCTGCTTCAGTGTCTGCCCCAACCGACTCCCTGTTGTGGGAGAACATGATTATTGTTTATATTGTAAATGTTGATAAGTTTGTTACCATTAATATTTCACACATTCTCTGTAAACAGTTTGCTAATTTCAGAATATTTGCTCCTGTTATACCATCTCACAATATTGATAAAGCTTGTAATTGTTTCTTGATGTATCTTTGAGATATTGTATATATTATTTTACAACAGTAAGTTCTGAAAAAGTAATTTGATTACAAAAACAAATTTCATAGGTGTTGATATAGAGTAGCATCAGCACTGGGACTTTTTACACACAGTATCACTCCTCTGTTCAGGTGTTCTAACAAATCAACTTCCAGTGATGAAATGTGTGTGTTGCCTGGCAACAGTCTCATCTTTTTCTAATTGTGAAAATGTGTATTCGAGGAGCGAAATAAATGATTAAAGAAGTAAACTGTTGTTAATACTGTTAACTGAAGTCACACTGGCTGTTGTGCCGAATAACAGCTAGACCTCTTGTATGATTTGCTTAGTTAAATTGACAATCACAACATTATTAATGACAAAACTATAGGCAAGTCACATTTATTTGTATAACGCTTTACATGGCAATCTATATGATTAAAAACAACGAAATATTTAACAGTTTACCACTCAATAAAATCCCATCAAAAGTAAATCAACTGTAATCACAAAATATTAATGTCTATACTTATGAATCAACACTTCTGCTTGTTAAACAGCAGTAGCTAACTTTCCAGAGCATAATTGAAAAGCAAATTATATTGTAAATCACTTGTCTCAACAAACTACAGATCAACTAAAACAAAGCAACAAATAATTAAAATCAGTACAACAATCACAAAGCTAATCTCTGGAGAGTAAACTGTGATGTTACACTGAGCTGAAGCGTTACGTCATGTCTCTGAACTATTTTACAACAGTTAAAACAATAACCACATTGTACGACGTGACCTTCTTACTTACTGTAAACCTTTCAGCACCGCGTTTCGACGACCCGTGAAAGGTCGTCATTGTCGGACCGCCATGTAATGAGGTTCCCTGTGTCCTCATCAGTCCCTTTGGAATACAAAACTCATGTTCAGTATTATGTGGCTATAGGGATGCTTCTATATCATTATCACAGCAGGCCACACGAGTGCTAAAGAAACACACACAACGATAATTAATATACAGATCCTGGCCAGAAAAACCATAATATCATTTAAAAACACCCAAGTTGTTGTAGGCAGGGCCCACTGCAGACGAGCTTTGTCCCCAGCTAGTCTGCAACTAACTCTAGCAAACAGCTAACCTCTAGCAAACAGCTAACTCTAGCAAGTAGCAACATGTTATGAAGCATCTGACAAATCCCCTTAACGCATTCAAGGTTGCCTCAACGAATCCGTGAGGTGTCGGGATTACTCTTTAACCACATAACTTACAAAAACAGCAGAAATGTACATTTATTATGCTGTCCGTCCAGCTGCTGGCTTGGACCGACTTCCTCCATCTCCACTTTGAATTGACGCTCGCGAGTCGCAATGCATCATGGGGCGGTTGAGTGTGCGTGTAGTGTGCTCCCCATGTACACTTCAAAAATGTCTGGAAATAGTGTACGTCTGGGTATTCCTGAAGTCCATACTCTGTGCCAACATGTCAACTAGGACGCACTTTAGATGGCATACTGAGTGCGAAAAGTGTGTATAATGCGCAACGTGCATTCATGTCAGAGTCTCAGTATAAAACATCAGAAAACTCCTTAATAACATAAGATAAAGTCTCTAAATTTGTCACTAGTCTGAGAAAAAAGTTGCAAAGAGTTCCACTCTTGTGCATGTTCATCAGAATACCGGTAAGGGACGATAGATTTCAAAACAGGGAGGGGAGAAGGAAGCGTGGTTGTTTCTATACAAGGCTCACAATTCTACATACTACAGCTTTAACAGGTTTATGCCAAGTCAGAAAGACGCACATAAGTTTGAGGAAGGTGGACCAGAAAAAGCCCCGGTACTCAGCATATGCTGGAAAAAACTCCCAGTACGCACTTAAAGCACTGCATTTACACGAGCGAGAGAGTGAGAGAGGGTGAAGGTGAAATTCCACTGATTTAATACACTGGTCTCAACGGCGTTAACTGCGCTGTTTTAACTGCAAGTGGCAAATAGTGCTGGTGTTTGTGAATGAGGTGCTATTTGCTCTGAGAAATATTTCTATACGAAGGTGGCAAATTTGCAGAGAAGTAAAGCTGAAAGTCTTAACTTAAAAGCAATTTTTATGGATTAATTTGGGATCACTGGTGGTATTGTACAGAATGGAATGCTTAAAACTAGATTACCACCTAAATATTGATGGACATTTGTGTGTCATTTCAGATTGAACATTGGGGAAAATGACCTATTCACTGTCTATGATGGGGATGACCTCACAGCCAAAGTACTGGGTCAGTACAAAGGATCAAAGCCTCACTTTAAGTTCTTCACTTCCACTGCAGACGTCACTATCCAATTCCAGTCAGATCCTGCAACAGTCATCTATGGCTATGGCAACGGCTTCATGGTGCACTTTTTTGGTAAGACCCACACATTAAGGTTAAACCCAGTTAAACAAAGTTTTCTTTTAATTTTTTAAAATTAATTATTAATAATGATAATAATAATAATAATTATAATAATAATCATCATCATCATAATTGTATTTACAGTCTTTTGGAAAAAAAAACATTTATGTCATATCAAAATTAAAGGAAACATCCATCTAAATGTCATCAAAGTGATCTGAAAAGAACTAGGTTTACTATAGGATGAGGCCTAGTTTAGAAAAGCTGTTAAAACTGCTGAATCTCGTGACTCCCACAGCTGCAGTCATAAGAGGAATAAACACAACCTTGACTCTTATTAGACCAAAAAAAAATGTATAAACATGCAGAGCTGGATTATGGCACAGCTATACACCGGGCCCACACACCTTTAAGGATAAGTAAGGGGGATAGATCATCTTTATTGTCACATATATAAAGATATCTTCTGTACATGAAATTTGTTCTCTGTATTTAACCCATCCACAAGTAGCAATAGGCTGCTACGGTGTTCAGGACTTGCTCAAAATCCCACAGTGATGGCCCAGGTGAGATTAAAACCTGTGACCCGTCGATTATAAACCCGATTTTTTAACCACCAGAAGAGCTGAGACTAAGACTAAGAGCATTAGTGTCTGAAAGTATTAGTTGGTGCATCTCGCTGTGCAGCTTCCTCTGCTCCAGGCCTGAGTGTGCTGACTTTTTTATCTCTCACGTGACGTTATTCCACTCACCTACAGTGTATTTTACAATCAACAATGCAAATTAGGCGATGATGTCATTTAGTGACTTCTAGCAACTTCTAGGACTGTTAATAGCTACTTTTTTTACTAAGGAGTTGGCAACACTGAAGAGACCAGCCTGCTACTATAAGATTAGTGAAAAGTCACGAATGAAATATAAATATATATTATATAAATAAGTCCTTATAAATCCCTGTTTGTCAGGTAATAGTATGATCTGCCTCAGTGTTTCAGTGTTTCTTTATATGTATTTATTTATTTTAAGAGAAATGTGATGAATTTATAAAGTGTCCTTTCACCAACTGCTGTGTTGACGACTTTCGTTGCATCATGTATGCTGAACACAGCAATAAATAGAGTATCTGAGTCATATTTTTGCCATTTTATAACTCACCACTTTCTCAGCAGTTTTCACATTTTCTGCTGGGTTTTTTTTTTATTTGCCTCTTTCCCCCTCCAGTCATGTTTGAGTTTTTCAGGACCCTCTCTGAGAGTAAAATAATACCTGACTAACATCACAACCAACACACATCGCACAAAGTAGAAACTCCACAACTAGTGGCCACAACTCCTGAGCATCCATAATATAACAGCATAGTTCTATTGGAATAATACATACTTTGCAAATACTTCAACTTTGAGCAAGAATTTACATTTTGAATAACCGACTCATGGCTCACTGACAAATTAGTTTTTTGAAAACAGGCAAAAACAACTGTGTCCAGACTGCTCTTATAACGATGATAGAGAGCTCATTCCTTATTGTTTCTCTCTCTCTCCCTTTCTTTTTCTCTCTCTTAGAAGTCCCTCGTAATGACACATGCCCGGAACTCCCTGAGATCTCTAATGGCTGGAAGACCATATCTCACCCTGAGCTGGTTCATGGCACTGTAGTGACTTACCAGTGTTACCCTGGTTATCAGGTGGTGGGCACAGAACTGCTAATGTGCCAGTGGGATCTCACCTGGAGCGGTGAAATTCCCAGCTGTGAGAGAGGTTTGTAGCTACATGCAGTGTTTAGTGTGTCTCAGTTAGGATCCTGTGCCACCAGGATGATACAATGAATCTACTGGTTTCATTTTTACCATCTAACACCATGATACCAATTATTACCATCTAACATCCACAATGACTAAGCAGGCCTTAAAACGAAACAAAATCGGATATATATCCGGGATATCTCTCCATTAGCAGGCTTCACCTAACCAAACATTCTCAATCCCATAGCAGCTGTACTACAAAGCTGGTTATCAATATGTTAACTTAAGGTGTTTCCAACCTGACTGCGTGAATGCTCACATAAAAGGGCTGGAGATTGCAGTGTCTGAACAATTGCAAACACAGAGAAACCGTGCAAAGCAACTCATGTCACCATGAGAACAATTCTAAAATTATGTATTTTTAAAATCCATAATTCAGGCCAAAAGCAACACTGTTGCTGTAGTAAAAGCAGGAAGGAAGGAATGCTGGCAGGAAATTGCAGACTGTTAATGTGTAAATTAGTGTCCTTTATTGGACATTTAACGGACACACACTGACAGTTTCACTTTACGACAGCACAGACGTGTTTCTATTCACTTATTACTTCATTTTGGGTGCAGTCTGTGGCTCAGATACTGTGTTCAGTATACAGCTCAGTAAGCCTACATCATAAGGTGCGCATTATTTGTACATTGCAGCCTATATTATCTTATCTGGTATCGCATTAAAACCCCTCTTTGATTGAATGTATGGGTATTAAAGTATTCGGTTCTCAGCATTGAGTAGAATTACCTACTGTATAAATTAATTAATAAATTAATTAATTTTGTGTCTTGTCTAACGACCCATCCCACATGGAATTACAAGACATGCATATTTACAAGGTAAGGACAGCTACAAATGTTTAAAAATGTAGTTACTTGAATGATTAATCCACCTGATGATAAAAACCTCATAGTAATGCACACAGTAGTGGTACGTGAGCACCCGACTGCAATGCTTTACATTTGCAACGTATTAATGCAACTGCTGAGAAATGTTGGTCAGTCCATCAGACGACAGCACAGCTGTCAGAATCACGCAATAGGCAGGTTTTTCTTATAATGGGCAGGTCATTTGTCCAGAGAACTGATTGGTTAGAAGGCAGTGCTTTTAAACTTATCCTAGCATCCAAGCAGAACAAAACCTACTCCCAACCAGGTTAGCCATTCAGCCTAAGTTACCATGGTGATTTACAGAAGTTAACCAGCATTATAGTACAGGACACACAGAATAAATCCTGGAAGTTGGCACCATAAGAAGAAATGCAGCATTTTACTACAGGCTCAATATTAAAAGTAAACATCACAATATTGACACACTGTTTTTCTGCACAGTGGTATTTTGCCCTGATCCAGGTAAAGTGGAGCACAGTAGGCGTGTGTCATCAAGTCCACAATTTACTGTGGGTTCAACCATCCAGTACATCTGCAACAAAGGCTTCACCTTGTCTGGAAACAGTCTCCTTACCTGCTTTCAGCGAGGCTCCTCAAGCCCTAGGTGGAGCCAAAAGCTGCCGACATGTGTGTGTACGTACCCCAGCACCACCTTGACTTTATGATGATCCTTTACTTAATAATAATAATATACATTACACTTATCAAGTGCTTTTCAGACCAAAGAAAGTATGACATATAGAGAAGAAATTATCAGATCCACCGCACTTCAAAAAAAAAACAAACACAGAATCAAACAGAATTCAAGTACAACATTTTGCAAGTAGTGGGTTTAATATAAAAAGGGAAGATAATTGTATAAATTAAATGGACTGCTTGGCATTACTGACTCTCAAGTATAAGGCTGTGTGTTCCTTGGTTGGCTAGAATAGGTACCATATTTACCCATACAATCCTTTTTGGAGGAAGCAGCTCGGTATAGAGGTTATTTGCACTGATTGGTAAACCATCCATTTTCACATGAATACAATGGTGAAAGGTCTAGCCTTAGCTGTGTGCAGTTTTAGAAACTTGACAATCATTCAAGTGCAATTTTATTAATATTTAGAATGCGATTAAGCCAAGAAGATGGGGAATTTATTTCATCCAAGTAAGATGGACAGTCAAGTATTTTATATTATTTTTGCTGCTGTAACAAACTAAATATCACCACTGTGGGATGACTACATTCTAATTTATCTTATTTCATATCTTATTTTATCTCATTGACTTGAAAGGAACAAAGGCAGTGTTAGTCTTCTAAACTAATCAAATTGCTAGTATTTCATTGACATGGAGAGTTTAGACTTTTCTTTTATTTGTTCCCAGCTGAGACTTTTGGGGTCTGCAATCACCCTGGAACCCCCACCTATGGGAAACCCAGCTCTCACAAGCTCCACTTTCAGGCTGGGGAGAGCCTGTTCTACTCTTGTTTAGATGGTCATCAGCTGCTGGGTAAGCCTGTTCTCCGCTGTATCCCAGGACACCCATCTCAGTGGAGTGGACTGCCCCCTGTTTGCAAAGGTAAGCAACTGCAGCCTAATTTAATTTTTCCACAATCATATAATTTTTGGCTTTAGTCCAAGAATATTTAGAATACAATAAAATCCAAAATATGACAAAATAATGCAAAAGCTGAAAACTAGCTAAAAAGGGTTTGGTGAAATTTACAAAGATCAGGCGTAAAAAGTCTTTGATAAAAAAAAAACAATGGGTCTGCTGTCCCATCATAAAAAATATTGTCAAATAATATATATATATATATATATATATATTTTTTTTTTAATATTCACAACACAAAATCTTTAATGCTCTCACACCCGGATGCAATAGTGTGGCGTTGCCAGCCTACAGGGGCGGGGCTGTCCAGTAGAGAGGTCACAGAGGAACGTGGTCCCACTGTCCGGGAAAACAACATCCTCTAGACCCCCAGATGGTGTAAGTCCTGGTGTGCTGTGGGATTTTGTGACAACCATACTTTTGAGGCAATCTGCCTGGGTGCATGTGTCGCGCCAAGCGCATGCTGGGTTGCGCTCATGCTGCTCCGTCATTGTTCTCCACGGCGAACCTCATCAGGTGAGCACAATCGCACTGATGAGAAAGTCACCCTGTGAACTGAGGGAAAAGCAGCGCACCAGCTTTTGGCCGTGCGCAGCGGAGCTGAGAACATGCACTGCACAATACGCATAGGAAAACCACTGGTGAACTCATAATGACTGGACTGTTAAAATGTGAACTCATCATTGTATAATTCATTTGCTGACTTAATTAAGTTGTTTATATAAGAAGAGGAAAATAGTTTAAAATTTGCTTAAAATCTGGTTTATGTATTTAAGGGCTAAAATAAGTTAGTATTCAAAATATAGCAAATTTCACCACCCCCCGGATGGTGGGAGCACCACTTCCACCCTCCGGAGCTATTGCACCACATACACATATATACACATAGGCTGGATGGGGAGCCCCGCTCCCCTCCATCCACCCTTTTTTAATAGCACTTCATACATTCACTAAACACATACATTCACTCAGGGGATAGGTTTCCCACCACCATAACAGGGTGGTGGGTAACTTCACACATTTGGGCCTGTCGAGTGGGGGCCGGGCCCCTCTGTTGATGGCTGCGCTGCCGTGTGGGGATCGGGAGGGTGCGGTCGGGCGTGGCGGGGCGGTGGGTCTGTGGGGGTATGTTGCTGGGGGCTCCCTTTGCGGGGTCTCTCCGGGCAGTGCCAGCCTGGTGGGGCGTGGGGGTGCCCCTTCCCTACGGGTGGGGCTTGGTGCTTGTCTCGTCTCCTGGTTGCCTTGGGGACGCGCCTCGCGGCGTGTGGGTCTGGGGTGGCCTGTCGTGCCGGTGTGGGGGGTGGGCGCGCGGGGGGGTGCTGGCCTCTGCGCCGGGGTCGGGGCGGGGTTGCTTGGCGTTCTGGGATGGTGCTCTTTGCTGGGGGGCGGCTATAGCTGTTCCGGTGGTTGAGGTCGGTATCGGTCGCTTGGTAGGTCTGTCCTGCTATCTGCGGGCTGGCAGGTGGGTGGGTTCTGCGCCTTTGGTGGGGGGCTGCTGCTCCGCATCGGTTGTGTGCCGTTGGGATGCCTCGCTCCTGCGGTGGCAGCCGCAGGTCGCCTTTGCGCCGGGAGGGGGCATTGCCCCGTCCCTGGGGTGCTGCTCTCGGTGCTGCTTCGGTTCCGGGTCCTTCTGGCCTGGGGTCTGGTCCCTGCTGGCTCTGGGCCCGCCGGCGGGCACCCAGCGGCTCTGGCCGTCTGCTGGGCGTGGGCCTTGGCTCAGCTGCTGGGGTCTCGGGCGGGGGGCTCTCTGGGCCCTCCCCTCGGGGGTTGGGTGCTTGGGTGTGGGTGGGTGGGGGGGGGGCAGGATGCTGGCGGGGGGCCTTGGGGTTGGGGTCGGTGGCGGGATGCGCTGGGTGCTTGGCTGCTTGGGGCTTCCTCGGATGTGTGTGTGGGGGGCGGTGGCTGCCTCTCAGCCTGGGATCTTGGGGGCGTCTGGCGGGTTGCTCGGCTGTGGGGCGGTGGCCTGGGGCTCCCTGGCTCCCACTCTTTCTGCTGGCCTGGCTGCATCTGCGGGCCCGGGGCAGTTCCTGGGTTTGCGGTAGCGGATTTTGGCACATATACTGGTATACGATGCACTGGCACGCCTTGGGATGTGGGATAAAACTCATACTAGGCTTAACTTCAGACACATTAATCCCAAATACCTGCTTTAGGTACTACCACTCACTCATTCCCCCTGGCCACAACATAATAAGCACAATATATTCTACAACTTCACATCGCACGCTCACGGTAAAACAATCTATTCTTTTGTCCTTTGGTGTGCTTTGGGCACAAAATGTTTGGGAACTACTGCTCTCGCCGTAACCCTGTAGCAGCTGTCCAGAGTGACTGGATTTCAGCATCGGCCTGCTGGTCGGCAGCCATAGCAGGGTAGTCCACACCCAGCTGGCAGTTTACTCGTGCTTGGGGGAAGCAGTCAGCCACTGCGTTGTTTATACCAGCTACTTGCCGAATATCTGCAGTAAACTCTGAAATAGCTGAGAGGTGCTTCTGCTGCCTCACAGACCATGGCTCCGAGGTCTTCGACATTGTGAAAGTCAGGGGTTTGAACTGGAAGTCCAACATCAACACTGTGTACAAGAGGACGTGTCGATTCTACTTCCTGAAAGAAGCTCAGATGTTTCAATGTATGCATCAAGATGTTGGAGATGTTTTACCAGTCCGTGGTGGCTGGTTCACTTTTCTAACAGCTCGGTTCTGGAGACTCCAACGAACTGGACAAACTAAGGTTTTTTGGTTGTCTGTCTAAATCTCATGATGAAGTATGGAAACTATGTAGTGTTACAAGAGCTGCTCTACAAGTAATCAAATCAGGGACTCTCAAACGTAGTGAAAACCATGTCTTGTTTCCACAGTGTCTTCTGCAGACTTAAGCATGGTGGGAGCCCGTGTTGCCTTTGCTGTCTTTCTCCCCACCCTACTTGTCCTCGCTATCATCACTGGGATCTACATCTACTTTTTTAGGCAAGTTTTTAAGCCAAACACAATTTGCAATGCTACAGAATGGATTTGATTATAATATTTCTAATCTTTTGATTTTTTATTTTTATTTTTTATAATACATCGCATCAATCCCATTAACTCAATATTGTGTTTCGTATGTATCCTGAACTCAGTGTAATAAACACCACTTAAAATAAATCTAAACAGAAGTCACTTTTGGTGAATAAGATCTCTCATGATTTAGGGAATCGTCAGTTCTTTTTTCTTGCTTGGTTGGAGTTTGGTCTTCTTTTGGCTTATTTCTTAAATATTAGAATCAGTTTCGTCACCACAGTAAAATTTAGTGAGTATGGTCCTGTCTGGAATATAAAAGAACCATCCAATCTCAGGTGCTAGTGCACCAATGGAATAAGCTTGTATGATGTTGGGGAAATTAGTTTGAACTGGCATGATATTTCTATCAGTGTAAATCTGTAGTGTGTGAATGTTTAAAAAGGCCATCCTACTCTCTCCAGATGTTAATCTGCTTGGTAACCTAACAAATTTCAGGCATGTGTCTGTTAATGCCCTGTGTGCCATTCGAAGAGTAAAGATCATGTGCCTGAATTCATTTAGCACATGATTTGATTTGGGATGTTTGAGACTTGCACATTTGTTAGAGGCTTCCAACTCATCCCATTCTAGGAACCCATTCAAAAACCTAGTTTGTCATAGTTTTAGTAATCCAGCCTGCATTCATATGTAGTTGTAGTTTAGTGTCCAACATTAATTATTTACATTAATTGACTACTTAATCAGTAACAAGAAAAGTAACCGTAAACAATTTACTTAGAAGTAGTTTCATTGGACTGATTTGCATAATGCCACATTTCTGTGTTTATTTTATTAAATGTAAGACAAGTGACCTGTTTATTCTCATTTGACAACTCTCTTTTGTACTTGGCAGGTTGCATGGACAGATATAAGAAATATTCTAGAATGTGTCAGAATGATCATTAATCTTCAGCCCTGCAGACAAGACAGAGATATTGGTCAGGACAAATGTCAGTACAAGAGTAGGTTTCATTGTCCTCAATGTGTTGCACAGTTTGTGGCAGAAGCTAAACTACACACACTATATGGAAAATGTAAATATGTTATATACAATGTCCATGTGTTGTATCAAAGGAACAGTGGCCCTGAGGTTTATTGAGTTTTGTTTTCTTAAGCTGTGAGTTGCTCTTTACAATGGCAATGAAAGTCTCTCCCGAGGCTGATTCGACCCTCCAGTCTTCACTTTTCTTTTTCTCAAAGACATACACGAGCCAAGACAAGCTAACAAAATAACAGTATTATTAGCTAATATTAGAAATATATGTTATTAATATGATGAGAATCCTTTCAGGTACTGATTAGGATACCTGAAAATTATTATGTCAAGTATATAGGTGGTATAAATAATTCAAGGCCATTTACATAGGGCTTTTTTAGGGAACAATAAATAATACATTCCACTTCAAAGTATTTTTTTTATCTTTGGATTTCATCAAAAGTGAAAAAAAAATGTTAATTAACACTAGTTTGCATTAATCTGAAGGGTGATATGTTTAATCGAAGGTAACTTTTATTTAAACAGGAAGGTCCCATTGAGATTAAACATACTCCAAAAGGTTGCATCCACAAACAGTACAAACAAGTTACAAATAGACAATAACAAATATGGTGACAAGATATCAACAATGTTAAGAGTTGATATGCTAGCTTGATTATACACTGTATTTAATTAGCATGCATGCATCCTGTTTCTCTTTTGCTCAGGATTCAGCAAAAACCTCAACGACTTTCAATCTCCTCAAACTTTCCCTACCAAAACATGCCTAGAGAATCTTTGTTGGACAACTCAGGTAATGAGAATACGGTAAGCAGAGTCTCAAACTCTTATTTCATACTAGCACAAACTTAAAATCATTAAACTCAATGTTTATTAAGAAATGTCTGTTCATTTATGCATTTTCTTTTTTCTGTATTTCTGCATGTTTTCAGAAAACTTACAGATGAAATGAAGCAGTTCAAGGGGCAGTGTGGAACTGTCACATTAGTATTAGTTTTCTTGATTCATGAAAAAAATGTTCCATTACAGTTTTTAACAGCTCAACAAAAACCACACACACACACTTGGCTCTTATATACATTATAGTCTCAACAGCCGTTAGGCTCAGGATAAATATCATGTACAACTTCATCAGTAAAGAAAAATAGTTAGTGAATACAAAAACAGAAAAGATGAAAAAAGAACAGCTTGTCTCTATAGACATGTTCTGTGGAAGACATCATCTTTGGAGTGCAGTTTACATGTTAAGTAGTGCAGTGGAATGTAATCAAGGCAAGGCAAGGCAAATTTATTTGTAAAGCGCATTTCATACACAAGGAAACTCAATGTGCTTTACATGATCAAGAAGTGCAACAGAAAACAATCAACAGCTTAAAAATCAATAAAAACATTTAAAATCATCAACAAACACATTACCTCAACAACAACCTCACCAAAAATCTCCCTCTCAATCAAACGCAGTAGAGAAAAAGAGATTTAAAAATGTTCACATTGGATGCTGACTTCTGCTCTGCCAGTTTGTTCCACTTCTTTGCAGCATAACAACTAAACGCAGCATCACCATGTTTGCTGTGAACTCTGTCCTCCACTATCTGACCTGTGTCCATAGATCTGAGAGACCTACTGGGTTCATACCTGACTAACATGTCACTGGTGTATTCTAGACCAAACCCATTCACAGATTTATACACCAGCAGCAGAACTTTAAAGTCTATTCTGAGGCTGACTGGGAGCCAGTGTAAAGACTTTAAAACTGGTGTAATGTGCTCTGACCTCTTTGTTCTGGCTAAGACCCGAGCTGCAGCGTTCTGAACCAGCTGTAGTGTTTGATGCTGTTTTGGGGGATTCCTGTCATTACAATAGTCCAGTCTGCTGGAGATAAAAGCATGGACAAGTTTCTCCTGATCTTTCTGAGTCATTAAACCTTTCATTCTGGAAACGTTCTTTAGGTGGTAGAAGGTTGTTTTTGTGATAGATTTGATCTGACTGCTGAATGTCAGATAAGAGTCAATCAGAACATCAAGGTTTTTGACTTGGTCTTTAGCTTTTAAAGATCAAGACTCAAGATTCTCACTGACAGCAGTCCTCTTTTTCTTGTTGCCAAAGACAATCACCTCCATCTTATCATGATTTAGTTGTTTTCACTCATCCAGCAGTTTACTTTTTCTAAGCAGTCACACAGCACTTCAAATTCGACCATAGTCATCTGGGTTCAGTGATAGATACAGTTGACTCAGTTGGTTGAAGACCACCTTCTCAATGATCTTGGCCATGAATAGAAGGTTGCTGATTGGTCTATAGTTAGCCAGCATAGAGGCATCCAATGTCATCTTTTTTAACAGAGGTTTCATATCATCTACTTTCAGGGATTTTGGTGCAGTGCCTGACTGGAATGAGCAGTTAATTATCTGACACAAATCAGTGACAATTGACTTTACAACAGTTCTTAAGGAAGTCTGAGGATATTGTGTCAAGGCAACGCATTGATGGATTTACCTGCTGAACAGTTTCCTCTATTGTTTTTGGGTTCACTGTAATAAACTCTAACATTGTCATTGACTTATCCCTCAGTGGTTGAAGCTGTTCAAGCTTTTTGTTATTTTGCTGCTTTGTTCTGAAATTCGACCTCATTGATTGTATTTTTTCATTGAAATATACAGCAAATTCATTGCATTTTCCAGTTGACAGTAATTCAGGGGCTGGGGGGTTGTTTGCTTTTCAATTACAGAAAACAATGTGCGATAGTTGTTTTGACGTTTTTAGCAATAATTTCAGAAAAGTATTGTTGCCTCGCTTTGAACAAGCCATCATTGAATTTACGCAGACTTACTTTGTACAGTTCTACATGATTTATAGTTTTGTTGTTCTCAATTTACGCCCAGCTCTTCTACAATCGGATTTCGAATTCTGCATTATCTCAGTCCTCCTCCAAGGTGTTTTCTCTGTGTTTGGTTTTCTCTTAGTTTTGATTGGAGCCATCACATCTATGACATTACAGACTTTTGTATTAAACTCATCCAAAAGATTATCACCTGTCTCAGTACTCAAGGTTGGTGTCATTGCTATGGCTTCCATAATCTGTGCACGTGTTGTCATTTTTATACCTTTTCTTAAAACACTCAAAAGTAGGGGAAACAGATATTACAGTCTCTAAATGAAAAGAGACACAGCAATTATCAGAGAGAGCTAAGTCTCTTACATCAACAGCAGAGATATCAACACCTTTAGAGACAATCAAATCTAAAGTGTGAACTTGAGTGTGTGTCAGACCAGTCACATGTTGTATAAGACCAAAAGTGTCCATTACAGCATAGAGTTCTTTGGCAGCATTGTCCATGTTATTGTCTACATAAATATAAAAGTAACCTGTTATTATTAAAAAGTTGTATTCAGTGCATACAACTGACAGCAGTTCAGTAAACTCATTCATGAATTCTCCAGTATATTTTGGGGGTCTATAAACAGCTAAAAACAGAACTCTTGAATCACCGTTCAGTAAGAACAACAGATATTCAAAGGAGATAAAATCACCAAAAATTATTTCTTTGCACTGAAATATTGATTTAAAGATGGCAGCAACTCCACCACCTTTCCTGCAAGTATGACACTTATTGAAATAGTCTTGTGGTGCAGTTTAATTGAGAATAGTATTACTGATACCATAATTTAACCACGTTTCATTAAAAGTCCAAATGATGTGTCAAAATAATATTAGTACAATTAACAGTGACTTGTTAACAAGAGATCTAACGGTAAGCTCATTTTAAAGACTTTACAGGAGACACTGGTGGACTTTTTAGAAGACATGTTATAGTAATCAAATTATTATCTCTAATAAGCATTTTGTTTCTCTTTCACAATTTTACCTGTGTTACCTGTCACCACAGGAATTAAAGAAGCTGCATTAATTCCATAAGGCCGACTTTTTCTGGTTGTTCCAACAAATAGAGGTATTACAGTCCGGACCCAGCTCACATCAGACACATGTCGCTATAAAGTGAACATAGCTGGTTGTCTGGATCATGCTCCTATTAGCCTGAGGAGAAGAGAGATCCTGAGCCTGGTAATGTCAAGGAAGGATGGGTGGTGGTGATTGGTTCTTTAGGGGAGAGAAGATGCGATCATAGGTAAATGGTGGGGTGTCAGTCTTGTGCCAGCAAGAACAAGCTCGTTCATCTGGGCTGTTAAATCCAAGAAGGCAAGGGTAGGAGAGAAGCTGGATGAGGTGGAAGTAGTCTCGTATGACTCTCTGCCATTGTACCTTGTTGTTTTTAATTAACCTCTGTTTTATTATCCTCTGTGTGATGTTGCTCCTGTTTTAATTTCAACTTTATTTGTACAGCACTTTGTGATTTTTATCTGTAAAAAGCGCTATATTAAAAAAAATGTACTTACTTACCTTGGAAGGGGTCTCCCGCCTATATCTGTCGATAATAAAAGTATTAGATATACCAAGAAGTAATGACAACGGCCCACCATCTGTATTAATATGTAGAATTTTGTTAATTTCTTGCTCTATGATGTGCCAAAACTGCTGGATTTGCCTACAAGACCAAAAGCAATGAGTGAACGTACCAATTTCTGTCCTACACTTTAAGCATTGTGGGGATAAACTGGAGTAAAATTTATAGCGGAGGGAGGGAGAAATATGCGCCCTGTACAGTATCATTAACTGAACTGCCTTTACTCTATTACAAACACAATTTTTGCATTCTTCCAAGCATAATCTCAGTTATCATCGGTAATACCAACTCCAAGCTCTCTCCCCCATATGCCTTTTAAAAATGATGTATTTGTCAATTCAGTCTCTTTAAGTGTGTTGTAAAAGGAGCTAACAGAGTTAATAATTAACAGTTGCCTGTCGTTGCTCCAGACAGTATTGTGCCTCTTATTAAGCAGCACCTTGGCGCCCTAAGTAGCTCGGTAAAAGGTAGTCTGAGGAACCTTGGAGTAACTTTTGATGAAGGGATGTCCCTAGAACGGCATTCTAAACAGCTTCTCAGGAACTGTTCTTTCCATTTGAGAAACATCTCTAAGCTGAGACACATGGTCTCTCATCATGAGCTTGAGATGATTGTGCATGCGTTTGTTTCCTCACGATTAGACTACTGTAACAACCTGTTTACATGCCTTAGTAAAAAGGACTTGGCTCACCTACAAGTAGTCCAAAACTCTGCTGCGTGGCTCCTGACCCGCACCCACAAGATAGCCCATGTTACTCCTATTTTAAAATCTCTACATTGGCTCCCTGTCATATACAGGATTAAATTTAAAATCCTGGTACTGACTTTCAGGGTTCTCCATGGTCAGGCACCTGGATACACTAAAGGCCTGATCCAGCCCTATGTCTCCAATAGGTGCTTGAAAACCTCTTCTCAGAACCTGCTGATGGTCCCCTGCACTCGCTTTAAAACTCGAGGAGGTGAATCGTTTAAAGCCGTAGCTCCTCGCCTTTGGAATGAGCTTCCACACACTCCGTGGATTATTTCAAAAATCAACTAAAGACATACTTTTTTAGAGAGGCTTTCTAGCCACACTTTTCTATCTGCCCAATGTAGGCTTTGTATGTACCCTTTTATTTCTTGCATTCTACCGACACTGTACTGGCATACAGTATGTACTCTTATTGTTATTGTTTTAAACTGTAAAATGTGAAGCACTTTGTGACCCTGGTCTGTGAAAAGCGCTATATAAATACATTTTACTTACTTACTTACTTTCACAATCTGTAATATTTTGACACTGGAGTATTGTGGTGTCCCTCCTGATGTAGTCTCTCAACTGCAAATAATGGAAAAAATATTTTTGTTGAATGTTGTATCTGTCCTGCAGCTGACCAAAGGACTTCAGAATGGAGCCATCTCATATCTTAGATTATTTATGCCACTCTTTGCCCAGTGGCGGAAATTATCTGTTATTTCAGGTGGAAAATCAGGGTTGTCACATATAGGAGTAAAAACAGATGTGAAACTACATCGTCCCTATATTTTTCTGACAACCTGTAACACCTTGCCCGTACAGATTGTAACTAGGTTTGTGCAGGCAGCATTTAATTGTGTGGACTTTTTGATAAATGAAATGTATTTCAAGGGGTATTTAGACATCAAGCTTTCAATGTCAAACCAGAGGGAGGAAGTTTTGTTATATATCCAGTCTGCTATAACACGGAGATGAGCACTAAGTTGGTACTTTAGGATGTCTGGAAAGTCTAAACCTCCTTTGGCAGACAACAGGCATAAAGTGGCTATTTTGAGGCGAGGCTTCTTTTTGGCCCTTATAAAGGAGCTAAACCAGCTTTTTAATTGTTGTACAGCCTCATGTGGAACTGTAACTGGAATCATTTGGATTGGGTAGAGTAGTCTGGGAAGAATGTTGATTTTTAGAAGGGCCACTCGGCCCAGCCAGGAAACAGGGAGGGTGCTTCACCTCTCCAAGTCCAATCTAATTCGCTCAAACAGGGGCAAAACTAACTTTGTACATTTGTTTAAGTTGGCATTATATGTGTTCTTAGATATACAAAACCATCTGGTGACCATTTAAAGGGGAAAGGTGATGGAGTCTGGAATTTTTGTTTCAGACTGCCTAAAGGCATAACTTCCGACTTTCCAAAATGTATCTTGTAACCAGAAAAAACACTACTATTATTAACTGTTTCTATAGTGCAAGGGGTAGATATTTCAGGTTTTGTAAGGAAGGACTTGGGTCTTTTGCCTCACACTGCTTAATCTGAGCGCCTTCTGGTAAGCATTTTGCCGAACATACATGCAAACTTAAGAGACAGACGAATAGGCAGACATGCACAAAGAAAATAGATGCCCTTTGATGGATTCAGTTCTTTTACACTAATATACATTACTAATTAGATATGTAACGATTCACTCAACTCCCGATACGATTCGATTCACGATACTGGGTTCAAGATATGATTCTCTCACGATTTATTTTACAAAATGGGACTGTAGACAAATGATTACTGAAAAATATTCCTTAAAAAATACTGTATTATTTTCCTTTTATTTTTCATTGCCAAAAGAATCCCTTGATAAACTATTCAAAACAATGCAATTTAACTAAAAATAAATCTTGAATGAAATAAATAAAGGAATAATACAAATGAAGAAGCCTATTAATTTCAATTCTGGTTCTATAGTAAACAATGCAAAACTGCATAATAGTTATTTTTCTTTTTTGTATTTTGTGCCTTAACAATTGGACTTTAAAAACCTGTCATTTCACTGTATTTACGTCAGAAATGTGTTTGGACCAGCAGAGGGCACTGGTAACCCAGTGGTCGGTTGGCATGCAGATATTCATGCAGTGAAGAAGAGATGCTATGCGCTAGCAGACAGAGCTAATAGAAAAACGTGACTTTTACAGATATTCACGTAATATTACAGATATTCTTTCGGTGCTAAAGGGGTAAGAAATCATTTATGAACATGTTTAAGAGTAGAAGGCGGCCAGAAAGAAAGTAGTAGCAGATTCCGCCCGCGGCCTACACTGCTGGACAAGAGAAGGGATAAATATTTTCCGCCCTCTGCTGTTTAAAAAAGTACTGCGATTCAATTTTCAGAGCATCGATGTAAATCGTGATACCTATGAATCGATTTTTAACTGCCTTACGATTAATCGTTACATCTCTATTACTAATAAATATTCTCACCTTCATCCAACAGCTGTAATTATAAGAGGAGTTATGGTTTTACATATGTGTAATAACTTTTCTAACAAAGGATGTGTTTTTGTTTTTTTACAGGAAACCAGGGAATATGAAGTTTCAATCTGAAGATGTCTGAGTACATTAATCATAGAATCTGAGCAACCCTCACACCAGGAGCAGCTTAGCCGAGTGGAAAAAGCTCAGTCACTGGTTTATTTTTCGAGGTCTTTGAACAAAACCGTCCAGCAGCAGAACTCAGTATGAATAACTGTGGTCAAGTGCAAAGGACCAGCTTAAAAAAGCAATGGATCTTAATGAAAAGTCAAGGAAGTACACACATTTGTGATTAAATATATCTTTTTAGCCACATGGAATTTACATAGTGGAGTTTGAGAAATACTGAACCATTCAATAAACAATCCAGATGGTTGAATGACCTAAAATTAGGTGTTAGAAGGTGCCTTCAAAATAAAGGTCACTAAAGATTATTATTTTTTATTTAGACTTATTTGAGGCAGACTGCCAGATTGCAGTAAATCCAGGTGGTGTCTGCTTGTGGTGGCCTAGTTTAATTTAATTATTAAATGGGAGTCAGCAAAACATAGTGTGTCTAAATTAAAACACAGAGTGTCTCTAACCACAGACACAAGTACAACTGTTTCATATTTAGTTGTTGATTTTTTTAACAGCAACCCAAGATTCTTGAGTTGGATTTTCTCAATCATTTCTCATATTTTTTTCACATGCTTAACATTGTACCATGTGAAATGTTTGGATGTTTTAAGTCTTGAAACTTATGTAAAAGCTTATGTTTGACCTGTTCACACTGTGTGATGCCACTTTCTGATTAAACACACTAAAATAGCGTTTGATGCCTGTCGTCATGTTAAGAGTGCTGACCACTAAGCAAACCAGGAATCTCTTCATGTTTTGTGCATGTATGTTTGAGAGTTATTTGAGAATCATCCTCCCAGATTCATATTCTAATCAACAATCATCTAAATTTTGTAGTATTTGAAGCCTCTAGATTAATTGATTGTTTCTAGTCCACAGATCAGTACCATTAGACACCATTCATACTGAGGTGTAGAGTTGGTCTGCATTTACGTATATATACACTCCTTGATGCTGGCATCAGTTGTTTCATTCAAAAAGAGGCTAATAATTAGGTATAGCCTCCTTCCTCCTAACCTCCTTGTTCCTAACACTGCTAGACTTAGATTATCAGTGCAACTCCATGTGTCTTGATTGGTGAATAGATAAAACACAAATACTGAAATTGTGTTGAGTTGTCTTTTATTTTACACAAAGGTCAAGTGTGTTAAACATCTAATAGTGACGAGTCCATCAAAACATCGCATTGTGAAGAGAAAGCTTCATCTCTTTGCTACTGCTTTAACAATAAAAGATAACATTATTTAAAAGGAAAAGAGTAAACAATTACTGAAATATCTTAGAACTGCTGTCTTGAGCATCATCACATCTTATACATGATATCCCTGACTCAGATCAAAGAGTTGGTTTACCAAAAGAAGATCACACACTTTGAAATGTGAAAAGTGGGACCATCTGCTTTCATTGCTTTGCTTTTTTTTTTTCACTGACGATGATGTTTAACTGAATTCACTTTGTATTCATCTTTTTACTTAAGATAAAAACAAAATCAATCTGTTTCTCACTCAGGGAATTATTTAGACATAATGAAACAAACATAGGATGCACAGAGGAGCAGCACATCCCCCTCACAGCAAGAAGGTTCTGAGTTCACCTTCGGGTGAACACTTTGGTCTTTTCTTTGTAGAGTTTGCATGTTCTCCCTGTGCTTGAGTGGCTTTTCTCTAAGGATTCAAATTTCTTCCCACTATCCACTTAAATAACTATTAGGATAATTGGAGATTATCTTGTATGTATTAGTGTCTGTGTGCATGTTGCCCTGTGATGGACTGGCACCCTATTTGGGGTGTATCCCCATGACCCTAAAAAGGAGGAAGTTGGTTGCAAACAGACATACAATCTGTTAATGGAATGAACGTATGAACATTTCTTTAAAGACATATGGATCAGTTAGTCTTTTTTTGATTTTTCAACGTTAAGAAAGATATTTCCACAGTAAATGATTGTGAATAACAAAAAAAAATCACTTATTTTGTTTTTTTTTTTATCAACATCTGTTTAGAGCTGAAATGAAATGTGAACTGGAGTGAATATTTGCACAGAAGAGAAGTGCAAAGGCTGACCTGAGTCTTTGTAGGGCTTAGCCTGTTCTTAGATTGGATCGACATTTCCTTTCAGTTGTTTACCCACGTAAGGTGATATTATTCTTTACCTCAAAGTTATTCCTCTTTCAGACTTCAAAATATATTGTTAGTGAATCTTTTGTAAAAGATGGTTATGAAATGTTTTAAATTAGTAATTCAGATATTCGGTTCATACAGTGCAGTGTAAGCTGATTTCAATCATGCCAACATTTTAAGCAAAACCTTAGACCTGTTTATGCCAGTCATTAAATATTACATTGATTGAACACACTATTAACTTAAATAATATATTTACAAGTAACATATAGAAATAATAAACAAGTTACAACATTTAAATAATATAATAATTGTATTTGTCATTAGGCATTAATAGTCTTTGTAAAAAAAAAAACTATTTCAATAGTTTTTTAAAGCTATAGGGAGCCATTGCAAAAGAGTCAAAGAGCCACATGAGGCTCCAGAGCCACAGGTTGCAGCAGACCCATCAGCTAGCCTGTAATAAGGCTGTAGAAGCTAAACCTATAGAAATGCAAAATTGTGCCTTCTACATCTGGTGGTAAAACTTAGGTTCAACATTGTGTCTACAAACACAACTTGTTATGAGCTTAACATTAAGCATAAAGTCAGCGGACATTGAGTTGACGTATAGGTCATAGCTCATATGATGTTGTCACGCGTTGAATGCCAACAGTGTTTGCTAGCTTCCTTACTTGATATGCAACATTTGCGGTTGGCATTAAATTGCTAAACTGACCCGATTAGGAAAGGCTACTCTATTTATCTGTGATGATGTCCACCACACTGACAGGGCTGGGAGTGGGACTCGCTTCAATTTGTCCGAGGAGGCCGACACTGGCTGCTGCTGTTGTTGACGTGATAAGCTCAAGATCACGTAGGTTATCAAACACGGTACATTGTGCGTGGCTTTTAAGTAAACTCCATCTGTTCTTTTATCCTCTCGCGATCAGTTATGAGCAACAGGTGTGCTGAATCTGCTGATGAGTAGTGGCACTGATGTCAAGATCAACAACCGGGGAACGAGGCACCAAAATGAGGCACTGAAATGTTTGTTCTTATTCTGTCTGTACCGTTTTCGTCAGAACTGGTGCCATATTGGTACCGTGTTTCGGTACCCAACCCTAGTCATCGCGCTGGATAAAACAATGTATTAAAAATCACAGAACTTAATAAATATATGAACATCTTTTCCCACCTTTAATGTGACAACTTAACAAATGTTGAGCTTTTACAAAAGTATATTTCTCTTTAATAAAGTTCAGAGATTCTCATAGATGTTTGCTCATATTTTATTTGTGAAATTTTGAAAAAAAACTAACCAAACAAACTTTTGTGCCCAATCAAAGACTCTGCCACCATCTTATACCATAGCTGGTAATATACAGTAAGTGCACTATGCTGCAGCTGGAACAGAGATGAAGGCATTAGTCACAGCAGATGTACAGTCAGGGCAGGGACTAGGACTAGGACTCCTCTCATCATGGAAATAAAAAAATAATAATTGTAAAAATGTGTCAAATCTTTACATTTTCTTATGTTTTGTTTTCTGAAATTTCATTTTGAATCTCTTAAATCTTTAAACTTATGTAATCACTTTGCCCACTGCATCACATTTCCCATTCTGGAAAGGTGAGGTTGCAGCCAAAGCGCTTCATTTAGCATTCTCTAACAAACTATGCTGCATAATGTTAGATTAGCCTGGGTTGCTAGCTTTCTGCATGTCCCCAACCTAATGTTTTAAACACTTATTATACCGCCTGACTTTTCAAGATCATAAAAATCTAACCAATAAAATGGTTATTATGCTGTTGTGTTTGTATATTGAGGGGCAATAGGTTCCTGGCATTTCATGACAAATCAACCATATGTGCTACAGATTGGCAGCTTTCAGCAAAACGTTTGTATGTTTAAACTAATTGGAAATTATGAAGTCCATCACACTGATTTAGTCAAAAACTGTAAAACTGACACATTTTAGCTAACTTGCTACAGCACGTCTTCAGACTGTCTTCAGACTGTCTTCAGACTGTCCTACACAAACAATCCTCACAGATTTTCAAATTTTAGCCAACAGTGCATCAAAATGTTTCACCAGAAACAGTAATGTAAACATATACTTGCAAATTCTTGCTAAATACATTTTCAGTGGTCATTGAAGATTATGTGGGGAAATAAATCAGATTTTTATTTAAAAAATTGAATTTTTCTCAGCATTTTGAATTTCACTCTCATACTGACAAATATATGACATATATTTGACATATAGTCAATGACATTTTTAAACATCAGTTTTTCACTTATGGAGCCAATAAAGCATTGTTAAAAATAATTTAACAACATCTTCATGCTGCCTAGTTTAATTTTTTTGTGCAGCTACATGTGACATTTCCGTGTGCTAACTAGCTCAGTGAGATAAAAGATGTTGCATCATTAAATAATTGTAGATCAATTATGTGTTTGACTTATTAATTCAGTGCCTAATCATTGCAGCAGTAGAATTCCTATAATGAGAAGATTTTTTTAAACTAATGTACTGAAGAGTTGTCTCTTGCTTATAAACACATGGAGATAAAGCATTGTCTTTGGTGACAATGCTTTATCTCCATGCTTTTGGTCACCTTTTTTCATCTTCTTTCACTCTGTTTTTTTGTTTAGAATTGCCTGGCCCTGATCATTGCTGCGCAACAGTTGAAAGTCAGTGCCTCCTCCATCCATTAACCTCATGTCTGTCACAGAGCCACAGCCATCGTGAAATGAGGGGTACCAGTCAGAGTCAGCGCCAGACAAAAGTCAATGGGGGCGCATTAAGAAAAGGGGGGTACAAATGTTTGTTCATTTGTTCAGTAATTCTATAGCTGTATACATATGTTTGCCATTTAAAAACACTGCACTCTAAACAGCAGATGAAACCCTATAAGAGTATGGAGGAATATAACTTTTTTGTGAGTGGGTGGGTCCACAACCTCGGTACCAAACGGCTCCACAAATATTATCGTTTGGTCTTCACCAGGGTGAGTGATTTTTCTTATATTATTTTATGTGTTAATATGCTAGCAGCCAACAGTAACGGCTATAATGTAAATAAACATACAAAACATCTTAACAACTATGTTAGCCTGACAGTCAAGGATATAAGAGGTTTGTTTGTCACATACATATATACTACTACTGAATAATACTTTGTGACATGTAGTGAAATAGCATTTGGGTGTTCAACTTTTACTGTGCACAATGTGTAGGGGTGAAAGAAGGCAAATAATATAGTAAATGAGCAGTTAACGACAACCTAATACTATATAAACAACCACAAAAACAAAGTTAGCTTGCTAACATACCTCTGACAAAGTGGTCGTTACAGACACGGCCATCAGCAGACTACTGCTCCCGACTTCAGACGTAGGTTTAAAATCCACTTTTTACGGCATTGTTCTGTGAGCCTTTTACATTTCTCACCTTTGTGAATGACAATCTTCGGTACTCTAAAAAATATATTTTCCTTTTCTTGGTTAGAATGATTGGAGCAGCCGTAAACTACACAAAACATGGGCATTTTGATTATTTCAGACGGCAGATGCTCAAGGTCCTAACTTCTTGTCCGTCATCTGAATTTCGTGCTCTCGTGATGCAACAATGTGATGTCACATGAAAGCAACCTATTAGTTGTGCTGCTTCCAGTGATGTATATGCACAGTAGGGGGACGGTTCGCAAATGCCTCCCACCCATGATGCCTACACTGGTACCAGTTCTGACTTTGTTGCTTATTTGGCCACTAGACCACAACAGGATACACTTCTACTTTGATGATGTATGGGGTAATTAAATTTGTACTATGCTGCATCTCAGTTAATGAGAAAATTGAATTGCAATGATAACTCTTTAAGTGCCTACGAGAACAATTAAAGACAAAACATCCAAACACCATGTTGTTAAATCACATGTCAATTTAGGTATTTCCAAAGAGGCTATCTGATTATATTTGATGTCTAGTTTTACCATCTAACATAGTGCTTCACGCAGAAGTCATGTGATACAACAATGTTTAGGACCTAGCTAAACCCTGGGTGGAATTATTCCACCTATTAAAATTTGATAATAACAAAACTAGGGCACACGTTTAAACCAATAACTTTAGTTTTCTAGCTTTGCCTCCCTCTGCTGGTTAAAGTAACACACTACTAGACATAAATAAACAACCATGTACATGTTAACATTCATATAATGTCCGGTCTTTACTGCATTTAAAGAAACAGAGATAGGGATCTATACTGGCTAATCCTGATATTTATTGATTTGTTTTATCCAGTGTTGTGCTTGTTACTGAAAAAAAGTAACTAGTTACAATTGCTAGTTACTTCATTCACAAAGTAACTCAGTTACTATTTTGATTAACTTACACCAAAAAGTAATGGGTTACTGGAAAAAGTAACTTTTGAATTACTTACTTTCATTTATTTTTTGGGTCATTTGTGTCCATACAGCTTCATATCAGTGCTGTAACATTATAATAATCCACTGTTGATCAACTGTGCCCCTGTATTAACATTGTTTTGGATAAAAGCCTCTGATAAATCAAATGTTATTGTATCCAACCCTACAGTTTCTAATCATTTACATTCACAGAACTAAACTCTGCTCAGTATTAATCTTTACAAACACCAATCTGATTCAAACACTAAGTATTCTTTCAATAATAGTTTATTTACCTGAGACCAGCATAAACTGAAAATGTTCCAAGGAATTGTGAAATAAATAAAACACAAAACAACCTGAATATTATTCAAAATCAAAGATCAAGAATTAAAGTGGCTTCAGCATCATAAACGGTTGTGTTTAGCCTTAGAATGTTTCCCTACAGCTTAAGTACAAAAACTAGCAATAATGTTTAACATAAACACAAAAAACCTTCAAAAAATAAATAAATGAAAGCAATCCGAATTAACATTCAGAATAAATTTTGACCAATTCTGCAATAGCAACGGACTGCATATTTACAACAACATAGTATCGTGCGATAGTTTGGCGGACCTGTCCCTGGATAACAGTCACAGGCCATTAAAATCCATACGCTGTTGCTTTGGTGCAGAGGCTTCCCTCACATCCATCAACGCAGCGTTAGCTTAGCTTCACCGATGCATCTTTTGGAGACAGATGAGTAAAATAATACACGTATTTCTACTCTGAGAAGCACGTCCTGCTTTCGCATTGACTCGCCATGATTGGTGCACGTGATGTAAAAAGGAACACGCTGACAATACTTCTTCTTCTTCGGTTTTACCATGTTTGGCCCGCGTCCCGCAAAAATATGTAGCGACACTGTAAACAGGAAGTACATTGCAGCTAGCAAAGTAACGAACAAATGCACCATATTGTAATGGTAACTCCGTTATTTCTTTAAAAAATATTCCGTTACAGTACTAGTCTGTCAATAGTAACGTTGGGCAGAAACGCGTTACTTGTAACAAGTAAAGCGTTACCGCCCAACACTTATCTTTATTTAACCAGGTTAGTCATTGAGATCAAAGATATCACTTACAACAATGACCTGAAAGCAGTTATTTTTCTACTTGTCTGCACATGCTGTCAAAGGTCATCACTACAAGAAGTACAATCATTATGAGACAGCAATGCATGTTTTGCTATTGCAATGAAATAAATTAATTTATTTTATTGCTTAATTGTGACCATTACGAGCCCTCCCCAAGGAAGGGTAAGAAACATTTTATTATATAGAGGATATAAAAAGGGAGAGCAGTGTCATACCTAGGTGGAGGGGAAGGTGGAAGGGAGCAGGAAGGTGAGACTCAAGGCAGGAAATAGAAAGGGTGGGGAAGAATACATTATTTTGCAATAGAGTGAGATGTGAAGTTGTAGTAGAACATATTGTGCTTATTATGTTGTGTAATCAAGCCAGTCTGGTGACAAGTGTGAAGCATAGCTATAATGGTGGTGGCTGTGGACAGAGGGAAGGAGTGAGGGTTGTTGTTCCCTTTTTCACCTAAATATGTGGGCGCCGCAAATGGCTGCTCCGGTGTGTTGATGTGTATCTTTCGCTGCAACTACCAAGTCAAATCCCTTGTATTGTTCTAAACTGTACCTGGCAAATAAAGCATTCTGATTCTGATTCTAATACCTAAAGCAGGTATTTGGGATCAACGTGTCTAAAGTTAATCCCAGTATGAGTTTATCCCACATCCCAAGGCGTGCCAGTGCATCGTAGACCAGTGTATGTGCAAAAACCACTACTGCAAACCCAGGAGCCGCCCCAGGCCTGTAGATGCAGCCAGGCCAGCAGAAAGAGTGGGGAACAAGGAGCCCCAGGCCCTAGCCTCCCAGATGCCCCCGAGATCCCAGGCCGCGAAGCAGCCACCGCCCCCACACACACATCCGAGAAAGCCCCAAAGAGCCGAGCACCCAGTCCTCTACATGGCGGCCCAGCCATCAACAGAGGGGCCGGGCCCCCACCCGACAGGCTCAAATGTGTGAAACTACCCACCACCTTGTTATGGTGCCTCTCCATTCCCCAATGGAGAGGCACTTACCTACTCCTTGAGTGAATGTGTGTGTTTAGTGAATGTATGAAGTGCTATTAAAAAAAGGTGGATGGAGGGGAGCGGTGCTTCCCATCCAACCTATGTGTATATATATGTATGTGGCGCAATATCTCCGGAGGGTGGAAGTGGTGGTCCCACCCTCCCGGGGGTGGTGTGTTGAGGTGTAATTAAAATTGGAGGGGCAGCCAGAGGTGGGAGTGTCGCCCCCGCGCCACTACTTAGTAGCCCCCCCAAGGGTTGGGTATATGAGCCAGACCAGCTGGAAGTGAGTGAAGTGTCCATGTAGGAGGCCTGTCTGGTATGAGCCCGGCCCGTCTACATGGCGGGCCACCGGAGAGGGTAGATGGCGCAGACGGGCACACTGCACTGCAGGCCGTAGGGATGCGCTGAGCAGCAAAGCCGGAGACCGACCCCGCGGCACCCCCCAAACCATGCGGGACCCCCCCACCCCCCAGGTGCAGCTGGGCACCAGCCACATCCCCCAGTGATCTAGGGGGCGACCCCCACCCCCCGCCAAAGCTGGAGGTGGCCGAGCAGGAGAGAGCCCCCCCACTGAGGCCACCCCCAAGCAACCACGCAAGAATAACCCCAAGCAACCACGCAGGCTCCCAGCCCCAAGGACCACCCAGATGTGCACGGAGGGGGCAGGAGAGCAACATCAAATAGCCCAGGGACCACGAGAGCACCCAAAAGGGACGCCCGCCCACGCAGAGGCACCCAAAACACCCCGGCAACCCACCCAAGCCACCCAGGTCAAGGCCACCCCACAAGCCCATGGAGGTCCAGATCTACAGGTAGATCAGCAGTTAGGTTTAAAGACTTGCTTACCCAATGTCTCACAGTGATGACCCTCCAGTTACAGGCCCGCTTTCTTAACCATCAGGCCACTACTGCAGAATGGCTTCATTCGGGATATCCTGCAACTAGGCTAATGGGCAGGCTTGGCTTATCCTGCAGCTCATTTAGCAGAGTTTGAAATCGATCTCACAGTTTCCTACCATTATTCTAAATTAAACATACATTGTTTAACATCAGATGAAGCACTGACATAAAACATCTATGTCCATCTTTTAATAAACCTCATTACTGTAATTATTTTGTTCTTTATTTTTTCACTCATAAGAAAATATTTACATTTTAAGTGTGGGTGTTTATATTCTTAATTTCATTTATACACAAGGGTAGATAATATTAAAATTTTCGATTACTCAGAAAAGCCCATTGATAAGACTGCATGTGTGTATAAAATATTGACTCAGTAAAAAATATCTTATTCCAGCAAAATGTGTTTGGCTCCCTTTCAGCACATTAATTTAATTATTAGTTCCTAGAAACTACTCAGCAAAACACTTAAAGCCTTTCAGTGTTTTGCTGAGTAGTTTCTAGGAACCTTCGAGTCAAAGCACTAATAAATGATGAGCCTTTATTATTTATTAATGTCTTACTAAATCTGTAATATTATTTGAATGCTGACAGGTGTAAAACAAAACAAAACAACCAAACACATATAGGTCGGCTTTCATCAGAAATGCTTAAGTTATTCATGGATTTACTGAAAAACGCCAACTTAAAACATTGGTCTCAACATTCCATTACTCGGAGTAAAACCTATAGCACATGCGTCCTCATGTTTATAGTCAGTAAACCATGCCTCAGTGGTAGTGCGGGTCATCCAATAATTTAAGGGTTGGGGTTTGAATCTTGCTCTATCCAAGTCACTGCCATTGTGTCCTTGGGCAAGGCACTTTACAACATTGCCTTGTATAAATGGGTATGAATTGTGCATGAATGTTGGTGGTGGTCAGAGGGGTCGTTGGCGTGAAATGACTGCCACGCTTCAGTCAGTGGCTGTGGCTACATTGTAACTTCCACCACCGGTATGACTGATGTGAGTGACTGGTGTGAATGAATAATGGTTTCTCTATGCACTTTGAGTCACCCTAAAAAAAAAGCACTTTAGAAATCTAAGCCATTATTATTAAATATGTGATTGTGATCCATGTTGCTGAAGGCAACCATGAATGCGCACCGATCATAAACAGTTACAGCCAGCTTGATTAAGCCGCTGCTTATCAGGCTGATCTAAGTTTGATGAAACGGGAATGGCCAGCATGGTCAAAGAGGGCTTAAGGCTCAAACATACTTGGGCAGAACGTACACGAAGCGGACTCAGTGGAAGTCCTTGCAGAGTCTGCCAGACCAATAAAGTGCAAAGCTTAGATTTTATGACCACGCGAACTCCACTAAGCATACCTGGTGTAACACAAAACACTGCTCAGCATGTATTTTTCACAACGTTTTTTGTCTTTCTGTTAGTAAAATTAATAAATTGATAGTTGATAGTAATTTCATAGTGACAATTTCTGATAATTCAGGTCAAACTTTAAACTTACCTCAGGACATTAATAAGGTTTTTCATGATTATTATCAAAACCTAGACTCATCCAACCTAAACCCTGACCCTGAAGATATTAAAACCTTCCTCAATAACTTAAACCTACCACAGCTCACCATAGATCAGAAAACCACCTTAGACTCACCATTAACCTTACAAGAACTACAAAATGCTTTAGATAGCATGTCAACAGGCAAAGGACCCAGTCCAGGTGGGCTCCCTGCTGAATTCCTAAAACACTTATGGTCAATGCTGGCTCCGCTCTTTTTCAGAGTACTAACAGAGATTAAAAATAAAGGTTACGTAAGAGGCCACATGAATACAGCAAACATTAAATTATTATTTAAAGCAGACAAAAACCCTATGTTACCCTCAAGCTACCGTCATATCTCACTTATTAACACAGATGTAAAAATTATTTCCAAAGCACTCACTTTCAGGTTAGAGAAAGTAGTACAGTCAATTATATACCAAGACCATGAGGATTTATTAAAAAGACACTCCACAGAAAGTGTTAGAAGACTATTTAATTTGATCAACATGGCACAGAACTCTAAAAAGAAAACAATAATCTTGTCACTTGATGCAGAAAAAGCATTTGATAGAGTCAACTGGTCATTCCTCCTTGCTGTCCTTGGCAAATTTGGCTTTGGAGAATCATTCATACAATGGATCTCCACCCTGTACTCTAAACCTAACGCCTCAGTAACCACAAACAAAATAACATCCCAAAGCTTCACACTGCAGAGGGGAACAAGACAAGGCTGCCCACTCTCACCTTTGCTTTTTGCAATATGATGATATTTTACTCTATGTGGAAGAACCCCGATCCTCATTAGAAGAAGTATTTAAACTAATAAACAGCTTCTCTAAATTATCAGACTATTCCATTAACTGGTCAAAATCATCAATCCTTCCATTAACAAAAAATTAATGGAACCCGGCAAGCCAAAACCCACAATACCCCACCCCCACAAATACAATTAAATATCTAGGCTTAAATATATCACCAAACCTAAATGAATTAATTAAACTGAACCTAGATTCGCTGTTGGATAAAGTCACAGAAGACCTGCGGAGATGGAACAATCTCCCCATCTCACTCCTTGGCAGAATAGCCTCAGTTAAAATGAAAATCTTACCTAAAATAAACTCTGTTCTCTATGATCCCACTGAAACCACCAACACAATGGTTCAAAAGATTAGATTCTGCAATTACAAAATTCTATGCAAGGAATAAAAAACCCAAAATAAGCCTTTCAACCCTTCAAAAAAATAAAAGTGAGGGTGGGTTGGAAGCTCCTAATTTCACAAATTTTTACTTAGCAAACCAAATTCTATATTTAACAGAATGGCTAAAACAGAAAGAATACCGCAACACCTGGCTAGAAATAGAACAGCTAGACTGCAAACATATTAAAATCTCTGACCTCCCTTTTATCACTGCGACCCTCAAACGTCATAACTGCTTTAAAAACCCACTGATTGCCTCCACCCTGACTGCGTGGTGGAAAGCCCTGGACATTAAAAATGTTCAATTAAAAACTAGCATGCTGTCTCCAATCTGGCACAACCCCGACTTTAGAAACAGAAAAACACCGCTCTATCTAAAAACATGGGAAGAGAGTGGAATTATTCATCTCCGAGACCTCTTCGAAAATGATAAGCTCAGGACCCAACAGAAAATGTATAAAATGGGCTTCTCCCCAACAGACATCTGCTCTCAGTGCACCCAGGGAACAGCTGATTCATATTTACATGCCGTATGGCTTTGTTCGCCAGTTCAACAGTTTTGGTTTCTATTCACTGAAAAAATGTCCTCCATTTTGGACTGCAGGATTCCTCTATCTCCAAATCTGTCTGTTAGGAGACCTGACTATGCTTGATATTCCAGCAAACCAATCGCAATCCATCCTTGCGGCACTCGCCATTGCAAAAAAAAACAATTTTAGTGAATTAGAAAGATAAAAAATTGTTAAGCATAAACCAATGGCGAAATCTCCTCATAGAACTTATTTCCATAGAAAAGATGTCTGCTCTCAGAAAAAATTAAATAACCTTCTTTGAGGAGCGTTGGACTCCTTTTCTAATTGCATTGAATCTTGGTTTTTCGATTTTAGCCTGATGATCTAGCCTGCAAGCGACTGCCAGCACCACTCTTTACTAACACACTGATCTAACTGTAGTCCTGGACCTCCATGGGCTTGTGGGGTGGCCTTGACCTGGGTGGCTTGAGTGAGTTGCTGGGGTGTTTTGGGTGCCTCTGCACGGGCGTGCGTCCCTTTCGGGTGCTCTTGTGGTCCCTGGGCGGTTTGGTGTTGCTCTCCTGCCCCCTCTGTGCACATCTGGGTGGCCCTTGGGGCTAGGGGCCAACGGGTTTCTCTGCCACTCTTTCCCTTGCTCTCTGTCCCCCTGTCGCGTCCTGCCACCCTCCTCCGCCTTCGCTCTGCACCTGCTCTCCTGTTGGATTTGGCGTGGGGGGTTCCTGTCAGCCCGGGATGCTGGTGGGGGGGGGTGTAGCCTTCGTTTGGGGGGCGGGCATTGCTGCTGCGCCGGGTGGTTGGCTTGGGGGTTGGCTCGCCTGGGGGCCTGGGGTGGTGGGGTACATGGCTTTGGGATGGGGGGTCTGGGGTGGGGGTGGCTACTCTTTGGAGTGGCGCTTGCGTCCTGGGTTGTTGGGTGGCACTAACCCAGGACGCACCCTCTCCGGTGGCCCGCCATGCGGACGGGCCGGGCTCATACCAGACAGGCCTCCTACATGGACACTTCACGTCACTCACTCCCAGCTGGTCTGGCTCAAACACTTGTTGCACCACACTCACATACCCAACCATTGGGGGGCTGGGGATTGAGGGGGCCGCCGCCTGTGCTACTAAGTAGTGGCGCGGGGGTGGCACTCCCACCTCTGGCTGCCCTACTAATCCCTCCAATTTTAAATACACCTCAACACACCACCCCCGGAGGATGGGACCACCACTTCCACCCTCTGGAGCTATTGCACTACATACACATATATACACATAGGTTGGATGGGGAGCACCCACGCCCTAACATGCCTGCGGGTGCGGCGCCGGGTGGCCTCGGCTTGGGCGGCACCCTGCGAGCCGGGCTCTGCGGTGTGGCTGAGCCCTTTGGTGGGGTGGGGTAAGGGGGGGCTGTCTAGGGCTCATCGTGAGGGCGGCATCAAGGAAAGGAGATCTGGCATGCTCTGGGGTGCTCGGTTGGTGCGCCTGGGGTCCGGCGGGGCAACTTGCAGCATCCCCTTGGTGCCCTCGGCGACTATGGGCGTGGTCGTCGTCCTTGGGGGCGCTGCTCTTGGTGCTGCTTTCGTTCCGGGTCCTTCTGGCCTGGGGTCCGGTCCCTGCTGGCTCTGGGCCCACCAGCGGGCGCCCGCCGGCTCCTCTGCTGGGGTCTCGGGCGGGAGGCTCTCTGGGCCCTCCCCTCGGGGTGTTGGGTGCTTGGGTGTGGGTGGGTGGGGGCGGTGGCTGCCTCTCGGCCTGGGTTCTTGGGGGCGTCTGGGGGGCTGCTCGGCTGTGGGGGGGGGGGGGGTCCCTGGCCCCCGCTCTATCTACTGGCCTGGCTGCATCTGCGAGCCCGGGGCAGTTCCCGGGTTTGCGGTAGCGGTTTTTGCACATATACTGGTCTACGACGCACTGATGCACGCCTTGGGATGTGGGATAAAACTCATACTGGGCTTCACTTTAGACACGTTAATCCCAAATACCTGCTTTAAGTATTTCCACTCACTCATTCCCCCTGTCCACAGCCACCAACTTCAAAGCTAAGCTTCACACTTGTCACTATACTGGCTTGATTACACAACATAATAAGCACAATATGTTCAACAAATTCACATCTCACCCTCACTGTAAAACAATCTATTCTTCCCTACCCTTTCTATTTCCTACTTTGAGTCTCTCCTCCCTGCCCCCCTCTCTACCTAGGTGGAACACTGCTCTCCCTTTTTATATCCTCCCTATAATAAAAGATTTCTTACCCTTGCTTAGGGAGGGCTGGTGATGGTCACAATTAAGCAATAAATTAAATCAATTGATTTTATTGCAATAACAAAACATGCATTGCTGTCTCATAATGATTGCACTTCTTGTAGTGTTGACCTTTGACAGCATTTGCAGACAAGAGAGGAAAAAAAATAGAGTTTTTGTTAGGACCAGGCAGCATAAGCTCTCTGGAACCTATTGTTGTCCTGCATGTTCTTCGTCCGAGGAAATCCTACTTCCAATGCACAAACAATCACCAATTTTGCACAAAGGTGCAGTCCCATGCAATATTGCCTCTGCTGCAAAATAATAAAATAAACAGGCCAATCATCCAAAAGTGGTGCTACAGCAAGCCTTTTAAAGTGTAACTACACCCCAAGGTTTTTGCTGACCTGCCCCTAGGGGAAAATTCAAATAAATGCCTTGATTATGGGCATTGCTCCTAGAATAGTTAAGACACGCCCAGCCACAGCAGCCCCGCCCCCACAGCGCTGCACAGTTCTTTTTATAGGAGGAGCGGGGCCAACAGTGACGGTTAGTGATGTCACTGAAACAAAAAGATGGCACTGATCTAATCTCAGTCAATAGAAAAATTAAATTGCATTAACCGCTGTTGAACCCATAGGGTAATAACTGACATTTCACAACTAAAAGCACCAAAGTTAAATACTTTGACTAAAATGTGATTAGTGGGACTGGGATCAATCAACTACACTACTTCATATCTAATCATATATGTATTCAGCACTGTTGAATCAGCAGAAAAAGGGGTTTTAGGATGTACTTACACTTTAAGTTCAAAATTTTGAAACTTAAATAACATAAGAAATCAATCATTTGTGCTACAGATTTGAAACGTTTACCAAAATGTAGCCCCAATGCTGAAGAAGCTTTTGAAAATTTAAACCTATTAGAAATTATGAGTCCATCACTTAAAAAAAAAGAGAAAAACTTATCCTACAATTTTTACTCAATTGACACCGAACTTGCTACTATAGCACATCTTCAGACTTTTCTACACAAACAATTTACAGAGATTATTTATTTATCAAACATTAGGCATACAGTGCATCAAGAATATTTGACCAGAAACAGTAATGTAAACACGTACTTGCAAATTCTTGCTGAATACATGAATTAAAAAAAAAAAAAAAAAAAAAACAACAACATTTTGGAGTCATTTTAGATGATGTGTGAAAAATATTTTTTTTTGTGTTGGTGGATACAGTAGATAAAACTGACCGGTTCTGTTCTCGGTTGCACATTTTAGCAGGAACGTTTGAGACATTTGGGCTCTGACAAACTAACAGGTAAAATCAATGGAAGCCCCATCTCTATTTCAGAATGGCAGAAATGTTGAACCCACGCTAATTAATGCAAACAGAGTGGGAAATAAATGCAAAAAAACATTGTTACAAATTGATTAGACACTGAGACGTTTGTAATAGAATCAGGGCAAAGATTACAAAGTTTTATTATTTCACCTCACATCCAAAGGTACATGTTTTCTGATCACAAACTTCCACATTTTAAGCTGCTCCAAGAGTAAATAACTACAGACCTCAAAACCACACACCACAGCACACCTTTAAAGGCCTGGTGAAGCCAATGCCATTAAGTATTTGGCAGCAGAAGTAAAAACTATACATGAGCAAACATTATTAGCAGGGTTGTTCATTCATATCATGTTCAATAGGTAAAGTGACGTAAAAATAAAGGCGAGACGAAGATTATTGATTTAAAAAAAAAAAAAAAAAAAAAAAAAAAACATGTGGAGCTTGCGGTGTAAATAAATTCAACGTCACACCTGGTCGAAAGCTGACCGGCACGTTTACGCCGTTCCACACTGACTCGGTGAACCCAGCTTGGTCTTAAATCAGCAGCTTCACGGACGTCCATGCCCGCTACAGTGCGCATGCGCGTCCGACGGTTCGCGGTTGCGCCAACTGCAGGGGGATGTTGCTAGCGGCCACAGTGGCGCACAGCGTTTTTTCACAACAATAACAGCAGCTCTCTCTTTTATCTCCACTTTCCCGGTTTAAGGATTCATCGCTGCAAAGGGGATTATAATACGAGTTTCGGATCAAGGCAGCAAGTTTTTCTGGATTAAAGCTTGTTGACAATGGGAGCGGAGAGGTTTGCAGATCTGCCAGGCTCTTTTCTGCAGCAGCAGAAACAAGAACCATGGCTGGCCAGCTAGGCCGCGGATGGGCTCTGTAGCTAGCAGCAGCGGACCTTTGACACAAATATTGTGTGCATTCTTTGCATTTGCATCAAAAAACCGGTACCGGGACGCCAGCGTTTGTTTTTTGTGTGTATCTCGGAGGTTTGTTGTCCTGTATGGCTAACAGCTAAAGCTAGTCAGTCCCTAGCCTCTCAACCTTGACTGGTTGACGTCTTGCCTCCGTTGATAGCGCTGTAGCTACTTGTAGTTAGCCATCCTGTATAAACGTTTAGAAAAGTTCCGGTCGCAGACTCATAGTTCATCGTTTCGTACACGAACATCACATTTCTTTGTTGAAGTCATCCCTCCTGAATGAATGTGGGACAAAATGGAGACGCCGACGATTGTGTACGATCTGGACACTTCTGGGGGCTTAATGGAGGTGAGGATCTTGTAGTTGAAGGCCTTTTTTCTCATTGGAATCTTACTTTACCGTTCATAAACTAGACATTTTGGAAAACCATTCACCGTTACTGTGGCCAGCTAACAGAGATGCAGCACTGCTAGTTAAACTATTTCATAGTGTGTAAGTGAAGCTGGGCCACTTGTTAGTGTTTGAGCTGTTTCAGCTCAGCGGACAGCAGCTTTAATGCTAACCACTCCAAGTACCGACGATGTGACGGCAAAGCTTCATCTCTCTTCCAGCAAATCCAAACGCTCCTGGCGCCACCAAAGACCGACGAGATCGAGAAGAAGAGCAGGAAGTTGGTAAGAGACGTCCGAAGAAGCGGCAGGGCCACCAACCATGACACCTGCGACAGCTGCCGAGAGGGGGGAGACCTGCTGTGCTGCGACCACTGCCCTGCAGCCTTCCACCTCCAGTGCTGGTCAGTACCTGGGCCTTCACACATCTCAGGTTAAGGACCACAGACGGCCCTATGTCAGCTCCGAAAGGGCCACGAGAAAAGAAATCCTACATAAAACTACACATCAACTTTAAAGGATGCATGTATCTCCCATTAGAATTAGTCTGCTGGTGAAAACTTAATTCCCCCAAGCCCCATGTCTATTTTAGTGGATGAACAAACAAGCTAGACAGCTGTAAACCATCACTAAAATGTTTCCTAGTTGGGGGCTGTTGTTTGGTCTGAAATGGCTTTACTGGGATTTTTCACATATAGAGTTTTGTTGGAAATGCTTTTTATACATGTCAAACGTTTTTCGAAGAACAACATTTTGTAATTTGTATGGGCAGACACCTGGAGTCGATTGATTTAACATTTTTACATATATTAGAGTAAAATCTCCCTGTTTTTTTTAATTTTTATTATTGTATTTATTCTGCTATCCAGAGTGATTCTAATGAACAGTGCGGGTCAGGCAGTGAGGGCGGCTGGGAGGCTGCAGTCGGTCCTCCGCGCCTGTCGAGGCCGCAGCCCGCACTTAGCTCTGCTCCGGCTCGCCCTGCCTCTGTTTACAATATGGCGACCTCCCTGTTGATTTTTCTCCTCCACCGCCATCTTACCCTCCTTAAACGCCCGGCTTGCATGGCGAAGCGTTTTGAGATTATCCTAAAGTCACTAACCAAAAGTAAGCGGGTTTCTGTAGACGCGGTTTGACGGGGTTTGTTGTGGACACGTCAGCGAGCAGCTTCTGTGGGCGCCTCCGCAGCGTCCGGGGGCTGAGTTCGTGCTCTCATCGAAAACTGCCGAGTGTGACCGAATTAAAGAGCCGGGCATCGAATGCCCTGGTTGTTCTCCGGTCCCGTTGCTGCTACTGTAGATCAGGATTTTCCAACCAGTGGTACGTAGCGTTTACTTGTATCGGTCAATTTCAAGAAGATAACAATGTATCCTTTATTAATCACCGTATTGTTATAGTAATATTATGTGGACATGTTTCTAGTCCCCTTTTTCTATGGTAATCTCAAATAAGACATGAGGTATCGCTAATCAATGGTACATTAGCAGCAATTATAATTACTGAGGTAGAAAAAACAAAGTTAGTTTCTGTTGCAGTGCTTTTAATATATTCGTTTTGAAGCATACTGGCTAGTAAATGATGTGCTTACATCAGCTTCTGTAATCTTACGCTTTAAAAACTGTCTGACTGCTTAAAAGCTTCTTCGGCCACCCTTTACATGGACACACCACACACTGTATGGTTCTTATGTGTAAAAGAACATGTTCTCTTACGCATATGTTTGATGGATTATTGTTTTTTTTTTTTTTACGTTTTTGTTTTAATTATTATTATAGCAACCCACCTCTGAGTGAAGAAATGCTCCCCCCAGGAGAGTGGATGTGTCATCGTTGCAATGTACGGAAAAAGGTGAGTAGTGAGGCCAGTACTCACCAGGCTCTACCAGGGCTCTGAAAAACAGCTAAGCATCTTAGTCTGGTATGTTTCTTTTTGCAACAGAAGCGTGAGCAGAAGTCTGAACAGACCAATGGTCTCCCAGAGAAGTCTTCTAAGCGCTCTACATCCCCAGCTGTGGAGCTGGATCTCAATGCTGGCCCACTGCGACTTGACGGCTTACCTCCAGGTGCTGGAGCTGCAGGCCCTGGGTTGCGAGTTGCACAAGTGCGTCTTTTGGACCGGAGGACCTGCAGCAGACCAAGCAGTCGTCCAGGAACCCCGACCTCTAACACTTCGTCCACACCTACCCCGTCAGAGGAGCAGATGGACGAGGAGGAGGTGGCAGATGTTGAGGATGACATTCAGAGTGGGGAGATTGAAGCTACCGTGCTCTCTGTTCCGCCTCGATTTTTAAAGAGGCCTTTCCAGCTTCTAATCGCTGCTGCCATGGAAAGAAACCCCACTCAGTTTCAGCTGCCAAGTGAGCTGACCTGCACCACTGCACTGCCAGGTCAGTCACCCATGAGTGCTCAATCTGACATGTTTTGTGAATTTATTTAATCCACGAGCACCTAAAGACCAAAAGAAAGACCAATTCAAATGCTGCACTTGCAGTTCCGAGACTGAAACGGGGCTCTCCACTGACATTTTCCCATATTGCACATGTGTTCCTAAAATAAAATATTTGAGAGCACAAAAAAAAAACATGTTTTCATAGACACAAATAAATTGGTAGCACATCACACATCTCATTGTTCACACATTTTTAATTTACATTGGGATTTTTTTTTTTTTTTTTTCTTTCTGTGAACTTGTATGTTGGCTTTCTGGTGCATATAAAAGTCAGCCAGCACAGGAGTGGGATCAAACTCACATGCTGTTCCTTATTAACTAATTAATCAAGAAAATCCTTACATTTGCATTTAAAGGACAAAGATTTTAAACTAACATTGCTGAAATGGCTTAGTTGCATATGGGGCTCTGTATCTATCAAATGTGTTTTGTCAAGTAGGGCATCCAATCTACTTGCTACATGACAAGTTCAGATTTTGTCTAGAAAACACAACTATCACTAAACTGTATAATAGTAATAATACTCTTACCCATCTATTGTATTTTTGTCGTCCATTTTATTTATACAAATGGTTTGCGTTGTGATACCAACCCCTCCTACTTCCACTAATCCCCAGACAGAAAGGTCCGGTATAAAAGAGAAAGTTTATGAAGTATATGGAAGCGCAACTCGCTCCACTCTCAACTCAGACTCTCCCTTCTGTCTGTGGAAACGGTGACCAGCGTCAAAGTGGTCCATGGCACATAAGGCTGCAGATCTTCTTCTTTGGCCTGTGCACTCAAAATAAAATTTTCGGACAAACACTGCATGTGCTGTGGAAACAGTCAGAAAATGTTTTCAGAACACGTGGAACATTCAGCTCAGTGTTTTCCTTTGTTTGGATTTCCAGGAAGCAGTAAGCGAAGAAGAAAAGAGGAACTACTTGGAAAACCATTCAGAAGGCCCCAACATGAACTGGATTCTAATGGACTGGTTCCTCTACCAGTCAAAGTCTGCTTCTCCTGCAACAGGTGAAAAACTACCGGGAAAATACAAATGCGGCTCCGGACTTGTTCTGATCTTTTTTGTTTTTTTCTCTTCCAGGAGTTGTAGAATGGCTCCACTTATTCAGTGTGATTATTGTCCTCTTCTGTTTCACATGGACTGTTTGGATCCACCGCTTACAGCATTACCTGCTGGCAAATGGATGTGTCCAAACCATGTAGAGCACTTAGTGGTAAGAGACGGAATTCGTACACATCCACTCATTGATTGCTGTCAATTGGAGCTGAATGTTTGCGTCAATAGTACTTCCCATCTAATTTATTCAGAACCCCCTGTTTCAGGCCTAAAAATCAGTTGGTGAATTATTGCATTGGTGAAGTTCATTGTAATGTCACTTGTTAATGCCAATGTGCAGCCTCGACAATCAGTGTAGGGTTAATCGATGCATTTGTTTACTTCACTGTTGTCCTTGAGCATAGCCCTTAAATCTCAAACTCAGGGGTGGACCACTGGCCCTCTAGGACCGCGTTTGGAAACCCCTGCTCTAACTGCTCCCCAGGTGCTGCACAGTGGCTGCCCATTACTTTTCAGGGACAGCTTAAAAGCAGAGAACAAACGTTGCGCATCTAGTAGAAATAATAATAAGTGAATTACTATTACTGGTATAAACAAAGCTTCAGTTTAAGTTAAAAATGTTTTCACGATTGATCTGTTGACAGGCTCACTATATAGTGTCATTGTGTTGTACAATGAATCATTTGAAATTGTCTTGTGGTTATTTGCTGCTTAGCTGAACCAGAGGAGTCTCAGCCTGTCCAGCCGCTGTCAGCTGTTTGACCAGTTCCAGGACCGAATGTCTCAGCACGCTGTCAAGTTGCACTTCCTGCGTCGAGTTCATAGACAGAGTGCACCAAACCGGCGCACCCCTCACCAGCGCCACAGGAAAAGCATTAAGGTACATCAGTGCTCTGTGCGTTAGGATACAAGCGTGATTAGAAGTCTTTATTATTTGCACACTGTTCCTGCTGCTTTTTAACTTGCTGCATCACAGTACTTTCTAATGTAAAAAATATATATATCAGCAACACTCCATCATTCAGAAGTTAGTAAAGTATACATTGTAGCTAAAGTCTTGCAATGAACTGTTACTCTTTCAAACAACTTTACTTAGCAGCACAGAATCTACACAGGTGACCTTCCAATATATTAATGTGCTACCTATTGCCCCTCTTCTACATCATAGATATTTAAATGATGCACATTGCAGGCGCAGTTGTCTAACAATGCAAATCATTTAGAGTTTGGGTATAATCGGACAAATTTCCCAGCACACCCAACAATCTCACTGTTGAAAAACACTGACAGAGAAGAACCACTGTATTTATTCATAAATAAGCATTAAATTATATTAGTGCTCAGAGCCTGAAAGCTTTGTTAAATTTATTCAAATCTGAACCTTTTTTTGTTTT
Source organism: Gouania willdenowi (assembly GCF_900634775.1). NCBI lineage: Eukaryota > Metazoa > Chordata > Actinopteri > Blenniiformes > Gobiesocidae > Gouania > Gouania willdenowi. The sequence goes on along the minus strand of NC_041056.1, from coordinate 33,640,884 downwards.
TGTTATTGATGTAGCTTGTACTTTATATATGTAACCATAGTAAAGCTCCATTCATTGAACATATGAAACATTAACTCCTCTACAGTAAGTGTAATCTCTCTCTCAGCCAATCATCAGAGACAAGTTTCTTAAACAGATGCCTGCATACAGAACCAATGGTTTTCTAATCCCTCAAAAAGGTCTGACAATCTAAATAATTTCATTCACTCATCACTGATAAAAGAAATCATATGAATGTGGAAGCTCACTTGCCACTGACAAGTAAAAGTATGGAAAGCTATCATTACCCCTAAGTTGCCTAACATGGCAGGTCCAAGAATATTGACTTATTAATAGCTCAGCTGGAGCAGAGTCGTTGGGCCTGATTCAAGCAATTGTCCCAGGCCTTCTGTGCCTAAGACTACTTTTATACGGCTCATTTTTTCTGCGGACAGAATGAAAGTTCAGAGCAGAGCAAGACACACTCCCTGACCCTTTTTTTTTTTTTTATACTGAACATTTCTGTCCATAAATGGGTTGGTGGATGAAGGAGGAGCGTGCACCTGACCCTCGCAATGCACTTGCGATTAATGCAAGTGTTTGAGAGAAGCTTGCTTTCATACTGGTCTTTTTTTGGTGCCGACTAATGGTTTCAGCGGGATGATCAAAATACCTTTCTTAGTCATTTTAGAATCTGTTTCACACAAGGTCCACATGCACTTCAGAATCTTTGATCAAATTGGTTTTATTTGGCCAAAATGTCAGGACAACACTAATGAATAGAATAAAATCTTAGTTGCTGCAGACACGGAATAAAGTTGAGGTGAGTGTGCTACGGTTATGAACTAAAATTTGGCAGCTTTTGATGGTAAAACATGGTGGGCTTCCAAGACAAAATGATGAAATGGTAACATGTTTGCATGTATACTTACAGCTAACTGAATGGTTAACCATTTTCATCTAAGCTGTATATATTTTTATGCCCTACTTGCTCTACATGACAAGTAACCTTTGAAAGTTACTGTAGAGCCCTGATGTGGTTCATATGAGTCTCCAATGTAAAACACATTTCGTCATTTGACGAAAAGTACCAATTTAACGAAAATAGGTTGAAATATCTTGAAGCCATCATCTGTTATTTAGTGCGAAGGCTTTATTAAACTGCTAACACCTCTGTAAATACAATATTTCTTTAAGCCAGCCTTGTGTTCTCTTGTTTAAAGGCTAGAGAGAGAGTCGCCCAGAGTAATTCTTACATTTTACAAAACTCAAGAAGACTTAATAAAGAAACTTTTAAAGTGTTTTTTGTCTAAAGAATAGTTTCCTTGTAAATGTTTTCTCAGGTACCAGATGCCATCAAGTCCCAGTACCAGAATCCTGCCCCCATGCTACTTCCTGCTGGGACTCGCCAGTTGGAGCTGGTTTGTTGTGGAGTTCCTGACCACCAGCCCTCAAAGCACTTGACCACAGAAGCTGAGCAGCAGGAGGTAAGCATACCAGGTTTGGGTGGGGTGTGGTTCAATTGCTTTACACTTTTTGGTTGTATTTTATTGAGCTTTTAATTAAATGTGTTTTTGTTGCACAGTGGCTTCAGGGTGTCATCGCTCTTCAGTGCAGTATCATGCGACATCTATCCATTAAGCAGTCTGCATCAGTAGCACAGACTGACTATGAGCAAAAACCTCTAAAACCATGTTCAACAACAGAAGACACCAAAACGCTGGCCTTGTTAGGAAGGACAGCCTCTTCTGTTTCCTGCAGTACACCCAGAGACCACCAAGGGGTCGATCCATTTGGGGATACCCCAACAGAGCTGGGAGCTTGTAAATGCAGCTTGATATCATGTCTGAACTGTAAGAAACCCAATGGACCTTTGGCAGAAGTTTCCAAAACGAATGGACCTGTGGACTCGAACCGAGGCTTAACCTCCTGCAAACAGGCTGAGCTTCAGCACAGACTCGGCCCTGAAGTTTCTTCAGACTCGGGTGCAGCCGCTAAGCAAATTAATCACTTAGGAACAGGAGTTGTTAGAAATATACAGGAGAGACCTTTGGAGGCCTGTGTTCAGAAAAACATACCAACAACCCAGCCTCACAGCGACCAGCAGAACCACAGGAGCAAGGTGGAGCTCACAGAGGAGTCTCTGAGCAGCAATAGGAAAACCTCCACCAGCAGCTTGGTCACAGATGATCCTCCAAAGGCTGAAAGACTCTCAGACTCTGCCTCACCTCTTCCAGGTACATCTCCTGTTTATGTGTATATATACATATATATATATATATATATAGATATAGAGAGAGAGAGCAATGGGATGTAGAAGTATATACAACACTGCTGCTGACTTAGTAAAGCACAATGTAAGTAGTTGTTATACAAAGCTATAGTCAATGCAACCACTTTATCTCACTTATATACAGGGATTTACTCTATTTGATTCCAAAAAACTACTTTTTTGACAATTCTGCTTGTGCGCTCTCTCTTTTACTTGGAGATAAAATGTTTCATCAATTCATCCGATATGAATATCATATTTTCTTATTCTAAAAAAAAAAGTGAGGCTTAAGCAAAGAACAGCCCACTTTATTTTTATACCGTACCCCTATTTTCAACTAAGACCTTTATTTGCCCTCTGACATCTCTGTGTTCGTCCTCAGGTGTGAAGGTTGGGCCTAGACTGGCAGACATGCTGCCACCCAGCACTTACTCCAAGCTGTCCAGCTGCTTGATGGGTGGAAAGGAGGAGGATATAGGTTAGTGAGCTCACACTGATCTGAGCTGAGACAGTATTATTCACAGATGATGAAATGTTGTAGTCACATTTTATTGTGCATGCTTGTCTGTGCAGGGATTGAGCTGGACAAACTGGATGCTGAGATGATTAAGCTGCTGGCCTATCAGAGGATCCAACAGCTTTTCCCTCCCAAACCACCTAAGACTCCTCCTCCACCTGCCCCCTGCATTGCTCCCAAATTATCATCACCAGCCCATGACAGTAAGTGCTCTCTGTTACTTCTGTCATTATTACATCATCACTAGAGATGTCATGATTAGATTGGCTTTATTGGATAATGAACAATATTCCTAAAATGTAAGATATTGGCAATTAGGAAAGTTCACCCAGCTAAGTAACTCATTTGCGACATGCCTGAATGGAAGGAATACAGTCGTGTGGTTCGTGCACATGGCGTGTTCAACTCAAAGTGACGTTTGACAGTGTGTGTGTACGGTTTCCCAGCACGGAGTACAACCAGAAGTCAAAGGAGGAAACTAGGAAATTTGGCATCCTTTGCAAAATCAAGGTCCCAAAGTCTTGAGGAAGAGGAGGGAGGCACAAAGTCTAGTGTGAATTTTCCTCAGTCAGTGATGATTTGGGCTGCCATGTCCTTTGCTGGTGTTGGTCCAATGTGTTTATGTCCATAGTCAATGCAGCGTCTACCAGGAAATTTTACTTCAGCAGTAAAACATATGTTCGTTCTGCTGTGCTGCTACTGTGCCCGATTGGCCGGCAAACTCGCCTGACCTGAACCCTATTGAAAATCTTTAGGCTATTGTCAAGAGGAAGGTGAGAAACACCAGACCCAACAATGCAGGTTACCTGGAGGCCGCTATCACAGCAACCTGAGCTTCCAATTCACCTCAGCAGTGCTACAGACTGAGCACCTCCATGTCACATGGTATGATGCAGTAATTAATGGATAAGGACTAAAGAGGTCCAACCAAGTATTGCGTTCATAGAACTTAACAGGAGGCTGACGTGTTTAAAATATACTATATCTTTATTGATCTGATGTAATATTCATATTTTCTGAGACAATGCATTGAGAATTGCATTTTCATTATCTGTAATTATTAATTATCTAAATTACAAGAAGGCTTGAAATATGGGGCTCTCAATGTGATATCAGCAACAAACAAGTATCAGATTACAGTATATTGGCATGTAGTGCTGGGTGGTATGACCAAAAATGTATGTCACGGTATTTTTCAAAATTCTAACGGTTTCACGGTTTATGGCGGTAATTTTTTTTTTGCCATGCATAATCAGGTGTTTACAGCATTTTCTACTGGTTGAGAGATGAATTACTGCAGTAGATTGACTTAGGATGGTCTATTTTACTGTCATGATTAGTGAATATTGTAGAATAATTTCACACTAGTAGTAATACAAGTTTGCAACAGCAGACCAATGGCTCTTTGCCGCGCTAGCTTAGCTTTATCATTAGCTTGAGTTCTAACTTTAAATGCTGCATACTCAGTGGTGTTGTGGTTTGTTATGGAGAATAAGGTAGCGTTTTGTTTGTAGCTCCATTAGGACTTCTTCCCGCGTTATAGGAATAACAAATTGCGATCCTTTGCTCTTTTTTTTGTGTATTACTGCCGACATGCTAAGCTAATTGTGCCTCCGTGTTCGTGAGTGTTGTTCTCCTCCAGCAGAGGCATGCACACGCAGACACATGCTCACATGCAGCTTCAGAGCTTTCAATTGTCTGTCTTATCCATTTACACGTATGATTTACACCGCAACTAACACCAGAGCGCTACTGTTTACCTTACTATTTAGAAGTGCAATGTTGAAAAGGGTCCGGTGTGAAACGTGGCGCAGTGTAGCGTTCCATTAAGTTGTGCAATTAAATACACCGGTACGGCGGTATATTAAAAATTCACATCATAATGAAAATATATATTGGTATGAACCGGTGTACCGCCCAGCCCTATCCACATGCATCTAAAATCTCACATAAGCACTGTGATATATTTGATTAGATGTATTAACATTATTTTTCTGGATTTTCTCATTAAATAATTACATACTTTCCAATGTAGAATATTCTAGGTGAAAATGTATGAATCCCATTGGCAATAACAAATGGTCTGTTTTTCTCATACCTACCGTTGCTGACTATTGTTCCCTGAGTAATTTCACTAGTCAAGCCATAATAAGTTAATCGGTATCGTATACAATATTGGTATCGTACTAGAAGTGAAAAGGTTGCATTCAGGACACCACTAGCTTGATATATTTGAAATACATACCATTTTATTGGCCGCATTCCACTAATTGAGCATCTTTCTAAGAAAAATCCACTGCAGCATAACATAGGCTGCACCCTATTGGCTGATGAGGGTATCCTTTAGATGACTAAGCCAATCAGAATGGACATGTAGGCAGGCAGCTGTACTCGTGTTAGGTTTAACAGAGATTTGTGTGTTTCATGAGTTTTTTTTCTCTACATAAATTCTCCGCATCTGCATATCAGTCCATTTACAGCTTTTTATGGTCACTTTTTACTGGAACCAGACTAATACACCGTTTCATCTGTTCTCGTGAACTACCACAGAGCGATCACACGGAGTCCAGACTGAGTCAGAATACAGACGCGATCACTTCTAAACAAACTAAACGTAGTGATTCGCCACCGTTGTGGCAAGGTGCGCCGAGCGGCGGGGAGAGGAGGGCGGCGATGCGAGCCCAACCTGACAGACCCAGCCCTCACAGCACCAATCACTCCTGAACAAGACTAACGTGGTGATTTAATACCTTTAAGCCGTGTATTTTTATCCAAACTGGCTGACTTTTACTTTATTACTTTATACAGGCTGCCTCTATCTCTCTCTGACAGCATTTCTCTGTGTCTTTGCCATGATGAGGGAGTGTGCTTCATGACAAAATGACTGATCAGAATGATTCAGTTGGAGCGCTGAATGATTGAATGTAAACAGTTTCATTGGTCTAATGTGACGGAGCTCAAATTTTTTGGTGGCATGAATTATGAAAACCGAAAAAATCCACAAATTTGCCGTGCCATTGTTTAAGCCGCAGGGTTCAAAGCATGGGAAAAAAGTAGCGGCTTATAGACCGGGCGTGTGCGTGTGTGTGTGTATGTATTATGTTTAAATATTTCAAGCGAGTGTGTAATAAATCTAGATAATATAAGTTTCACTTGAGTGGTAAACAATATTAAACTTTTTCATGATCTAATTTTGAGACGTACATGGGAAACTGCATCCTTGTTTTTTGTTGTTGTTTTTTTAGTTCAGAAAAAGGTGCAGGCGAGAGCTGTTTTCTACCCACTGACAGGAAAAGGCGCAGCTGTGAACATGTGCTACAGGACATTATACCTTGGATCAGGTAAGATTGGAGCATTCCTCAACTGTGACCATCACACCTGCCAACGTTGATCAACCACACTTTTTGTGTGGTCCACAAAGTAGTGTTTAATTGAAAATGCTCTTTTTGACCTCTCTCCTCTCATTGATCAAGGTGCTGATATGGATGTGTGCCTTCCCAACTATGGTCACTGCAACTACATTTCGGGAAAACACGCCTGTATTTTTTACGATGAGGTCGGCGGCAGCACAACCTTGAAAGAACAGCATTGCCTTCACTTTGTGTGTTTTACTGTTTCTAAATGTTTTTTACAACTTCATTTTCAGAACACAAAGCACTATGAACTGCTTAACTACAGTGAGCATGGCACCACAGTGGACAATGTTCTCTACTCCTGTGACTTTTCTGAGAAGGCATCTCCATCTTCACCCTGTGGCCTTGTGGCCAAAGTGCAGGGCATTATTCGTAAGTTTATTTCTGTTAAGGCTCCAGTTCTTCAATGTTGAAGGTTAGCAAGACAAATTGTTTAACCTAAAAAAATCAGAGTTTTGTTCAGTAGATGATCATCTAGCAGGGATGGAAATTGGCTCATGCCAAATGCAGGTTATTTGTGTGCTGGCAGATAAATATTGTCAGTTTGCTAGTGGCAGGTTCATCAGATCTGATCCAATTAATCTCAATGTCACGACCAGGCACAATGGATAGTCAGACACAAATGCAATAGCCTACTGAGGCAGGGGCAGATAATTGTTAGAAATGCAGTCTTTTATTGTATAAACAGACCTTGGCATCATCAGGAACAGGCTTCTCTGTGTGGGTTGTGCCGTCCTGACACTGTACAGACACTGTACTATCCTCAAACTACAGACGTGCTTCCAACTCCACAGCAGACGAACAGGAACAGACTACAAAAACTCTGAGTGGCTATGCACCCAGTGTGTGACGAAGATGGACTGACCCAACTCAAATAGCCATACTGCGGGTCAGCATGGATGAGACACACATGGAGACAGACAGGGAACAGGAACACAAATCGGAAGCTGTGAAACTAAGATTAAAATGACAGTTTTTAGATGACCTCTAGACAATCCGGTTATACGTTAAAGGAGCCCTGAAATAAATATCTGCTGTACTAGCTCTGTTCCTTTAGGGGGCAGCACTGTCATATTATTGCTTATTGTCAAATTGTGTTTTTTTTTCTTGTGTGTACAGGTCGCGGCAAAAAGCGTGAGGAGGATGGTGTCAGTTCTGTGACGGGGCTGTTACCAGCTGGTGGAGTAATGAGCAACCAGCGTCAGGGTGGGAATCAGCAAACGTGCAGCTGCAAGGCCAGCAGCTCCAGTCTGATTAAAGGAAGCGGAGCAGGCTGGGAAGGCACAGCCCTGCTTCACCATGGCAGCTACATCAAACTGGGCTGCCTCCAGTTTGTCTTCAGCATCACAGAATTTGCCAGCAAGCAGCCCAAAGAAGAGCAGGTAACCACTGCCATTCCAAGTGCAGGCTGTCCTCCCAGCAGCAGCATGTCTAGCACCATCCCCACCTCCTCTTCCACCTCCTCTGTGACGCCTCCTCCCAGCACTGCCACAGTCAGCAGCCCATCAAGCCAGGATGAGGCTGACACAGACGCAAGCCCTCCCCAACAAGTGCCCGTTCTCCACTCCAGCTCCGTTCCATAACCCAGACAGGAAGTTTGCCTTCCCTCCTTACATTTTGCACCTTTGGAGTCACAATGAAGGGAAAGCTGTGCAGCTGGTCGGTCAGCAGGGAAACCTTTACGGTTTTTTTTTTATTACCCACAGTTTCTATCTTTGCATGAACTTGAAGTATAATTGACAATCTTTTTCTGATTTCATTGACTGACAGTACCCATGTGTTCACTGCGGACTGTTAGAACTTAGTGGCTATTATTTTCCTGTGCTCAGTTGCTTTTCAGTATGGTGTATTTTCCTTTGTCAGTCAGCTCCTTTAGCAGCAGACTTTATTTTTGTAGTATTACATTTCTTAACCCCCCACACCCCTTTTTTGCTGCTTTTGCACCACAGGTAGCTATATATGTATGAGAGCATACATGCTTATTTACTATAATCTGTGTATATATGATGTAAATAGAGATGATTTAGTGCCTCTCATCTGAGGAAAACATTGGATTTTGTGTAGATTTGACATTTTTGATTTTTAACTGTACAGTTCATGAAATTTGTGATACTGTGTAGAACACCAGTGGTTTGTGATAAACACTTGTTCTTAATCCATACTCTGCTGTAGTTTATTTGTAAATACCATGTTTTAGCACTCATTTTAACATTATGTGCTGCTCTGTACATAAGCACTCTATCTGTGTCTGCTTGTTTGTTCAAACCTGTAAATACAGAAAGATTTTCTAAGAACAAACTGAGCACATTAAAGTCCTCTTCATTGACTCTTTTCAGACTCCAGATACTTGAAAGTGTATCATAATAATATGTTAATGTACTTTTATTTTATTTTTTTTCATTTCAGTGGAAAAAAGGATGGGCCTTACTTAAAAGTATTACGTACATTACTAAACATTCTTAAATGTATTAATCAAGAAGTTATTGTAAGATAATTTAGCTTCATACAGCCTGAGGTTTATTATAGACTAGAGCATTTTTAAAGATGAGTTAGCATGCGCTGAATAGCCATACTGTTCCTGTCTAATGTGTAGCTTTAAAAAAAACATTTCAATTGTATCATAAAAACAATTTCAGTGCATCTCCTTGATATTAACAATTTGCCAAAAATTCAGTAAAACATTAAATTAACATCCTAAACTTTATATTTTAAGATATTAAATATTTAAACATGCTTCTGAGCACTAGACTGTCAACCAGCTGATTAAACATAATCAGCTCATACAATGTGATTAAATCACAAAATCCATCCTTACCCAATAAATATAACCTTTTAAGGATCCACTGGAATGATAAAGACTTGTGTGACAGTCGAAGAGCATCAGTTTATCTTGTGCTACCTTTTAACAAATTGAATGTTTAATATGATTCCTTTATCATTGTACATCGCCATAGAATGATATATAGTTTGAAAGCTCCAGGACCTGGTTTTTCAAAAGTAATCGGCTGTGATTCTCGATAAAGGATTGGATCAAATCTTGAAAATGTATTAAAGATAAAACGTATTATGTAATTGGATTAAATCACATAATCCAATCTTGGTTTAGATGAGGATCAAACCTTTAATTTGGGTATTTTAGAAATTTGTAGCAGGATTGGGATCACTTTGATCCAAACAATCTGGATTAATCAGATCCCATCAAAAGGGTGGATTCGGCATGGATTTCAGGTCAAAAATGTAATTCAACTTTTAAAGTGTATCAAATATTATGTTTGGATCTAGCAGTATAGCCTAAGATATCCAATGTATTCATAATGTATAGTATACATACAATACAGCAAAGTAGAAAGAGTTTAGCCTCATAAAATAATATTTCAAATAGCAGTCAATAATGACCACAAATAATATATTAAATTCTGACACTAATTGATGTACATTGATTCATTGAAAGATTTTTTGCAGGTACGTGGTATCGGTTTCCAAGGCAGAAATGCTGAGTTAGCTGCTAAAGCTAATGCTGCACACGAGCTGAAAAATTCAGTTTTTATCTGACTTTATAAACTGATCAATCAGCTGATCAGTGCCGTTTCACTTATCGGCCTGTTTTCTTGTGCCCTTCTTTCAAATTTGTAAATTGACTTAAAATAATAGCCTAATAAAAAATAATCATGGACCTGGTTAGTGAATGGTGTAAATTTGTCTTTTCAAAGTGACAAGTCATACTGTCCTTTTCACACTCAGAAATCTCACTTGTCCAATCAATAATAATAATAAAACCAACAGTAATACATTTTATTCATAAGGACTTTTCAAAAACTCAAAGACACTTTACAGTTGTTAAAACAACTACACAAGTCAAAGAAACTAACAACAATAAAGGTAAATACAGAAAATACATAACAACCATAAGTTAAAAGCTTGGGAGTGGAGTGTGGAAGGAGAAGAGGTCTGTAGCTTCAATACTGCTGCTCCATTGGTTTTAAAAAGTGCTCGGATCTGGCCGAAAGTGGCCTCAGCGGAAAACTCTGTCCAGCCCTCGAGTCTGAATATGTGCATTATGAATAATATAAACACTATTAACACACTAATGATCTCTGGACTAAAATTACAAATGCTGTTAGGTTGGAAATATCAACAGACCGATCGAGCTTGTTGACATTTTTTATCCTTCTCAACCATGACCCCCCAGGTCACGCATGCTCAGTGTGAAAAGGCTTATTGAAGAAACCAAGAAAAACAAGAGGCTGAGAGTCACAGATCAAAAATAATACTGAAATTATAATAAAACACACTGTAGAAGCAGCATCAGTGTCAAAACATCTTCCCTGCAAGTTTTAACAGACAGTTTGTCTAGAATCTAGAAAACAGATCTGAGCGCCAAACATGCCGTTTGGTGGTGGAGAGCACAAGCACACAAAGTGAGGGCCGCATTGACCGGCTGCGTGCCGCCATTTACCGTTAAAGGCATCTTGTCCACCACCAAGGCAACACAGAAAATAGTAAATGTTGAATACAGTTTGAAAACCATTCAAATGTTCGACTGAAATAATAAGTGTCACTCTGTTACGTTATGAAGGTTTTAGCAGCTTCATTTAACAGCATTACATGCCCGGCTGATGTCCCACTGCTCTCACTCACTGTCGCTAAAGGGTTGGGGCTTCAATGTAGCGCTAACACTGCCAAATATATTAAGGTGAACACTCCTGCTCACCTCACAATTTTTACATGGAGCAAAAATGTCTCCTCTTTGGGTTCTGAATGAGACAAATGAGCCTGTTGACAGCCGCAGAGGAGGGACAAAGGGAGCCACAGGAGGTCACCCCAACTTTAGGGTGACCAAGCATCTATTTTCTCTCTCTTTTCTCTGTCTTTGATGTCTGAGAATTTTTAAAACCCATGGAAATGTGCAGGTTTTGTTAAGCATTTAAAGCAGCGATGGGCAAACTTTTTGACTCAGGGGCCACATGGACTTTTCAAAATTGACAGACGGGCCGGGCCAGCACCCAATGCATACATACATTCTTCTTCTTCTTGTCTAAAGTTCAGATTTATAAAACTTCATAACAAATCAACCATATCCGCTACAGATGTTCAACTTTCACCCAAATTTTGCCCCAATTCTAAAGAAACGTTTGTACATTCAAGGAGAGACAGGCCTGTTAGTAAAGCAGTGTTTCTCAAAGTGTGTGGTGCGCCCCCTGGTTGAGAATAGAGACATGACAGGTGGACATTTTCAATTTCATGCCAATCTTCTTAAAAACCCCTTCTTCATCGACAATAAAGATCATTACTAGGCAAGGCCAATTTAGAAGCCTAAAATGTATCAGTAAGTAAAAGAGCATTCAATTGAAGACTGCATTAGATATACAACCGGGAACAAAATGTAACATGGAACCAAAGTGCAAACATAATGATGTGAAGTGGAGTGGAACCATAAACAAACTTTTAATAGCTGATCTAAAACATTTATTTGATTTTTGTTTTCTTAAGCCTTTTGGCACATATTGCAAACAAAGTTTTGTTGTTTCCTGTATTTTTTGACTGCTGTACTTTTACATTTGTTTTTTTATGCAGGTAATTGGTTCCATTTAGTTTTTGAGTTTTGATTTATTTATTAAATATAATTGCATTATAAAACATGATGTTGTTCCCTGTTGGTTCATTTCATACTGGTATTCCTTTAAAACCGCAATGCTTTTCTCCACACTCTTCTTTGAACACTGCGTATGCGCACATATCAGTAGCTCTGCAATTGGTATAAAAGTGTGGAGAAAATGTAAGAAGCCGTATGATTGGCTGAAAGCAAACACACCTGATTGGCTGATGAATCTGTCAATCAATTTTTATCGGCCAATGGTGACGTTCGTTGACCCGCGACGTCAGGGCAGCTCAAAATTCACCACACATTTCTCTCACAACTACACAGAGGTTTCACAGCACAGAAGCAGTTTATAAATGCACATTCAGCAATTTGCATTATCTGTGGATTTATATTACATGTGTGCCTCAAAATAATATTGGTGAAGCAGAGCGTGTGCATTTCAGAATTTATATTACAAGTTTGCATAAAATATATACAGTATTTGTGAAACAGATCGTGTGCATTTGTGAATCTGAAATACAACTGCGAAACAAAGCATGTGCATTTGTGAAAAACCCTGCAAGAGTTCATTCATTATGATACTGTTCTGATTCCATAATGTTCTCACCCTGATTAACAGCCCTCACACGATACGAGCTACCTACTCAATAGTCACTATATACAATATTCACAATTCTCTCAATTCAACATACTCACTCATGTAAATGACAATGCTTTAACATGTTTCTCAGTAGTCTCTCAGCTTTGTCCACTGTTTTCTCTTCCTCTCTCTCTCCTTTTCTCTCTAGGTGTTGGAGCTGATGTTCTTCCTCTCTATCCTGTCCTGTTCTCCTCATCCTGTCCATTAACCCCAATCAGTCTGGCAGAGGGCTGCCACCTCCAAGTCTGATTCTGCTGAAAGTGTCTTCTAGTAAATAGGATGTTTTTCCTCTTCATTTCTCAAGTTGAAATGGTCTATTCATTAAAACACAACTTCATTATTTGTGCCTTAATGACTTTGTTAGATTTGGTGGTGTACTGTATAAATCAAGTGGAATTGAATTGAAAAGTCATCCTGTTTTTAGACTTAAATATCAAATATCAATTCTAATAGCCTACAAACTTTGGCATCCACATCTTCTTAAACCTGAATAAACAAGCAGATTTCCACAGTTAAAATGAACAAAAAACAAAATGTTGATCTAAATCAAATCTTACACAGTTTATGTATGCAGGCCTCTCCCTACCAGTCACAATCACAGTTTTCTCATGAAGCTGAACTTTGCGTGTACATGATTCCCCCTTCACTACTATTTGAAGGAAGACATAAGCAACAACAACAAAGATTGTGAGTGTGACTGCCTTTGAGTATGGCTTTCTTCATCAGCCAATCAGATTCTCAGAATAGACCATGTTATTGGGCTTTAACTCCAGATTCCATCCCAATACAAATATAACAAAGTAATTAAGATAGTTTATAATAGACTGTGTGTGTGTGTGTGTGTGTGTGTGTGTGTGTGTGTGTGTGTGTGTGTGTGTGTGTGTGTGTGTGTGTGTGTGTGTGTGTGTGTGTGTGTGCGTGTGTGTTGTAATCATTCAATGTGGGAGTGTGAAAGACCAAACCAAAACAAAAAAAAGCTTCTGGGTAGGGGAGAGGTAAATGCACAAAAAAGATATCCAAACCAATGCATGTGAAACTTTGTAACTTACAAAGTGATATGTTTTGTTGTAAATATTTGCCCAATAGACGTTTAAATGCCTTCATCAAGTCAGTTTGACTATCCACTTTTCGCAAGACAGCAAAGCCGTAAAAGTTATATGTTTTTTGTTCATGGATTAATTAAATGAGTGCTTGAGAAAATCAAATATCTATTTATTATTGTTGTATTTAAACTATAACGGTGCCAAATTATGTTGAAATGCATTTACATAGCACATAACACCAGCAATCAATTTACTGTTTATCTCTAATGAATGTGCAAACTGCATCTCTGCAGGACCATGCAAAATATTTGGAGGAGAACATGCAAATAGATCAATTTAGCACATACAATGTGACTTATAAAACCTGAAACTAAATTACATACACTCTCTTCTCTTTCTTTTTTTTGGCACATTTGAAGACACCATAAACATGTGCAAAACCCTCATTGCAATAGGAGGGTTGCCACCACTTCAGCGCTTTTTGATAATCAACAATCTATTTACAGGCTCTTTATTTAGGATCTTGGCAATTTAGGTCCAAAGTCTTTTCAGGTTAAGTGTGAAGCTTTACTGATGAAGTCTTTGCTGTATTTGACTATAAAGATACAATATATAGAAGGTTGCCATGCAAATAGACAACAAAGGGGGTATTTCATCAGTGACGTGCCGTCAGGGTAGGCAAGGTAGGCAGTGCCTACCCAAGGGTGAATTGATATTTTGATTATTTGTTTTAATTATATTATTACTATAATTATAGATTATGTATTTTTCCATTTCCAATAGCCTACACTACCTATAAGTTTGAAAGTGTCTGCATTTTGTGCGTTTCATAGCCCAAATTACTAAACAGTGCTATTTCCTGGAACAGCAGTCTTTTTTTTTTTTTTTCACTCCGCTGTAAGGCAGTGGGAGGCCACGCCCCCTCCCAAAGGCACGTTGTTCCTCTGCCTCCGTTCTCATTGCGTGTTTTTACGTGTTTGCGCATGCGCAGTCAGTTCCCCAAGATGACAACCATTTACGTGCAAAGGCAGCGTAGTGAGCTGCCTTTGTAGTAACCGCGCTATGCTAAATGCTATACCTAAGTTCACAGTACATTAGTGAATAGATGCCACGTGACCACTACTGCTACGTTCTCTAGCTAGTGGGTGGGATAACACTACAGACAGGATGACAGCGCCAGAGATGATAGAGAAACTTTTTTTGAGGAAAAACAACAGCTTTTAAAAGATGGGAGATCAACACCTGAGTTACCAGAGCTTCAGCAAAGGTAAGGTCAGAAAATTGTTGGTATTTTCTACAGTTAATAGTAGGATTGGCTTTGTGGATGCTCCTCACTGAGGCTGTTCTGAGTCGTCGGTGTCATTTTCTGTTTCCAACACAAACAACGGATGTGCTGCCGTGTCATGAGATATATCTTGTTGGGAGAGTATGGAGGCTATATAAAATAATTGTTTATGTTTCTTTAATGGTGTTTATGATGTTGATTTTGTTCGATGGCTAAATGCTTGTTCATGTGGATCTTGTTGGGGTTTTTCTTTCTTATTATGAGTTTTATATTTTGATAAGCGCATTGAGATGACTGTTGGAAATTGCTTTATACAAATACAATTGATTTGAATTGAATTAACACTTGCCAGCAGAAACATATGAAATTGTCATTGGTGGTCTCGATTTGCAACATGCCTACCCAACCCTAGTGGTCACGGCACCTCACTGTATTTCATCAAAGTGTTCTTAAGAGAGCCAGGCCTATGGTTTAAACCTGGTTTACCCAAGCTGACCGTGACCATGCTGGCTTTTCCAATTCCATCAAACTCTTCTCAGCTTGGAGCTCCCCAGCTGAGCCAAGCCAGCTGACACTGTTTAGCTTAAGTGCACGTCTTCATAAGACCCACGAGATTGATCACAGATTTAATGATTAAAGACGTGAGGGCAATTGAGCTGCAGCATTTACAATGAATCAGCAGTCAATAGAAACCAATGCTGAGAACCAAGAGGACGTGACCTGATCTGTTACTGAGCAGTGAGAATTAAGATCGAACACGTTTAAGATGTTTCTGTTGTTTGAACATTTTAAAAGTAGTCAAGGATTTAAGTTGGTGTTATTTAGTCAATGTATCACAGAAAACAACTGAGGCATTTGACCACACACTGATAATGTGAGTTAGATTAAAAAAAAAAAATTGTAATTTAATAAAGCTTTTTAATAAAAAAAAAAACGATGCTGTACTCACAACTGGACAATTTCCGCAAAAATCGTGGGAGGGGCTTGTGGGCGGTTGCCGGTTTGAAAGGTGGAAATCCATTAAAAATGGCCAAACAGTTAAAGTTCTAAGTTTTAGGTGTTTAGCCTTGTGTTAGCTTTAGCATTGCATTAGTATTAGCATTGCATTAGCATTAACGTAAGGTTTGCAATAGCGTAGTATTAGCATTATTATAGTGTTAGCTTTGGCATTGCGTTTGCATTAGCATTGTGTTAGTATTAGCGTAGCATTGGCATTAGCATAGCATTAGCAATAGTGTAGTGTTAGCATTTACCTAGCATTAGCATTAGCCTAGCATTAGCAATAGCCTTGCATTAGCATTGCATTAGCATTGCATTAGCATTGCATTAGCATTGCATTAGCATTGCATTAGCGTAAGGTTAGCAATGGCGTAGTATTAGCATTACTATAGTGTTAGCTTTGGCATTGCGTTTGCATTAGCATTGTGTTAGTATTAGCGTAGCATTGGCATTAGCATAGCATTAGCAATAGTGTAGTGTTAACATTAACATAGCATTAGCATTCGCCTAGCATTAGCAATAGCCTTGCATTAGCAATAGCCTTGCATTAGCATTACCCTAGCATTAGAATTACACTACCTTTAACATTAGCCCAGTAAACCGTAAAACCAGTGCCACCAGTAAGAAGTCCAGTTTAGACAGCAGTATGTGTAAAAATCCCAGTTTGAAGTGAAAAACCAGTTAAACCAGTTAGAAGTCCAGTTCACACAGTAGTGTGTTTAAAAATCCCACTATGAGCTGAAAGTGAACAAACAGCTGAACGTGTCAAAATTTGAATGGTGGAAATCCATTAAAAAATGGCTGAGCAATTAAAGATCGAAGTTGTAAGTGTTAAATGAGAACCTGCAAACCCCACACTCAAGGTGAATTGGTGATGAAGAAGATGGGTAATGAATTTTTTTAAACATTTCAAAGTTTGAATGGTGGAAATTGGTTGAAAAATGGCTAAGTAATTAACAATTTAAGTTTTAAGTGTGAAAAGAGAACCAACAAACCCCACACAACAGGAGGATTGGTGATGAAGAGGATGGGTGAAGAAGAGGAAGAGTGATGATGAAGATTTGACGGGTTGAAATCAGTTGAAACCAGTCAGAAAACCTGTAAATTCCTCATTGAGAAGCACTTCGAGGCTGTCAGAGGCCTAGTTGCCATGGTTACCTCATTCATTTCAATGGGAGAAAAATCTCATTTTCAATTCATTTTAATGGGCCTTAAAATCGCACTTTTTTGCGATTTTTTCTGCGAATCTTTAACAAATCGCTTATAAAAGCTATAGCGCGCAATTCCCAACCATCACGCACGTTTTGATGTAACTTTTGCGTGGGTTTTCTCCAAACTCTGGGACTAGTTCGGCGCCGAACTTTTGGCGGAAGATGAATAATATTAAACGCACGGAAGAGCTATAGTGGCTCGAGGCCTCGAGCCCCTAATTAAGTAATATGTAATTCATGAGAACTCAGCGCTAAACATTAAATTCAGAACTTTCTCATTATTAATCTTTGGATCCTCAATGAATGGGCATTTATACTATGCGTATCGGAAGCGATGGATCCTTATATAGACATCATTATTGATGGTCAGGAGCAGGGGAGTATTTCATCAAACCCAGTTCAGGGTTAAATCCAAGTTTAATCTGAGAGTCCGACTCTGTTAAGCCGGGTTCGAACTGGAACGGCGGTTTCATCAACGAGAAAACACCTTGGTTACCATAGTAACAGTCAAACCTGCTCTCGACCAGGTTTAAGCAGATGCAATCTCATGAAACCAAGTCATCATTTTAAAATAAGTCATTTAGTGATGCTTTAAAACACTCACTAAAGATCTCCAAAAGGAAAAAGGAGTCAAAAAGACTTCTGTTGTACTTTTTTGTTTTAATATAATATTTTTTATATAATATGTTTTAATATGGTATTTTAAAAGGAAATTGAACAGAATATCTTGGTAAATGTTTTAATATGATTTTAAATCCATGTTATTACATGTTTAATGTGTACTGTATTTTTTAATGAGATGATCACAGTGTCCATGTGTTTAAACCATCAGTAATAATATGTCTATAAAAGGATACGTGCGTATCCATCGCCTTTGTTTACCGCATGGTATAAATGTGTCCATTCATTGATCAGAGATTAATAATGAGAAAGCTGTCTATATACAAAGAGGGAGGAGCTTTAGGGACAGTCACAGGGCAGAGCACTAAGGCTCCCAATGACAAAGATACACTATCGCTTTTCGGGATGTGACGCAACTCCTGTGCACAGCTCACCTGCAGCGTCTACAGTGTTGGATGTGACATCCAACAGCACCGCTGCTGCTCCCGCTGTTCATTTAGCGCTTAGTTCAACAAACTGTTCATCAAACACTCACAAGTCTCATAAATTACATATTATTTAATTGTGAGTTACATCATCTCTTTTATTAAATGCTGACAGGTGTTAAAAAAACATCAAACGCACAGGATCAGTGTGTGATCACATGCTTCAGTTGTTTGCTATGATAAATTGACTAAATAACACCTTCTTTAACCCTTTACTACTTTTAAAATGTTCAAACCACAGTCTGTCCTGTTTTTTTTAACGTGTCCGTCATGTATTTTCACTGCTCAGTAACAGATGACGTCACGTCCTGTTGTTCTCAGCATTGGTTCCTATTGGCTTCTCATTCATCGTAAAAGCTGCTGCGCATGCACCGTCATCTCTAATCATTAAATCTGTGATCGATCTCGTGCATCTTATGAGGACGTTCACTTAAGCTAAACACTATCAGCTGGATCGGCTCAGCTGCGGAGCTTCAAGCTGAAAAGAGTTTGATGAAATACCTCCCAGGTTTGCGTCACGGACTGTTACTATGACTATGAGCTGGGTTTGATGAAATATCCCTCTGATCCTCCAAAGGCTAACAACTACAATTACAGGTGCACATTAAATATTTAAGACTTTATTAATTAGGTTCAATTTCCTAACATTGTTGAATAGCTTACGTTAACAACAATAGCTTTAGGTAAATCTGTTTGCATGTTAGAACAGAGGTGTGATATAACAGGTTTTCTAAGTGATACTTGCACATAAACACACCCACAATGTTCATAATTTTTTCTGGATTTTTTTTCTCCTTTTTTAGTCACATGATCTGTTCTGAACATCTGATTGGCTGATGAAAGAACAGCCGCCCCCATTGAGTTCATGATTGTGTGCATGTGTGTATTCTTCCCCTCAGTGTAAGCTGGAAGGCTTTGAGGGTGGAACAATGGCCACCATTTTACTGCTTACTGCTATCTTTGTTGTTGCTGCTGCTTATATCTTCCATGAGATAGTAGTGAAGGGGAAGTCATGTACGAGTAAAGTTCAGCTTCATGGGAAAACTTTAATTGTGACTGGTAGGTAGAGGCCTGCAGTCAAGCTGTGTAAGATTTGATTTAGTTCAACATCACATGTTCCTCCTCTCCAGGTAGTAACACAGGCATTGGGAAGACCACTGCCATAGATCTGGCTAAGAGGGGAGCCAGGGTGATTCTAGCCTGTCGCAGCAAACAGAGAGGAGAAGCTGCACTTGAGGACATCAAAAAGGTCTGCTCTGAATTTTTTTTTAATCTCTTTTCACACAAGTAATAGAAGGTTTTCTGTGGCAGATTCATGTTTACATATTGCTCAAGTATCTAGCTACAAAGCATTGCTGTGTACACTTGTGAATAAAAAAGTCCACAGATTGCAGAGTTTACCCACAAAAAAGTGTTTCATCTTTGAATCTGTTGCCTGTCTTCTGTAGGTGACTGGCAGCAATCAGGTGGTGTTCATGCAGCTGAATCTGGGAAGTCTTGCATCTATTCGCAGCTTTGTTGAAGCTTTTCTAAAATCTGAACCCAGATTGGACATTCTTATCAACAATGCAGGTTAGACTGTCAATGTTCTGAGAAGTGTCTGCCAGTGTTAGTAATTTTCAAGTGACTGCTTTACCCACATGTGTTTATCATTTGGGAAAGATGTTAAAACAGACTAAAATATTTTCCAAGACATTCTTCTGGAGCTTGGTCAGAGATTTGTCACTTCATCAGCTGTTGACTGTTTAAAAACAAAGATTTATTTTGAGTGTTGTGGAGAAAATTGTTAAGCTATTGTATTAATGTCTTGTAGGTATATATATGCAAGGTCAAACAGATGATGGACTGGGGATGATGTTTGGTGTGAACCACATTGGTCACTTCCTATTGACCAATCTGTTGCTGGAGAGACTAAAGGAATGTGGGCCAAGCCGAATAATCAATGTGTCATCTGTAGCCCATCACTTTGGAAAAATAGATTTTGACTGCCTTAACACCACCAAGTCTCTTGGACAGGGGACAACCTTTATGGAGGTCCTTCAGGTCTATTCTAATAGCAAGCTGTGCAATGTCCTCTTCACACATGAGCTGGCTAAAAGACTGCAAGGGACAAATGTCACCTGCTACTCTCTTCACCCAGGTGAGTTCTCTGATGTTCAGGGCTGTCATTTAAGTAGAGTTAAAGTTATTTACTTTGTTAGATGTATCCTGATTACTTTGACTAGCACCAGATACTTCACTTATCTTACTGTTTAGGTTTAATGCACTGCCCTACCATATGTAGAACTTTTTTAAACAAAACCCTGAACTAAAAAAATTGTTAATTATTGCTGTCTAAATTACTGGGATACTCGTGCATGATGCATGTAATAAAGAGTTTTACTTATTTGAAACACTTTCTAAATGTATTTAAACCAGGAATGAAAAGTCCAGGGCATGTATGTGAATTTGGCATTTGGCAACATTGAAGGTTGCTCACGTTTAGACACTCAGTTGTTTAAAAGTTTTGTTCTGTCACTGATCTACCAGCTCACAGCTGGCATACACAGTCCCTGTAAAGAAGATCAGATTCACACTTTGTCATAATTTTCCCGAGACAGCATGCCACCTGTCCTGCCTACAATTGATCACAGACACACATTCAACCACTTTAAAAACTAAGGTGGTAATCTAGTCCTCCTGAAAAGGTACTTTAGATTGACTTTGCTATATGCTTATTATCTGTATGATGCGCGCTAAGGTTTGAACATCAACCTCGAGGGCTTTCAAGTAATGTGATGTAATAAAGTTTTGTCAACTGTGATATATATATGTATCTTTATTTTTATTCTTAAATCCACCATTCACAACTGGCCACACCTGGCACATGACACAAGAAGCACTTAAGACTAATGATAAAACTAAGAATGTAAAGGTGGGTGGAAAATAGGACAATCCTTTTTCTTTAAAAAAAAAAAAAAAAAAAAAAAAAGAAGAGTATACAATCCAGAAGCAGCTAACCCTCACATACATTGTCTAGCCCAAGTTAACCACATGCAACTACATTCAAGGATCATACAATTATAGTTAGTGAGGAAGGCAGGAGTGCTACTGCTGGGGTCACCAATCACCAGGCTGTACAGTCCCAACGTAATACATTTTAAAAGTTGGTCAACCCCTGCCTTTAACAGAAAAATTAGACTTAGACTTCTAAGGCCCCTCCTTACTGCTTTACATCTGCTAATGGGCTATTTTTAAAATGTTATGGTGTTTTGTAATTTTTTACTTCAGTTGCTCTGCAGTGCTGCAAGCTGACAACTGCTCATTCACCAGTTTCACCCAAAGTAGAGTTTGCTTGTTTGATCTGCTTTAGACTTTGGTTGCATGTTCATATAGGGTCAAACAAAGTGGACTTTCCAGGAAAATGAATCCTGGCATATGTAAAGCAAGCCAAGGTTTACTGTGTAACTGTACGCCAAGAGATAATGACGACAAAGGCTTTACCCTTGTCTCTATAGTCCAAACAGGTTAAATATTAACTCCACAATGTCTGCCTTGACAATACAAAACTGTGAGGACCATGTTGTGTCTACTGATTGATTGAAGCCATCTGACAACAATCTTCTAATTCTAAATGGCTTTCAAAAATATATATTGGTTTGATAATAAAGGGCGTGGCATGTCTGAGCAGCAAATGATGACTGAACAAGCAAACTTTTAAAAGTGTAATGATTAAGCAACCATTTTGTTTTTTACAGGAGCCATCAATTCTGAGCTCGCGAGAAACACAAGCTCATTTGCGCAGTGGTTCCTTCTTCCTGTGACCACCTTCTTCTTCAAAAACACCATCCAGGGATCTCAGACCAGTCTACACTGTGCCCTTCAGGAGGGTATTGAACATCTTAGTGGACGCTACTTCTCCAACTGTACTGTGAAAGAAGTCTCTGATAAAGCTAAAGATGATGCAACAGCTAAAAAGCTGTGGGAGCTCAGTGAGAGACTGTGTGGCCTTGTATAAAGAATGTGATGTGTCCAGTTTGTCAACTGTACTTTTGTTGTTTTAGAAATGAGCAGCAAAGACATTCACTTCTTCAACATCTCACTGCACACTCAAGATCCAGAAAGATGGTATGACAGTATAGCAGTTTGCTAACTATCCTGTGAGCTGTGTGCATTGAAAGTGTACTTTTAGATATGAGTGTGTTTAACTGTAAAAATGAAATAAAACTTAAGCAAAAATGTACATTGAACAAGCGTTTTTTCTCTCAGGCCGCTTTTTTATTCTAATTGAGTTCACCGTTCAGTCCAGGGCAGGATGCATGTTACATCAGTGCAACATTCATAAGAATGTTCACATCAGCAGATTTAATGGCTCAAGTATGCTAATTAACTAGATTTTGAGCTGTGAGAGGAAACATGAATGATTTGAAAATTAACTTTCCTGCAGTCAGTAATGCCATTTTTTGCAACATTTTATAGCTTTTGAATTAAAGCCCTTTTAAAGCAGCTTAATTTATGTTAATTTCTGGATACAAATTCATAGTCGAATGTTATAAGCAGATTATAGACATAATGTCAGCATGACTTTAGTTTAAATGGTCATTTGGTAATAGTAAGTTTTCAAAGTTATCTACTGTATGTATAAAAAGAAACCCACAATGTTTGTCAAAATAAATACACCTGTCTATTCAGTTTTGATTTTGCTGTCGCTCATGCCATCATATTATTACAACACAGAGGGAATGATTAACCTTAAATCAGTGACCAGCCCTTTTAGAGTAAGAGCACAACAGAGCGTTACATAAACTCCCAACTTCTTTCAAATTAGCCTTCCGTCACTAATTTTCCCTGATTAAAAACACAACCCCCATTTACTTTATAGTTTGATCTAATTTTAATTGTCTATTTTTCCCTCAGTGTTGCAATTACGATTTAATATGTGATTATTATATAGTTTTGTATATTATATATAACGTGAAAAGTCCACTTCATGTTTTTCAACAAGTACAAGCAATAAATCAATCATTAATCAAATAAACAATATCAGACTTTTACATAAATTGTCTTTTCTCATGCATTTGTTTAGATAAACACAAATTAAGCATGAATTAACATAAAAGACGGTTTATTAATCTACTTCAATTACAGTTAAAACTCCTGGGAAACTTGTCAGTCAGATGGATGAAAGCATGGCAAATTTTTTTACTCAGATTCTTACGGGAAGTTAGTGATTTGCTTGGGCTTATTGTTTTGAGCCTGTTTACCTCACCTTACTTCCCCCATCTCAGTGCTGGCCTTTTCTGATCAAGCAACAGGGACAACTATCCTGTACAATGCTGGTCTGGAGAACATGATTGTGCACATAGTTCATAAGACATGTCTGATCAGCCCTTTGGCATTTTTACATTGTGCCAAAATATGGCCAAAAGCCCTGACTGTTGCACACATTGTTCCATTTTTTTCTGTTCATGAATGACTTAACAGAATGTTTAATAATAGGTACTACACCATAGAACAGCAAATCCCTGCTCCAGGTTTCATATGTTAAAACTAGATTTAACTCCCCATATTGGTGCACTGTTTGCTCTGTTTTCTTGAAAAAAATAAAGAATTAGTAATAATAATAATTAAAGCCGCAAGCAGAGTCTTAGGGTCCGAAGGAGTGGCCGGGGTTGGTAACCTATGTGTATCAAATATGAGACTGAACTTTGTATATGAGAGTTATAGAGGTTTTCCTATTATGGCGTGCTAAATGGCACCAGTCTCACCACGACCAAACCGTTAGAAATCTGCAAATCTTTCAATGATTTTTAATCTTCAGTGGGTCCTAAGTGTTCTGGCTGAGTTTGAAGTGAGTCGAGTGAAGTCCCTCAGACTAGTTTGCGCAAAAGCGAAATGCCATTAACCCAAGATGGCCAACTTCCTGTTTGGTTTTGGGGAGAGTCATCCAGTAACTTTTTGCTCATCTTGGTATGAATAGGACAAACCTGCTGGTCGTGCGGGTCCATTACAGTTTGTGCATGTTTTTGCGTTGTGTTTGTAATGCGCGCATGACCAAACTGTTAGAGACACGCAAATTCTTTCGATGATTTTTAATCTTCAGTGGGTCCCAAGTGTTCTGGCAGAGTTTGAAGTGAATCGAGACTTTGGCATCCCAAGGGGTAAACAGGCATGGAATAATAATAAACAGAAGAACATTAGGTTCCTACGGCCTTCAGGCCTTCGGACCCTAATAATAATATTAAATAAAAGCAATTACAATAGGTTCCTATGTCCCATTCTGGGACTTCAGACCCTAATAATAATAGTAAATAAAAGCAATTACAATAGGTTCCTAGGCCAGTATGGCCTTCGGACCATAATAATGATAATAATAATAATAATCTGTAATTACTGCTTCGTGCAATGCAGAGTACATATTGTTTCATTGTTATGATGAAAAGTTCCCCTCTAAGATTAAACCCCATGAACCATTAAGAACATTGTATAGTGGCACTACAGAGAATAGACATTGGAGGACAGAAGACTGAAGAATGTCATATTAAAGCTCATTGCTCTTATTGGATGAATGGTTAAAAATACATGTATCATTCGTTCATTCATTTTTCATTATGTAACAAAAACATGAAAAACAAAAAAATAAAAAAAAACACTAATTATTTGATATTTGTTTCCAAAACCAAAATGAAAAAACGGAAAACGCCATGTTTTTTCAAATTCAAGTTCTTTTGGTTCGGTACAGAAAACGAAAAACGGAAAACAAACACTTTTATTCGTTTTCTCTCTTAGAAATTGGCCAAAGTACGTGACCCGTGACACTTATTTACAAAAATGTTGCACTAAAATAGTGTCACTGTTCATAGGACACTTTTTCAGTTTATTCTCTTTCAGAGATATAAAATAAAAAAATTAATTTTTTCACTTAATCTTTTTTTCTTGTTATGTCATAGATTAACGTAGATTGATTTCTTACCAATATATCAATAACTGCAGTATTGCCATATCGTGAGATAATCGTTATTGTGAGTTGTGTATCGCGTATTGTAGTGTATCGTATCACGAGGTACCCAGAGGTTCTGTAATTATTCAATTCCAGACATAAATAAATGCAATTGAATCGAAACAGGAAAATAGGCTGACTAACCACCCCTTTCTGGTTTTTTCTCAGTTGTATGGAACATAACAAATTTTGTCGTATCAAGACTTCAGTTTGGTTTAAACTTTAACGTCCCCAAATATTGAAATCTGTATATCATAGATGTCACTTGCCTTACCTGGCCAATATGGGAATTAATCTAGAAACTCTGGGTTCTTACCATCAATAAAACCACTAAACGAGTCTGAACTCCTGACGAAGAAATGGCTGTTATCAAGCTTTCTTTACTGAAAGAAATCTCTCACAGTGAAACATTATATAAACATTCCTGCTTACAAAAAGATGCTTGTAACAGCATACTTGTATACATTATTCCTGAAATGTTCTTGACTTGACCGTTAAAGTGTGACAAGTATGCATGACAGGCATATTTTCACAGCTCCATGGTAAGTAGCACTGCATGCATCGTGAAACACTAAACTTTCTGAAGGATTTTATGAAGGGTGGCCTGTTTAACTATTAATCAAAACAAAGAAGTGCCTTTAAGCCATCACGAGAGTGACCTGCTAAAGAAAGTCAGTACACCAAAAGAGTGAAAAACAGTCACTTAAAAATGCAAAGAGAAGAAAGACTCATGTGTTTTTTTTAAAATGGTTTCAGTCTGGTTGTCACACATCATCTGACTGTTTCACCACTAGCCCCCTGCCCACATGCTATGTTCTCAAGTTTTGTGACTGTGTTCTGCTTTTGGTACACGTACACAGAGGAGGTTTTTTCCTAATTTTATACTTTCCTCTCCAATGGCGAAGTCAGTTTAAAACCTGCTTTTTTCCCTCACTTCTCCTCCTGTTGTTTTCTCATTTTTCATCTAAATACGGAGTGCTTCCCATGCCCATGGCGTGGGTACTTAAACTCCTCCACTTGGGGCATCGTTGGGGCATCGTTTTCAGGTCGAGAACCATGGCCTTGGATTTGGAGTCGCTGATTCTCATCTCGGCTGCTTCATACTTGGCTGCAAATCGATCCTAGAAGAGCTGAAAGTCATGGCCTGATGGCGCCACACTACCACATCATCAGCAAAAAGCAGTCACCCAATCATGAGGCCAACCCTCACTGGAAACAAGTCTGATTTACTGGTGGCAATGTGGACCAAGCTCTGACTCCGGTCATACAGGGAACGGACAAATCAGGGAGTCCGATACCTGATACTCTCCCACAGAAATCCCTAAAGGACACGGTCAAATGGCTTCTCAAAGTCAACAAAGCACATGTGGATTGGTTGGGCAAACTTCCATGCAACTTCAAGGACCCTGTTGAGGGTGTAGAGCTGGTCCACAGTTCGGCAACAAAAACTGCATTTCTCTTCCTGGATCTGAAGTTCGACAAGCCAGAGGACCTGCCTCTCCAGTACCCCTGAATAAAGCTTACCAGGGAGGCTGAGGTGTGTGATCCTTCTATAGTTGGAACACACCCCCCAATCCTCCTTCTTGAAAAAGGGGACCACCACCCCAGTCTGCCAATTCAGAGGCACTGCCCCTGATGTCCATGCAATAATGCAGGTCATTTCCATCATGACAGCCCTACAACATCCAGGGCCTTGAGGAACTCCGAGCGGATCTCATCCACACCCAGGGCCCTGGCACCGAGGAGCTTTTTAACCACCTTGGCAAACTCAGCCCCAGAGATGGGAGAGTCCACTCCTGGGTCCCCTGGCTCTGCTTCCTCACGGGAAGGCGTGTCAGAGGGATTGAGGAGGTCTTAGAAGTATCCCTTCCACCGATCTACAATGTCTTAAGTCGAGGTCAGCAGCGCGCCATCCGCACCTTACACGGTGTTGACAGTGTACTGCTTCTGCCTCCTGAGACGCTAAATGGTGGTTCAGAACCTATTCGAAGCCGTCCAGAAGTCGTTTTCCATGACTTCAAGGAAAGTCATGGAAGCCCATCGGAACCTGTCTGCTGCCTCCAGAGTTCCAGAGGCCAAGAAGGCCTGATGGACTGCTTTTTTAACTTAATGGCATCCCTCCACCAACGATTCGGGTGTTGTTGCCACGACAGGCACCAATTACGATTCGGCCACAGCACTGATCGGCCGCCTTAACAACAGAGGCACGGAACATGGTCCACTCAGACCCAATGTGCCCTCCTCCTTGAGACATGGTTGAAGCTTTCCCTGAAGTGGGATTTGAAACTCCTTCTGTCGGGACACTCTGCCAGGTGTTCCCAGCAGACCCTCACAATACGTTTGGGTCTGCCAGGTCTGACGGTCATCCTCCCCCGCCATCGGAAACCAAATCACCACCAGGTAATGATTGGTTGATAGCTCCGCCCTTCTCTTCTTTCAAGACATGCTGCCCCAAGTCCGTGGCCACGACTACAAACTCAATCATCGAACTGTGGTTTAGGATGTCCTGGTGCTAAGTGCACATATTGACACCCTTATGCTTGAACATGGTGTTTGTTATGAACAATCTGTGAGGTGCAGGCGTTTGTGCCGGGGGTGGGTTGCGTGGCCCTTTGGGATGATGCTGTTTGCTGGGGGGTGGTTCCAGTGATTGGGGGCACTGTTGATTGCCTGGTAGGATGCCAGGGGGGTGCTCTTAAGGTTTGCAGAGCTTGCTGCTAAAGCTAAAGTTGCACACAAGCTAAACATTCAGGTTTTTCTGGACTTTTCAACAGTGACCATTTAGCTAAAAACAGTGCTGTTTCCCTTATCGGCTTGTCCATCTTGTGCATTTCCTTCAAATTTGTAAATTGAAATAAAATAATAGCTTAATAAAAATAATCATTGACCGGTTAGTGAATGGTGTACCTCGTAAAATTACCTTTTCAAAGTGAGAAATCACTGTCCTTTTCACACTGTGAAATCACGCTTGTCCCATCAATAATAATAATAATACATTTTATTTACAAGTACTTTTCAAAAACTCAAAGAGACGTTACAGTTGTTAAAACAATTACAAAAGTCAAAAAAAAAAAAAAAAAACTACCAACAATAAAGGTAAATACAGAAAATACAGGAGTAGGAAGCAGAGGAGGCCTGTTGCTTTAATACTGCTTCTCCCATTGGTTTTACAAAAGTGCTCGAATATGTGCATCATCCCCGGGTAGAGTCCAAATTCCGCCCACTGTAGACCTAGGTAGTCTGTGTTTTTGTGCACCAAGAGTAATATGTAGGGAAGCGAGAGGACTGCCCTTGCTTTCATATTGCTGGTGAGCTGTTTCCATCGATTTTTGAAAGTACACGGATCGGGCCGAAAGTGGCATCAGTGGAAAACCCTGGTCACCTCCTCGATACCGAATATGTGTAATATTAATAAGATAAACATCATTAAAACACTAAAATCTCTGGAATAAAATTACAAACGCCCTTAGGTTGGAAATAGCAACAGAGTGAACGAGCTTGTTTACTTTGTATCCCTCTCGACCTATGACCCCCCAGGTTGCACATGCGCACTTCAAGAGTGTGAAAAGGCTTTTTGTAATTGACAAATAACTTTATGAAACTCAACTTGTACATAAGGCCTTATACTGAATTGCAAGTATAAAAAAATAAGATATAGAATCTAAATAAAAACATTTTAAAAAACACAAAGGAGCACTAGAAAAACACTCAAGCATTTATATACACGTAAACAAAGAACAAACATGATGGACTTGACTATATTAATCAGAACTGGGTCTGTGCGATTGGTGATGACTGGGGTGACCAATGTGATTCTGGCCCCCTCTCGAGCCACTCAACTGCAGTTTTTCTTGTTAGTAGGTTTTACTAATAAACATTAAAAAACAAAAAAAAAGGATATACTTGTAGTGATACCTACCAGTGAAGGAATGCCACATTATCATAAAACGTGCCTTTTCAGGGGTCATTTAACTTAAACTAGATATGAAAAATTATCTTCTATCTTTCTTTCACCAAAACCCCAAGACTCCCTTTAAATCTTGTCTCATCTTCTATACTTGCTTTTTATGGAACAGGGTCGCAGGGGATGATGGTCCCTTTCCCAGCAAACATAGGGCATTAGGCAGTGTTAATCCCCCTGGATAGGATGCCAGTAAATTGCAGGGCTTGACAGAGAAGAGTTTGGGCCACCCGCAGGACTTGCTCTGCCCAGCAATGCAGAGTCACAGAGTGACCCTCCCTTCAAATCCGTGAATGATATCTATCAATGTAATAAATTTCTGAGACAAAAATGAGGAAAAAAATGTGCTGAGAGAAACAACTGTTGAAGAATTTTTTTTTTTTTTCATATTTTTAGTTGCTGCCTTAATCATCAGAATCAGAATCAACTTTGTTTGTCATTGCACACGTTACAGAGCAGCAAAATTTTATTTTATTTTCATCCCGTTCAAGAACGGAGGGGGACGGAGTGTCAGATCTGCATACATCCATGGTGAGATTGAGACAACCTTGAGCAGGCTGTTCTCAGGGTGGCTGATGAAGGAAAGATAGTTGTTTTCAGACTGGCTCGTCACAACATTTGACTACCAGCCCTATTGCCCCTGGTCATTCAATAATCCAATAATGTGGCTATTTCGCTTGACATAAACTCTCCACTCCTCTTTAAAGTTCCAGGGTGGATTTGAGCATTTGAGAGTTCTGAGAGTTCGGCCTCCTCCGTTGAGTTCCAATAATGCTGCCAACATAATCCGAATTTGTGATAAATCAAGAAAATACCACTTTCAATCAGCAGAAGTCTTGTTATCATAATTCCAATCTGGTCTGGTGGATGTCTTCCACATCCACGGGCTCTCCAATTGCCTGCCCTCCTGACCAGCTGATGCAAATCGAGACCACCAATGACAATTTCATATGTTTCTGCTGGCAAGTGTTAATTCAATTCAAATCAATTTTATTTGTATAAAGCAATTTCCAACAAAGTCATCTCAATGCGCTTATCAAAATATAAAATTCATAATAAGAAAGAAAAAACCCAACAAGATCCACATGAACAAGCATTTAGCCATCTAACAAAATCAACATCATAAACACCATTAAAGAAACATAAACAATTATTTTATATAGCCTCCATACTCTCCCAACAAGATATATCTCATGACACAGCAGCACATCCGTTGTTTGTGTTGGAAACAGAGAAAATTACGACAACTCAGAACAGCCTCAGTGAGGAGCATCCACAAAGCCAATCCTACCTTTCACTGTAGAAAGTACCAACAATTTTCTGACCTTACCTTTGCTGAAGCTCTGGTAACTCAGGTGTTGTTCTCCCATCTTTTAAAAGCTGTCGTTTTTCCTCAAAAAAAAGTTTCTCTATCATCTCTGGCGCTGTCATCCTGTCTGTAGTGTTATCCCACCCACTAGCTAGAGAACGTAGCAGTAGTGGTCACATGGCATCTATTCACTAATGTACTGTGAACTTAGGTATAGCATTTAGCATAGCGCGGTTATGTACAAAAGCAGCTCACTACGCTGCCTTTGCACGTAAATGGTTGTCATCTTGGGGAACTGCTGAGCATGCGCAAACACGTAAAAACACGCAATGAGAACGGAGGCAGAGGAACAACGTGCCTTTGGGGGGGGACGCCTGGCCTCCCACTGCCTTACAGCGGAGTGAAAAAAAAAAAAAAAGACTGTGCAGCTGTTTCAGGAAATAGCGCTGTTTAGTAATTTGGGCTATGAAACGCACAAAATGCAGACACTTTCAAACTTATAGGTAGTGTAGGCTATTGGAAATGGAAAAATAAATAATCTATAATTACATTAATAATATAATTAAAACAAATAATCAAAATATCAATTCACCCTTGGGTAGGCACTGCCTACCTTGCCTACCCTGACGGCACATCACTGGAGACAGCAGACATATCAGCAGGGAGATGTAGGGAGGGAAAAGTGGGGGGATCTTTTTCAAACCTTGATAAATTAAAAGACTAATATTTGGACATTTAAAGGAGCATAGGGCAGGATTTGTGAAAAAATAATTAATTTTGATTGTTAATGCTAATGGGTGATGAAGTGCTCACAACCAAAGAGAATGAGCTTATTCCCTTGAACAGATTGTGTCATACATTTTGTACTTCTGTTCTGGGTCCCATTTCCTCACACAGTTCTGCAGACATAAAGTCAATTTACGCTGATGGTGACGTCAAATGATGCTGGTGCGCGTTCTTGACAACTTGGAGAGGCGGCACAATGCCCTGGAATTAAAAAAGAATGAGAAGAAGACGGCTTGTAGACTGAAGGGAGGGAACAGACAAGAGACAGACAGGCAGACGCACACAGACCAAAAATGGATCGGGAGACATAAAACAACAGGGATACGTGCACAGACAGCAGTGTTTACAGATGAGCAAACACACAAACACACAAAGATCAGGATCTACACACACCACAGTGATCAGGCATTCACACCAGATTGCCTGTCACTCAAACACCTAAACTGAAAGAAAAAGACACCATGTTTGACATCATAACAATTCGCTGCGTTGCTAAAGAGTTCATTCGTGCCCCCGCACCAGCTTGGCTGATGACTGCAATTACACTAATGGCCGTCGTGTCACTATGGAGTCTTATTTCTTGATCCTGCCCTATGCTCCTTTAACTTAGGGTAGTAACAAAGGATTAACAAACAATATTTCTTTTAACTTATGATTGTTGACTTGTGTAGTTTCTTTAACAACTGTAAAGTATCTGAGTTTTTGAAAAGTGCTTATAAATGTTTTATTATTATTTTTAGGTCAAGCAAAATTTCTGAGTATGAAAAGGACAGTATGAGTTCTCACTTTGAGAAGGTAAATTTACAAGGTACAAAGTCTGTCCCATTGGAAAATCAGTGCAAGGGACCTTCCGGTGATTTTTTCAGGCCTTTTGCACCCTTTCCGTAAGTTGCCATCTCCACAGACTTATCGTAAGAGAATCACCCATAGTTAGGGATGAGAATCGAAAACCGGTTCTTTCTGAGAACCAGTTCCCAGTAATCCAATTCCTAGGAATTGTTTGTTTGCTTGCCTGACGATTCCGCTTATCGGTTCCTCTTACGTCGAAAATACGTAACGATAAACTCCTCCAGGTCCTGTATGTTGTGTTTAAGCTAGCATCAAGTGAAGCTCCTTCCACCATGTAGTTGTTTGCTGTCCACCGCGTAGAATCCACCTCCTCCACCTGCAGCTGTGCTGTCCTCCGTGCTGTGTTTGTAGCATCTCTGTTGCTACGCTACTCACTTCCGGGTTCTATACACTCGCGCTAAAGTTCAACAAACTTCAGCAAGAACACACACCTCGTTGCCAGTTTATGTCCTCAAAACAAGTAATCAGACACGGGAGATGGACTGGTACTGATCGTTGTCTTTAGTTTGCTTTTCCACACGTTCACACACACACACACACACACACACACACACACACACACACACACACACACACACACACACACACACACACACACACACACACACACACACACACACACACACACACACACACACACACACGCACACACACACACACACACACACACACACTCATGGCTGATGATGTCACATGTAACAACGGGGACGGCGTCACTGAAAGTCCATTTATAGAAATGTAAACAAAGGCTAAACTAAGCTGTACTTTTGGTTAATATGTTCTTTTTTACAGAATAATTATTTGTTTTATAGATGAATTAGTTTTGGATCAAGTTGTTCAAGTTCAAAAGGAGCACTGTAAATATACTCTGTAGCCAAAATGTTCCAAATGTTGTAATAATAATAATAATAATAATAATAATAATAATTCACCCAATGAGAATCGATTAGAGAATCGGAAAGGAATCGAATCGATAAGCAGTATCAATAATGGAATCGCAATCGCTAAATTCTTATCAATTCCCATCCCTACCCATAGTTCATTGTATTGTGTTGTATGGCAGGAATCTCCTGGGAAAAGCGATGTGAAATGAGTGAATTAGTAAACAAATACATTGTAATGTAGTGATAATTGTGGGCAAATGCCATATACACAAAAGCAATTTCTGTCTTTGTCGATACAGGAAATTATATTGACAGTATGTGTGGAGTTATGTCTAAGTATTTAGTGTTTTAAAAGAAACCAAGAAAAGAATTTAATTTTGTGTATATCTGCTTAAATTTTTGTAACTGTCAATATGTAATTATAGATACATTTTGTAAATAAGTTGTTGTTTAATGCCTTACATGCTAATGTAACGAGTGAATGGCCCTGCTTTGTAGTTTGTACTTGTATTTATTTTTGTTTGCTTTTATATATATACAGAGAGAGAGAGAGAGAGAGAGAGAGAGAGAGAGAGAGAGAGAGAGAGAGAGAGAGAGAGCGAGAGAGAGACTAAAATGCAGTTTGGGAAACTCCAGCAAACTTAGAATGCTCAACTTTTAACAAAATTTAGAATGAGATGGTAAATTACTCAAATTGTAGCAGTTGCTCATGTAGCTTATAAGGAGCTAAATACATTTATGCTGCTGTTTAATGCTGTTTTTTTTTTTTGTTTTGTTTTTTGAAATAAACAGGGACCGAGCAGTGATCCCTGAAGTTTTTTTCCAGCTGAGAACAAACATAAACATCTATTTACTGGACACAGAAATAGCTCAGCTCAATAGCTTAATAAACAGAGAGACTGTAGACACAATCATAAAGAAGTGTGTGTGAGTGTTATAAAACCAAAAGTCCCAAAGCTGCAATCGCGTTATGTATTGCTGTCAAAAACACAAAAGACTGTCCCTTTTCTATTTCTAGTGATTCAAGCCCTCACAACCTCACACACTCGATCACTTTACAGGTGACGTCAGTGAAATTTCTGCGGGCTCAGGGCTGACGGCAGTGAGTGTGAACATAGGGACTAGGCCTTCATCTCTATCAGACTCGCTGCCTGCAACGTCAGCCATGGTGAGTTTATCCCTTTTGACCTCATGTGCGAGAACTGAACGAAAACGAGATTTCCGTGAGTGTGAAAAGGCATATTGGGACACCCTATGCACTCGCACTCTTCAGCGTGAGTGCGCAACTGAAGGGACGCAGCCGAGAGCCACCAACGGAAGTGGGTCACAAGTTAAAATGGTCGCCACTTAATCTTTAACAAAGGAACGATGGAAAACAGCTTTCAAAATATCAAATCAAAATAAATCTCAATATTACTTAAATATAACAGAGAAATTGTAAGGATGAGTGCTAATATTGTTTTTATTTAGTATCTTACTATCTGCGAGGCAATAAATTAAATATAGTTGATAGAGGGTCTGCTTGTGTTTGTTACGTCCATACTCCCTACCATTGAGTGGCAGTAATGCACGTTAGTTCCTTTGCTAACCGCCATTGAAACTCAAGAAGAAGTGCAAGCTTGGAGCATGAGTTGTGAGGTATTGTTTTTATTTTGTTAACGGAACATGTCCGAGTTTCTGTTCTTCGTGGCTTCAGTCGTCTTCATTTATGTGGCGTTTTACTACGGTCTGGTAACGGGGGCGAAGTGCCGCAGCTCCGTGGTGCTGAAAGGAAAAACGGCCATTGTTACAGGTAAAAAAAAAAAAAGAAAAGAAGAAGAAGCTCCCACCGCTATGACAACCAGTTATATCAAAGACAGTACTGCTCGTTTACTAGCGCTCAACACTGGAGTACATGTAGGTAACTTTGGTTTACAAGTGAGTGAGTAGACTTTCCCAGTGAAGTAAAACAATAAAGTTTTATTTCTCGTACTACAAGTAAGTGAGAACTGCCAACTAAAACAAAAGAAAAACAGCAACAACCTTGGAAGTGAGATTCAGCGGGACCGACCACAACTTTGTCTCTTAGGACGACACTTCTAAATGTTGCTGGTCAACTGTTTTGGTAGATGTGATTCTGATCCCCTGCATCCTAACCACCTGCTGCAGATGGATATTAGTGACTTATACCTTGCATTCAAATGCCATAGGAGAGGAAAACATGATGGAACAATAGGGCTCTTGAATGTAATAAATGTGATTTATTGCAATCTAGTAGGTTTAGG
This sequence comes from Gouania willdenowi, assembly GCF_900634775.1. NCBI lineage: Eukaryota > Metazoa > Chordata > Actinopteri > Blenniiformes > Gobiesocidae > Gouania > Gouania willdenowi. The sequence goes on along the minus strand of NC_041056.1, from coordinate 33,605,785 downwards.
AATAACATTCTGGAGATTGGGATTACCTACCTTAATTGAAAGCCATTCTGACATATGACCTTCACAAGTGAACCTGCATTCAGCCCTGAGTGACTGAACATGTCAAAATAGAAAGAAAAACAATTTTGGATTTAAAGGTGCTTCACCAGTTTAATTTAGTTTAGACCATTTTATTTATCCCCAATGGGCCAGTACTACGAGTGATTCATTTTACTTCACTTGTGAAGTCTACTCCTGCACAAGTTCAAATTTAAGTACTAATAGAGCTTTACTGTGGTTGATATCACTGATATCAAATTTATGTTCCAACAACTTTCCATACACAAGTGTTTCTCAAATAGAGGTACGTGTACCCTGTCCCCTAGGGGTACGCAATGGCACTACAGGGGGTACTTGAGAGAAAGTGAGTGGAAAATTAACAAACTAATTACAAATATTGGGTTTTATAATGTTTATTTTTAGTTGAAAGGATGATCATAATGAGAATGAAAAGGATCTTGATTAGAACATGAACTGAATACAAGGTCTCACACCATGCGGGAGATGACTGGACTATAGAAATAAATCTATTCAGGCAGCACTAAATACTAAATTCAGAACCACTGCCATACTTAAGAACCAGCTGCTAACATGGACCAGAATTGGTTTATTGTGCAGTGACACTTGTATCGCATTCATCACTAAACCAGGCCCAGGCTGGTTTTCCTAAAGTGCAGTGATTTCTAGCCCTTTTATCTCGTGTACATCCCGAGTCTGTTGACTTGTCACTAGTGTTTTATAGTTTCTGTTATGTCTAGTTTATGTATCAACAGACTCATCTTAACCTCTCCTGTTACAAATGTAACGGTAATCCAGACTATGAACCATTTGAAAATGTATTTCTGATGATAATGGAATTCTAAGAAAAGAAAATGAATTATCCTTTATTTGTCCCTCAAATGGGAAATTTGGTTTTTTTTTAAAACCCTAACATTAATTTATTATCAATGAATGGTATACATATATACAAACTGAGCGCCACAGGAAATCATTCCTGCCTGTGGCCATTAAACGCTATAACACCTCCCTAAGATTGTCAAACATCCCCATTCTGTAACCCGACTTAAACGTGGACAGTCTTTTTCATTTTGTTCTTTTTGCACTTTCTGCACTTAATTAAACTGCACAGTTGACATTTTATGTATGTATAGGTATATTTATATTTGTTCCTAATAGATGTGGCTTGTACAGTATATGTTGTCTGTATATTTGGAGCCGTAACGAAAATAATTTCCCCCTGGGATTATTAAAGTATTTTTGATTCTGATTCTGACTGATTTTTGTGTGGTTGTTTAATATTATACCACATGCACACATGCCTCATACCTCCTCATCTCTGCCCTGCATCTCACTGTCACATCACTACTTTCTCAAAAGGAGCAGTACTCTGTTCAGTGTGTTGCCTCAGTGTTGATAGCTTCTTTCTTGATTTTGACACTTGTTCATTATCTGTACAGGAGGCAACTGTGGCATTGGGAAGTCCACAGCTCTGGACCTGGCAAAGAGAGGAGCAAGGGTGATCCTGGCCTGCCGGGACAAGCGGAGAGCTGAGGCTGCTGTCTATGACATTCGCACGGTAAAAACACACTGTTCATCCCATTTGAATGCCTTTGTATAAACTTCAATGTAGAACAAGTTCGTTTTAATCCTCTAAAACATGTAATTCTTATTAAATCCACAAAGGAAACATCTGAAAAGTTAGTGTTTTATTGTCCAGATCCACAGATGAATGTAATAAAATTGACTACTTAAAAAGACAGAGGCTATTATCCTTCTTCAATGTCTTAAGAGCAATCACATTCTTTTCTAACAATCCCAGCTAAAAGCAGAAGCTGAATCATTTCCCCCTGCTGTCACAGAGTGGCCGCCATCGCCATTTTAATTAGCGTCTTTTACTGAGTAATAATATTGGTATGGAAAAAAAGAGAAAAATCCACACGCCGTGTTTCTGGTGCATATATTTTTGGACACTGAGCAGCCCTGCAGTAGCGCTGCTCTATGATGCTGCTCTCACACAGCTCACCTTGCACTGCTGAAAACATACTGTACGCACTGAAGTCAGGTACAGACGCACAGAGGACTGGAGCAGGTCATACGCAGGTCTTGACACAACAATTTTGCTTCCCTTAGTATTAGCTGTGTTTTATTTTGTTCACTATTGTCATATTTAGTGGTGAGTGTGACAGATAAAGTTGTTTAAAGTTGATTAAACTTTTACCTTTGAATAAAACCAGTTTAATATTTGTATTCCGTTTTTTCTTTTTACACGACAGAAGAAAAAACTGTTATGTTAATGTTAAAGAAGCTACCTGAGTAAATCTATACTGCTCACTAGCAAGCATATCTAAACTCAGGCTGCAAGCAAATAAAAAAACTAGAAAATGCAGCAGATATATCACTTATGGGTGTATAATAAAAAAGTTAAAAAATGTATTAGTCTTTCACTTTAATACATTTTCAATAGAAAACCACTACTTTTACTTTACTACATTTCTCTTAGGCTGTATTCATTTTACACTCGTGGTTCGTTTGCTTTGTTCTGATTCAGAGGCTAAATGGATGCAATCATTGCATATTCAGTTTGGGTCATTTTTTAATGTTAGAATCCTGCCAAAATCGTCTGTGCATGTAAGATAAATTGTACCTGTACATTTAAATGTAAAGTACATAAGTACAAAACCCAAAATACAAATACGAGTTTTGGCACTGTTTTGTCGGCTCAGATGGCCAGCCAATCAGCCTTCTGCTTATTGATTCGCTAAACACCAATCAAGCAAGCACTTCCCTCTCCCAAGCACCGCCCTTCCTCTTCCATCGTCAGTCGACCGGCAGTTATGGACTGACCCCCAGCGTTCAGTCTCCATGTGAGTTATTATCTCTTGAGCAAAACTGCTTGCCAGAAAAGTGTTCAGGTTCAGTACATCAACACACAGACAGATTTTCTGGTTTTGTTGTTTTTATTGCACAATATAAACAGTTCAGTCAAATTAGCTCCAATTAGCTGCTCCTCTGCAAGAATCAGACTTCCCAATCCCAACTACTTACTTATCTCACATTATCTAGCTATTATTGCGATAACATCTGTTGATAAGATATGTTTCTACACACAAAGGCTTTTAGCAAGATTTTATCTTCCCAGCTTCTGTTCACAAGCCAACAGCTTGTAGCACAAAGGTACAAAGTGTAAACGAACACCATGCGCAGACCAGCTCATTGGTCAAAAATCCCTGAAGGAAAAATTGCGGGTAAAACAACCACGGAGCACTAACAGTGTAGCTAGTTTGTTTTTGTGTGTTTCTATGTTTACTATACCAGGGTTACATAAATGAAAAATATCCAGTTCTACTGGGAATCCTGACTGCATTTTTGGGGGCACACAGGCATCAGTAGTGGATGAGAACAACTTTTTAATGACATACAGGTATAGTATACAATGTAACTTATGTGGTTAAAAAGCTAATTCTGTCCCTGGGAACTTTTACTGTTATGTTGCTTTTTAGTGTGAGAGATACTTTTACTCAAGTATGACTTCAGTACTTCATACACCTCTGATGTCACTGCTGCTCACTACTTCTGATAGCAACTTAAATAAATAAATGAATGATCAAACATGTCAAGGAATTCCTTTTAGAAAACATTGCTAAATTTTCTGATTGTATTATCCGTTTTTGTAAACTAAAAGACTCATTACAATCTGACTAATCCAATGTTTTCTAGGAGAGTGGGAACAACCAGGTGGTGTTCATGCAGTTGGATCTAGCAAGCCTGGAGTCTGTTTGTAGATTTGCTGAAACCTTCCTGAAGACTGAACCAAGGCTTGACATCCTTATTAACAATGCTGGTACGTGTTTGTTTATTTTCTTATCCTGTGTTTAGGTCAAAGCTCTTTGTAGGGAGTGGGGACCCTTTTTTCCAGTCAAAGTAAGTGCTTGGTTACTGATGGTGTGTTTGTCAAGTTACTCTGTTTAATATTGGTAATGTTTATTGTCCAATAGTTTTTGTTCAAATGTTCCTTGTACGAGCCAACTCTCACTTAAATTTTAGTTTCCTGCTTACCAATTCAGGGTAAAGGTATTTCAAAATGAACCCAAATTTATATAACCACTGCAACACGTCTTTACGGCACTGAATAAAACTATTTGCTATCCACCAATCAGCCAACACTGGTGTGTCATACCCATGTGGTTATAACCCCACAGGAGTGTTCCCTGGGTTGGAAAGCTCATAGTACACAAGTGAAATAAACATTAAATAACTGAACTAAATGGCTCTTACATTTCACTTTGAACATGTGAGACTAGAGGTGGGTAAACTACTGCTAGCTGCTCTCCTGCCTGCTAAGAATTTTCCTTACTCCAACACTACTAAATCTAATTTAATAAACCATGAAGTGCTCAGGGAGGCCATGTTATCATTGCACATCACATTGGAGGAGTGTTTAGTGTTCTCATCTTGTGTGTGTTTTGATCCTGAATCACACCATATCCAGAAGGGCCTTATGGACTACGGATTGGACACCTCTGTTAGAAATCTAATGCTATATACTATGGAATCACAGGAGTGCCAAAATTAAAAGGAAATGCATGTGGAAATATAAAGAGAATCAATAATGAAAAAATATACAAATGTAGTATATTATTTTTCCATTTTGTCTTTGCTTTTTCTGTTTTGTCTTTGTCTTTCCCATTTGTATTTTGATGTTTCTTTTTTAGGATTTAAATAAAACATGATGTAGGAGTTTCCATTAGGGATGCACCCAAATTAAATTTTTTGGCCAAAACTGAAGCACCAAAATAAATTATTATGCAAATAATTAGTCCCCCATTGCATTTCTGGCTCTGATAGTGTACATTGCAATTGTATACATTAATATTAATGCTTTAAAGAATAAATCAATTAAAAATATGAACATGTCTATTTAGCACGGACATTGCAACAATGCACAATATAAAATAAAAATAATTAAATGTTTAACCTGACCCCACTCATACATTAAATAATGTTGTACAGGCCTATAACTGACTGAGCTATTGGAAGAGAGTCACATTAAAGTCACATTAAATGTGTTATTTAATTAAAACACAAAGTACATTGAAGTTATTGATGAAAATCAGCTTCTTGGTTTTATTTATTATCCAAGCATCTAATGCACACACAGCTCTGTGTACATGTCTTTTGCGCGCTGGTTTAATTTTCATCCAATCAAGAGATAATCTTTATAACGCGGACCATTTACAGTCGTGATAAAGTTCTTCAGACGTGCACTGACAGCAAAGTTGTGACACAAATATAACGCCATACGTGCCGTGCTTCAAATTGTTGTGTAGGGGCACGGTATTGCAGTGTTGACATGACAGAAACATAAAACACAGGTACTGCTCCATCAACTCTGCTTAGAAATCTCTTCAGTAATCAGATGTATTAAATCCAGCCGCTTTGAGTCAGTCCACGGACAAATTAGTCTGTTTCCAAACAAGCGCACGGTGACCGCGCTGTTTGTGTCATCACAACATTGTTACAGCTTGTTTTATGTGTTCATTTGTTGTAGTGAACTGCTGTGAAGTGTCTCAATGCTTATGCGCGCTCTGTGTGTTGATGCACTGATGCATATTCTGCTAGCTTTTAAAATGTAATCCCCCAAAATAATTCCAGTTTTTACAAAAAAAAGGAAAAAAAACCTGTAATCTGATTACGCGTTTTTTAATATACTGTCACAGATTACAGTTACATGTTTTTTGTATACTGATTACGTAACACTGTTACTTGTAATCCGTTACTCCCCGAGCCTACTAATACATAGTGACTGCAACCAGGAATCATGTGAACAGGTATCAACTAGTCAGCCTGGACAGAAAGATGGATTTGACATTGCATTTACCGACAGCTTGAGTCATGAAGTAAAAGCAATGTCAAAACGCAAATGGAAAAGACAAAGACAAAACAGAAAAAGCTAAAACAAAATGGAAAAAGAATATACAACATTTGTATATTTTTCATTATTGATACTCTTTATATTTCCAAATTTTTATTATTGATTCTCTTTTTATTAACAAATTTGTATTATTGATTCGCTTTATATTTCCACATTCTTTTTAATTTTGGCACTCCTGTGATTCCATAATATACTCATCGACAGTCGAACAGCAGTCTTAAGAGCCAAAAGTCATATTCCATAAGCCATAATTATATAATAATTGTTTGTTGTTTTTTTGTTTTTATTGCAAGACAAACAATACAAGTAAAAGTACAGGACGGAAGCAGAGTAGTTATACAGTATAGAGTTAATAAATACATAAAAAACTAAAGAAGGATGGTGTGTGCGCATACGGATTTTCTTAAAGTGAAGTCTGTCAATTTTGTCCCCAGTAGTTATTAATAAATGGTAAATGGTAAATGGACTTGATTTTATATAGCGCTTTATCACCACACTGAAGCAGTCTCAAAGCGCTTTACATATCAGCTCATTCACCCAATCACTCTCACATTCACACACCAGTGGGACAGGACTGCCATGCAAGGCACTAGTCGACCACTGGGAGCAACTTAGGGTTCAGTCTCTTGCCCAAGGACACTTTGACACATAGTCAGGTACTGGGATCGAACCCCCAACTTCTCGATCAGAAGACGACCCACTACCACCTGAGCCACGGTCGCCCGGTAATAGTAGATAATAGTCTACCTTACGCGTGGTGGATGGGTCAGCAGCCTGGACCGGAGAATACGTGCGGCATAGGAGAGAAGTGCGTAACTGCAGGCGCGCAAAAAAGCGTTTAAGTCAAGGCGGGAGAATAGACCCCAAAGAGAGCTACGCAAGATCCGTGGCTGTCTATCATCATCATATATGATGTAAAATCCAGTTTTTCAACCTCAAATACCTTTTTGGAAACAAACTTAACAGAAAAATGAGCACTTGAACACAATGTAGGGTGATAACTAATGATCACAGCAGAGTGTAGGTTTGGAAAAAAATTATGTGATGAGTATTTTAACTTGACAGTTTGACACACATCCCATCTGTAAAGATTGAGGAGGTGGGGTTTGTCACCTATAGTGCAGCCAGTCAGCAGGGGGAGCTCTAAAAATAAAAGCTTCACTTTTGGAGGAGCTTGTCCATCCATTGTTTTTACAGTCTATGCTGGCTTAAACAAGCGCACAACGGATTCAGGGTGGACTGTCCGCTCTCCTCAGAGCTTACATACTTGGGCGCATCGCCGTGCAACCGTTTCCATTAAACCCTACATGTGCCATGATCCTGTTTTAAAGTTGTTGATGCTGCCGTAGCTCGTCTGCCAGTCTTTTTTCTTAGCTCGTGTTCATCTCTCCTGCTGTTTCACCAGGAGGGGAAATACGGGTCGGTGTTGCATTTAATGCGGGTCGATACAATGCTGAGCAGTGTCTTGTGTGACACTACGCGGAGAAGTCCTCGTGGTCGTAAAATCTGAGCTTTGCATTTAATTGGCCTGGCGGACTCTGCGGGGACTCCGTTTTGCGGGTATCCGCTCGAGTATGTTTGACCTTAAGTGTTTGACATCTTTGTCCATATTCATGTCAACATCTTCACATTACATTGATTGATGTTGGAAATGAGCATTTTTATAAGATTAATAAAGTGAAAATTCAATTGTGGATTAAACATTAATTTGTATTTGCTGTGTACCTGTATTTATTATTCCATTTCAGTGTTTGAAAATCAATTATCATTGTACTTCAAGACTACCTGTACTAGTCATGGATATAACATTTAATATAACAGTACAAAGTGTTTATTGCTCCGGACCCAGACCTCAGACAAACCTGACTATAGTTCGGGTTAGGGCTAAAACAAAACTGACCGAATTATAGCTAGAAGGACACGGGTCCGGCAATGACGGAACTACCGGCATTCGGCTTACGCACAGGAAGTGCCGGAACTTTAGTCAGGTTTGTCTGAGGTCCGGGTCCGGACCAATAGCTGCACCTTTTTAAAAAACATTTTATACACACCTGCATTACTTTTTGGACGATTTTTCACCTTAATATATAATCCATAGGGAGAGGCAGTGGTCGGCCGGATGTGATTTGAGTCGTTGATTTCAGGGTGGTGTAGATTTCTCTGATTTTGCTTTTTCTTTAGCTTTTTGTGGTGCTTTTCTACATATTTACTTTAGTATCATTACTACGGACAACACAATGATGCGCGTTGGAGCTACATTGGATGTGTTTGGAGTAGTGCGCGCTGTGCACCAAAAGTGAGTTGGGGGGTTGATTGGATCTACCAGGGAACATTGAAGTTATTTAGAAGTGAAAAAGTCAGGAGAGATACCCAAATGCAACGTCATCAAGGAACTACCAGCTTCTGAGGTCAGGTGAGGTAGTGACCATGTTCTACACTCTGCTGCTCGACAAGGACTTATAAAGAAAATATAATCATTTTCTGTCCCAGTAAGTCCTTTTACTTCTCCATGTTTAAGGTGTGTTAGGTTCCGGACGCACCAAGGATGGTTTTGGAATGGCGTTTGGAGTCAACCACTTGGGTCACTTCCTGCTCACTAAACTGCTCTTGGAGCGCCTGCAACAGTGTGGGTCGAGTCGAGTGGTAACCGTGGCAGCACGCCTACACTGCTTTGGAAGCATCGACTTCCCACTGATCGATTCGGAGAAAGATTTAGTTACAGGCCAGTCTATGTGTCACACCTTCAAAGCATATTGTAACAGCAAACTGTGCAATGTACTTTTTACCAGAGAACTGTCAAACCGGCTGGAGGGCACCAATGTCACCTGCTATTGTCTGCACCCAGGTTAGTGTTCACTTCATCATTTTACAAAGGGTTGGTTAATGGGGATAAAGAGAGCGTATGTCTCTTGTGTCTGAATGTTAGTCACCCATTTTTAATTTCAACATTTATAGAAGCTGGATAAGGACTACAGTATGGTGGCCACATGAATGGGAAAGGTCAAGTTATAAGTAGGGATTTTATTATTGTTATTACATTTACTTAAAAACTGCCATGTATTTCCTAGTTGCACTTCTCAAATCTGCCCTTGCAAAACAAGCACCATGGTTAAGGCCAGAAACTGTCATGTTGATAACATTGATCTTGCTGCAGCAGCAAAGAAAGCAGTCTGCAGCACCTGGTGTGTTTTAGTCAGCTCTCCTACATTCTCCATGTTGAATGCACAAAATGCTGATTTAAATACAACAGTCTTAACCCCATCTATATGCAGACCTTTGAGCTACAATCTTGGTAAATCCCTCGCAGCAGGTAAGAAAAGGCATCCAATTAGTATTTAAACACACAAGAGATTATGGCATCTTTTTTGAGATTTTAGTAAATCAGCGCCTTTGTGCTACAACGCCAAGGTGTTGGCCATTTAATGTCACAAAAGGAAACATTTCAGTTTGTCTAATCAGCTTTGCATCATTTATCTGCAAACCTTTAACTCATAGTATTATCTTGATACCAAAAGGGAAGTTTACTGATAGAGTAGTTATAAGCAAGCCATTATACTGTTCTGTCTTTTCTCCCTGCTAGGCGTCATTCATACATCATTGTGTCGCAACTTTGGACTGCCGCACCTGTTAACCCCCATCGCCAAGCTGTTCCTCTTGGACCCCAACATGGGATCCCAGACCACTCTCTACTGTGCCCTCTGTGAGGGCATTGAGCCTTTCAGTGGACGTTACTTCGCAAACTGTTCAGTCCAACAGCCAAGTGTCAAAGGACAGGATGATGCCCTTGCACAGAAACTATGGGAAGTAAGCGAAAGGTTAATCAGCACCTCTTGACATCAGAGCACAGAACACTAGCTCTGATGCTACTGCACTATATTTACGTTTAATGCCTTGTTGAGTTTTTATCCAATGGGAATGTCTTTTTACAGTTACTCACAAACTACTGTTTTAACTAGTCATCGTGACAGTGGAAAATGTTTTGTTACCCTGATGATTTTTTCAGAAGACTTTTTACTTGTTTCCTTTTTTTTCTTTTAAATAATTTTGTTTATGAAATGCAAGTCACAGACATCATTGTACACAAAAGTGTACAATTTCTTTTATTTTTATACAGTTTAATTATTCGGACAAAAAAGAAAAAGAAAAACTTGATACTTGTTTCCTTTTTAACAAAAAATAATTTTGTATCTTTTTACAAATCGCAAAACTATTTTGTTACGTTAACTTCTGCTGATGCAGTGTCTTAGGAGCAGGTGGTTTATATGGAAATGTGGTGGATTTTTAACTGTTTCTAAGGTGGAATTACTAGCTGTGTTAGAATCTTGAAACACCGACACATTGATATGTGGAGAATAAATAAAATGACTGGGTAATAGTTGAAGAAAGACATTACTTATGTGCTTTTAAATTTGGATTTAGTTTTTAGTCAGGTAATCCCATTGAGATGTTTCTGTCTATAAACATATTATTTGAATTGCATAATAAGCAAACAGCATATTAGCAAAAATTTTCAATGTAATTTTATAATGGAGTTATGCTGCTCTTTGTGATTAAAAGGATAAAATTGGTAAAAAAAAAAACCAACACATTTTGTATCAGTAATGTCCTCAATACTGAAAGGAAAAGGTTATAAATCAAGAGATTATTAAACTTTTTTCACTAATAAACTTAGATTGTTCCTAAATAGTGTTGTATCTAATACAAGTGTAATTAAGCTGAGTAAAGTGTGACACTAACATACCATGTTTTACGGTTTAATGTTACTGTTTAATGTTAATGTTTTCTTGAGTCAACAGGACAACATGTAGTTTTGGCGTGACCCCAAAACCATTTTTTTTCCTGCTGAATAAAAATGTATTTTGGTATTAAGTGGTGCTGTTGATTGTTCCTGGTCCTACTCTTAACATTTTAGTCAGAATATTTTTATTTGGTGTGTTTTGTTGTAAAACAACTGGTTGAAACCCAGCTATTACAATGGAGTAATAAACAAGCACTGTTGGCCCCCCTCCTATAAAAACTAGCACCTGTGGACTCTGCAGTCTGTAGTGAGAAGGTTGGATTGAGAGAATTGTAAATAGTGGTATAGTGAGTATTGAGTAGGTAATTAGCATCATAGACATTATATACGTAGACACCTCATAGACTGATGTGACCTATGGCTCTTTTGCAGTCACAAGACTAATACGCATCCGGGCACCATATTGGGGGGTAGCAGCTGAACCTGTCAAACCGTGATATTGATATCGGATATTGGTCCGATATCAGCCAGAAAACAAATATCTGATTTTATCGGACTTCATCTAAAATCTCCGATATCATAACGGATATGATAATTTATTTTTTATTTATTTTATTCAATTGTAGAATACTGTAGATATTATGTTGAATGTTAAAACTTATGTAACCAGTTGGTTAATAAGTCACTTTTTCTCATACCTACTGTTGCTGACTATTGTTCTCTGAGTAACATCACTTGATCAAGCCTTTTCTAACATTCCACACTACAAAATAAGTAATTAAAGTATGTATGATTTGTGGTGCTGTTATAGTATCGGATTCATATCGGCATCGGCCAATACTCAAGGTTGCAATATCGATATCGGATCGGAAGCAAAGAAGTTGTATCGAGACATCCCTAATTAGCAATGTAGATCCATATGAATTAGCAGCCAAGGCATGGACAACCAATCCAGCGCTATTTCCATTAACAACAAATATGGACATAATTTGTTATCTTGTTAATGGGGTCAGTGCCTATACATTTGTGTTATTGTTATTTTGTTGTATTAAATATGGCTTTAACTGACTAATCAATTTTGTTTCATCTGATTTGTTTTTGTACATAATATTTGATTTTTTTTTTTTAAGCCTTTACTGTCTGTATCGCAGTTTAATGGAAGAACACATGATGGACAACAAAAGGAAACTCAGACTTGTTTTAAATAATCTTGTGACTCAACATGATTTTAGCCATTTGTGTATTTATTGGAGGCAACAGTGTCAAACTACTTACAAACAGTTGGGTACAGATTTGTTAATGCACAACACTGTAACCACTTTATCTAAAAGGGTGACTTTCACCTTCACATGGCAGTATGGGAGAAATTGGCATTGTACCAGACATTATGTTATATTTCTGGCATACATTTCCAATCACCCTTTCTTTACATGTATTCTCCGATGAGCAATTTTCCTGGTTTCCTCCTCATTTTTTGCATCCAGCTGAGACATGCCTCTAGTAGTATTTTAACCTCCGCACACAAAATTTAAACATTTTCTTGAATATCAAAACCCCTGTCAGCCAAAATGTCTCCTGGCAGCAATTTGTCTAGAAATCCACTATTCGGGGTAATATGTTTGTCACTTGAATGCCCCCTTCCCGACCAAAAACAGATGGCTCCTTTGGGTGTAATGCCTATAAATATGCCTAAAAATATTTGAGCACATGCTTTTACATTGAAGGGTCTCTCTGTGAAAGCAATCAATAATTACAGCAACCCTATTTCCAAATGACTGCACAAACTGATGTGGCATAACTTTACGCAAATTGTCTCTGTCTGGCCATAAGTTATAAGAATGTATGTAATTCACTTTAAGCTCTGTACAAAGTACTAGGTGAAACAAGGAACAAATCGGCAAGAAGATAAACAGAAACATCTAGTCGCAGCCGCATACATGATAGAAGAAGCATTTGATATGGTGCGAGAAGAATCTTTTTGTGGGAAGTGACAGACTCCAACACCGACAATATTTCCATGAATGTTTGATGATTTGGCAGTTCTGTGTAATGCCTCACTTTGTCTTCGTCATCTACAGAAAAGAAGCCATTACTGAATTTCACTCGGTTAAGTTGCTTCCTCAGCTCTCGATTTTCTTCTTTTTATTTTGCCACCCTTGAGGTTGCACGTGTCACATTCAGGGATGCCATTCCCTTGTTCTGCACAATGTTCTTCACCAGTCTGATGGCGCAGTGAGTTGTGATGCTGCGCGTTGAAGATGAGGGTCGCGGGTTCGCATGCTGCTTCAGTGTTTTTTTATGACATTTTTTAGGACGTTGAGATGACTCTGGTGACAATTTTACATTAAAAATCAATATAAATGATGCAATATCAATCGGCATTTACTGTCTTAATATCCAGTGTAACGGGAGGGCTCTCTATGCAGCCATCCTATGCTGCTGCCACGTCTCCTCAGACACATTTTATTCATATTATTCTCTGCTCTTGAAGCAATAAAGTGATGAAGTGACCAAAAAGTGTGACTAATTACGGGTGATTTAAGCCACTATTGTCACTGAAGACTGAACGCACCTTTCGAACAGGCTCATATTCCTCAAACACCGGCTTATTTCACCCATTAGGGTGAATAAATCACTATTTTCCGGGTGGTTGCCATGGCAGCTCGACTCATCTTCAATCCATTGATGATGGCTTTTAATCGTGCGCGTGCACTTCAGTAACCCAAGGTTTACATACTCAGGGTTGATTAACCCACTTCATACCAGCTGTAATGGAATCCGATACCCAGAGTTTCCCATCGCGGGGTATGTTGACCCTGAGTTTATGGATAGACTCAGAGTTTGTTCACCCTCCTTTATGGAATACCCCTCAGAAATCTCCAGACCAAGCTAAAATAATATATTTACAAAATGTCAAGCAGGGAGCAGAAAAACATCTGCCCACGTCTGCTGCTTGTAGATGTGCCTCTTCTGGTGCTCTCAGCCCTTTGATGTTGATGTTGCTGCTGACGTTGCCCTCATTGTTGCTGCAGCTGTTGCTGTTGCTGTTGCCGCTGACCTTGCTGCTGTTGTTGTCGTTGCTGTCCTTGGTGCTAGTAAAATATGAAAAAAAGCTGAGTCATCATGAACTAATTGATTGATTACATAAACTGACTATTATTATTGATGAAAAAATTCTGAAATAAAATGATATGTAAAATTAGGTGATTATTTGAGTAAAGACACTTAATTTCTGCTGATGTTGCTGTTGACGTTGCCCTTGTTGATGTTGCTGCAGATGCTGTTGTTGCTGTTGACGTTGACGTTGCCTTTGTTGTTGTTGCTGCTGATGTTTCTTCTGTTGTTGTCGTTGTTGTTGCTGTCCTTGGTGCTAGTAAAATATAGAGAACAGCTGATGAGTTTTCTGATTCTACTGCAGGCTTGTTTCTAGGTGAGTCTCTATGATAGAATACAACATAAACTAAGGGTTAAAGGTCATCTTCGATGGCTGATATATGTAATTCAAACACTCTATGGAGAGCACAGACACAATTTGAAGTTAAATTGATGCAAACCTCAATAATCTTAGACATTAAAACACACATCTGAGATTAAACTTGTTCTCAGAGAGTGTGTCCGTGTCTGCACATCACTTTATTATGGAATCAGAACAGTATCATAATGAATGAACTCTTGCAGGGTTTTCTCCACACTTTTAAACCAATTGCAGAGCTACTGATATGTGTGCATACGCAGTGTTCAAACAAGAGTGTGGAGAAAATGTAAGACGCCGCATGATTGGCTGAAAGCAAACACACCTGATTGGCTGATTAATCTGTCAATCACTTTTATCAGCCAATGGTGACGTTCGTTGACCCGCGACGTCAGGGCAGTCTCATAATTCACCACACACATTTCTCTCACAAATACACAGAGGTTTCACAGCACAGAAGCAATTTGCATTATCTGTAGATTTATTATTACATGTGTGCCTCAAAATAATAATTGTGAAGTAGAGCGTGTGCATTTCAGAATTTATATTACAAGTTTGCATAAAATATACATTTTCGAAACAGATCGTGTGTATTTGTGAATCTGACATACAACTGTGAAACAAATCATGTGCATTCATGAAACACCCTGCAAGAGTTCATTCATTATGATCCTGTTCTGATTCCATACTTTAAGGTACACCTCATTTTTGTTTTAGACCATTGATTCATTATGATTAGTATTGGTTAACGTTCATTGGCAAACCTCAATCCTCTTTCCAGGGGTGTCAAACTATTTTTACTTCAGGGGGCAAATTAGGACCAGTTTGGTCTTTATTGGGCCAGTATAGAGTATGGTGGTACCGACAATATCCAAGCAATAGGTGACAGATATCATTCTTCTCTTTAAGTTTCCTTGATTTTGTGACAAAGTTTCAATTTCATTCAGGGAAGTCTTGAGAAATAATTTGATGAAAATTGCAGTTTGGGAAAAACTGAGAGTTCTTTCAACAATTTGCCCCTAAAAATGACTGCCATCATGTGACATTAGCATCAAAACACTGTGAGTTTCTTTGAAATTGTGTTTTTGGAGAGGCTGAGATTAGACAAGACAAGACCAAGTCTTTCGGGAACCGAGACCGAGTCAAGACCAAGACCGAGACAAGCCGAGACCGAGACCAAGAACATTTTTTTTTTTTTCAATTTAAAGAAATATATAAATAAATACAATTATGACAAGGCTCGGCAGTTAAATAACATTCTTGCTTTAATTTTAGTTTATTTTAAATACATTTGACGGACAAAAAAGGTGCCTGCAAAAAATTAACTAAAATATTAAAACTACTACTGCTACTGATAAATTCACAATTATTCTACACATTTGAAAACACGATTTTTATGTCAGCTGAATGTACAGCAAGTGTTTAAAAGTATTTCTGCCAAGAAATAATGATTCTTGATTCTGATTCTTTGAGTTGTGCAGGTCAACAGGTCACAGATTTCACAAGATTATTTTTTAGTTTGAAAAAGCCTTTAAACAGGCCATTTTTATTAATTCACTTAGTTGATACAGTTTAATTTGATTGCTGTAATGTAACTAGGATATTCAATTAACAAAGGTTTCCAGCTGTAACTGTAAAAGTGAAACTTTCTGAAATAAAACTACAAACAAGTTGTCAGCAGTGTAAAAAACATAGAGCTACAGGTAGATGTGAAACTAAATAAAACAAACTCAGACTACAGCCGGCACTATTTAATAAAAGCCTTAAAAGACATGGATATAGTGAATGGTGGATGGACAGAGGCATAAAAATGCAAACTTTCACACGGACACACACAGACTTATTAAACACACACGGACCTCGGTAAACATGGTAAACAAACAGGCACTAGGACCCAGAGGTGGAGTAAATGCATCCCTGTAATATCACCAGTTAATCATTTTACCTGTTGTTGGAGCTATTATATTTACCAGGGAGATATTTATTCATGGTGATTGTTTTCTGAAGTTTTACTGGGACTTATACCGGTGATTAGCATACCTGTCAAGTTTTGGATTTGAAAAAGGGGGAAATTTTCTGGCGCCCACTACGAGCCGTCCCACCCGCTCAACCAAGCTCCAGTATTCCTTATATTTTAAGATAGGTGTACAAGAAATCTAAAATAGCCACTTGTCAACCACTTACTAAATACAATTATGTGATTAGAATCTGGTAGGTTGATCTTTATTAACATTAAAATGCTGTGAACATTCCTACTAGGGCTGGGCAATATCGACCAAAACTTTTATCTCAATATTTTTTCTCAAAATGGTGACATATGATATAAATCTAGATCATTTTATTTCGAATGAAGTCTGAGAAGAAAGATAATTCTGGGTTAAATTTGCTGATCCAAAATGCTAAACAGGCTCATTTACTAACAAACAGCTGCTCAATATGTGCAACATTTGGTTTTTTCTCCTGTAAGGGACAGCATGTGTGAGTGATATGTAATCTGTAATATGGCTTGTTATGGGGAAGCTCTGAGTTAGGACTCTGTTCTGAGAAGTAAAAGCAGTGACTCTTAAAACTAGTATTTTGATACAAAATAAACTATTATATATAACAGAAAACTCATTTTAAATCTCGATATATCTCCCAGCCCTAATTCCTAAATTATAAAACAGCCTAAATTAAAACATAAATGGATATATTAAGCACGTGTTTATTTAATATACTTACAGTTCATATACAAGTCAACACGTTGCATATTTACTGTTAATTTCCAAATGCTTGTTTTTAAGTTAGACATGTACATTTTATTTTCATAACATATTTTATTTTAATTTTTCATCCTCACTCATGTGGTTTCTGGTATTCACTAATGACTTATTAGACACATTTATTACAGACTTTACATCCTTTAACACTTTGTGAAAGCAGTGTATATTTGTGGAGCTTGTGATTGGCTGATTTTTCATGGTGACGTACGCCATTCCTTCCCCCGTGGTAGATGCTAGAATCTCAGTTAATAACGATGTCACATATGAAAACACAATAGCTATTACTCTACACATTTCACAACAAAGCTCAATGTCCCTGACGTCCCACCTTCAAACAAAACCTAATTTGGCCATTCATGAAAAATCTACTTAACCTCCCACTTTTCTATAGCAATACATACTTCCTATAGGCACTGCACTAGAAATACTTCAAAATGTTATCAAAAAACCTACAATGTAATAAGTGCCGGTCAAAATCTGGGAGGTGCCGGATCTTGCTGCTGCAAGATTTGGCCCAAATGAAGCTCTGCCTTTCTTTAACCTTGCAAGTTGTCACTGAGGTTAATGAGATCCTTGGAGAGAAAGGAAATGCTATATAACAACTTTGCTCCAACTTAATCCCTCTGTCTGACCGACATAGATGATGAGAACCTGAGGTAATTTGGAGGACTGGTATGTCAGGTGTTGCACTTTAAACCTAATCATTTGTTCTTGTTTCAGGTCAAGAGACAAATGTGTGATTGGTCACAATTGTGAGATGGGTGAGGAATTCAATGAGACATATATAACACTTGGGGGCTTTGAAGGCATGGAAAACTATAGATATCTTTATTTAATCCTTGTGTTGACGCTGTGCATTTAATCAATTTGCAGTAATGCTATTATCATATATATTTATCTGGGAACATCAAAACCTTCATGAGTCTATGTACATTTTCATTGAAGCTTTATCAGTAAACTCACTTTTAGTCAGTATAAACATTTACCCAAAACTTCTGATTGATTTTCTATCTGAGAAACAAACTGTATCCTATTCAGTCTGCCTTCTTCAGTACTTCCTATGTTGCTGTTTAGGTATTGTAAACTTATTACTATTGGCTGCCATGGCCTTTGACAGGTATGTGTCCATATGTAAGCCTCTGGTATATCCAAACATCATGACTAACAGGACTGTGGTTGTTGTACTAGTTTTTGCCTGGTTTGTGCCTGCTTCTCAAATGTCAGTGTCCACTGTGTTGAGTGCCAAGCAGACAGTCTGTCATTTTGTTATAAAAGGATTTTTCTGTACAAACTCTATCTTTAAGCTACACTATGTGAACTCAAAAGTGATATCAGTATTTGGTTTGGTGTCTTGCATGTTTATATTAAGTATTTGCCCTGTGTATTTTGTTTTATTCACATATGCTAGAATACTTTTCATTGTCTACAAAAGCAGTAACGATGTGAGACAAAAAGCTGCAGAGACGTGTTTACCTCATCTGCTGGTTTTATTGTGTTTTACTGCTTTAGGTACATATGATGTCATATTCGCTCGATTCGACGACAACTTTCCCAAAATTGTGCACTTAATCATGACTTCACAGGTTGTTTTATATAATCCTTTCTTTAATCCAATTATTTATGATATTTTGCATTTTTGTAAAGAGAAATAAGAAAATATTTAAACTTTTCTACACGTTTTTCATCAGTATGGATGGAAATATTTGAGACATACTTAAAAAACCCACCAATGAATTACTATACACAATGGGGCTTGTCCGGGATTTGAACCTTCGACCTCTCGCACCCTAAGCGAGAATCATACTCCTAGACCAACAAGCCCTTGGTTATAAAGTTCTGAACCAATTTTACATCACTTTAGTTAAAAATTAACTTAACGGCTTTGAGAAATCAGAAAAACTCAATTTACACTGTCCTAACAAACCATTGACAATTTGCATTTTTGTAAAGAAAAGTAAGAAAACATTTCAACACGTCTTTCATCAGATTGGAATGCTAAATATTTAAGACATACTTAAAAACCCCACAAATGAAATACTACATACAATGGGGATTGTCCAGGATTTGAACCCGGCACCTCTCACAACCAAAGTCAGAATTATACTCCGAGACCAAAAAGCCCTTGATTACGATGTTCTGAACCAATTTTACATCACTTTAGTTAAAAATTAACTTAACAGCAATGAGAAATCAGAAAAACTCAATTTACTTTGTTTTAAAAAACCATTGACAATTTGCATTTTT
This sequence comes from Gouania willdenowi, assembly GCF_900634775.1. Lineage (NCBI taxonomy): Eukaryota > Metazoa > Chordata > Actinopteri > Blenniiformes > Gobiesocidae > Gouania > Gouania willdenowi. The sequence continues at coordinate 33,586,598 of NC_041056.1, read as the reverse complement.
GTAAAGAGAAATAAGAAAACATTTCGACTTTTCTACACGTTTTTCATCAGTTTGGAATGCTAAAGATTTGAGACATACTTAAATCACCCACCAATGCAATACTACATACACTGGGGGTTGTCTGGGACTTGAACCCAGGACCTCTCGCACCCTAAGTGAGAATCATACTCCGAGACCAACAAGCCATGGACTGTACTGTCCTGAACTAAATTTACATAACTTTAGTTAAAAATTAACATAACATTGAGAAATCAGAACTCAATTTACTTTGTTTAACGAACCATTGATATTTTGCATTTTTGTAAAGAGAAATAAGTCAACATTTTAACTTTTCTCCACGTTTTTCAGCAGTTTGGAATTCTAAAGATTTGAGACATACTTAGAAAACCCACCAATGGTTTACGAGACACAAATGGGCATGTCCTGGATATCCTCAATTTCCTCTGTCCTAATGAACCATTGACAATTTTCATTTTTGTAAACAGATATAAGAAAACATTTTAGCTTCTCTAAACGTATTTCATCAGAATGAATGCCAAAGATTTGAGACATACTCAAAAACCCATTAATGAAAAACTAAACACAATGGGGCTTGTCCCGGACTTGAATCCGGGACCTCTCGCACACTAAGCAAGAACCATACTCTTTGACCAACAAGCCATGGACTGCACTGTCCTAAACTAAATTTACATCACTTTAGTTAAAAATTAACATAACAACATTGAGAAATCAGAACTCTTTTTACTTTGTTTAACGAACCATTGATATTTTGCATTTTTGTAAAGAGAAATAAGTAAATATTTTAACTTTTCTGCACATTTTTCATCAGTTTAGAATGCTAAAGATTTGAGACATACTCAAAAAACCCACCAATGAAATACTACACAAAATGGGGCTTGTCCAGGATCTCTCGCTTCCTAAGTGAGAATCATACTCCTTGACCAACAAGCCATTGAGTGCAATGTCTTGAACCAATTTTACATCACTTTAGTTAAGAATTAATATAACAGCATTGAGAAATCAGAACAACTCAATTTACTCTGTACTAAAGAACCATTGACAATTTGCATTTTTGTAAAGAGAAATAAGAAAACATTTTGACTTTTCTACATGTTTTTCATCAGTTTGGAATGCTAAAGATTTGAGACATACTCAAAAAACCCACCAATGAAATACTACACAAAATGGGGCTTGTCCGGGATCTCTCTCACCCGAAGCAAAAAATCATACTCCTAGACCAACAAGCCATTGAGTGCAATGTCCTGAACAAAATTTACATCACTTTAGTTAAAACTTAACATAAGAGCATTAAGAAACAGAAAAACTCAATTTACTCTGTCCTAACGAACCATTAACAATTTTCATTTTTGGAAAGAGAAATAAGAAATCATTTTAACTTTTCTACATGTTTTACATCAGTTTGGAATGCTAAAGTTTTGAGACATACTTAGAAAACCCACCAATTGTTTACGAGACACAATTGGGCATGTCCGAGATTTGAACACAGGACCTCTCACACCCTAAGCAAGAATCATACTCCTAGACCAACAAGCCCTTGATTACAATGTTCTGAACCACTTTAACATCACTTTAGTTAAAATTTAACTGAACAGCATTGAAAATTAAGAAAAACTCAATTTACTCTGTACTAACGAACCATTGACAATTTGCATTTTTGTAAAGAGAAATAAGAAAATATTTTAACTTTTCTACACGTTTTTCATCAGTTTGGAATGCTAAAGATTTGAGACATACTTAAAAAACCCACCAATGAAATACTACACACAATGGGGCTTGTCCAGGATTTGAACCCGGGACCTCTCTCACCCTAAGCAAAAAATCATACTCCTAGACCAACAAGCCCTTGATTATAATGTTATGAACCAATTTTACATCACTTTAGTTAAAAATGAACTTAACAGCACTGAGAAATAAGAAAAACTCAATTTACTCTGTCCTAACGAACCATTGACAATTTGCATTTTTGTAAAGAGAAATAAGAAAACATTTCAACTTTTCTAAACATTTTTCATCACTTTGGAATGCTAAAGATTCGAGACATACTTAAAAAACCCACTAATGAAATGCTACATACAATGTGGACTGTCCAGGATTTGAACCCAGCACCTCTCACACCCAAAGTCAGAATTATACTCCGAGACCAACAAGCCATTGAGTGCCATGTCCTGAACTAAATTTACATCACTTTATTTTAAAATTAACCTAACATCATTGAGAAATCAGATACACTCAATTTACTCTGTGCTAACGAACGATTGACAATTTGAATTTTTGTAAGGAAAAGTCAGAAAACATTTCAACACGTCTTTTATCAGTTTGGAATGCAAACGATTTAAGACATAGTTAAAAAAAACCACCAATGAATTACTATACACAATGGGGATTGTCCGGGATTTGAACACAAGACCTCTCGCACCCTAAGCGAGAATCATACTCCGAGACCAACAAGCCCTTGATTATAATGTTTTGAACCAATTTTACATCACTTTAGTTAAAAATTAACTTAACAGCACTGAGAAATAAGAAAAACTCAATTTACTCTGTCCTAACGAACCATTGACAATTTGCATTTTTGTAAAGAAAAATAAGAAAACATTTCAACTTTTCTAGATATTTTTCATCAGTTTGGAATGCTAAAGATTTGAGACATACTTAAAAACCCCACCAATGAATTACTATACACAATGGAGCTTGTCCGGGATTTGAACCCGAGACCTCTCACACCCAAAGTCAGAATTATACTCCGAGATCAACAAGCCCTTGATAACAATGTTCTGAACCAATTTTACATCACTTTAGTTAAAAATTGACTCAACAGCAATGAGAATTCAGAAAAACTCAATTTACTTTGTTTTCACGAACCATTGACAATTTGCATTTTTGTAAAGAAAAATAAGAAAACATTTCAACACGTTTTTCATCACTTTGAAATGCTAAAGATTTGAGACATATTTAAAAACCCCACCAATGAAATTCTACATACAATGGGGCTTGTCCAGGATTTGCACCCGGGACCTCTCACATCCTAAGCGAGAACCATACTCCAAGACCAATAAGCTATTGGAAGCAATGTCCTGAACTAAATTTACATCACTTTAGTTAAAAATTAACATAACAGCACTGAGAAACAGAAAACTCAATTTATTCTGTCCTAACGAACCATTTACAATTTGCATTTTTGTAAAGAGAAATAAGTAAACACTTCAACTTTTCTGGACATTTTTCATCAGTTTGGAATGCTAAAGATTTGAAACATACTTAAAAAACCCAACAATGAATTACTGTACACAATGGGGCGTGTCAGGGATTTGAACCCAGGACCTTTCACGCCCTGAGCAAGAATCATACTCCAAGACCAACAAGCTCTAAAATACCATGTTCTGAACCAATTTTACATCACTTTAGTTAAAAATGAACTTAAAAGCATTGAGAAATCAAAAAAACTCAGTTTACTCTGTCCTAACGAACCATTGACAATTGGCATTTTTGTAAAGAGAAATAAAACATTTCAACTTTCCTAGATATTTTTCATCACTTTGGAATGCTAAAGATTTGAGACATACTTAAAAACCCCACCAATGAAATACTACACACAATGGGGCTTGTCCAGGATTTGAACGCGTGACCTCTCTCACCCTAAGGAAAAAATCATACTCCTAGACCAACAAGCCCTTGATTATAATGTTATGAACCAATTTTACATCACTTTAGTTAAAAATGAACTTAACAGCACTGAGAAATAAGAAAAACTCAATTTACTCTGTCCTAACGAACCATTGACAATTTGCATTTTTGTAAAGAGAAATAAGAAAACATTTCAACTTTTCTAAACATCACTTTGGAATGCTAAAGATTCGAGACATACTTAAAAAACCCACTAATGAAATGCTACATACAATGTGGACTGTCTAGGATTTGAACCCCGCACCTCTCACACCCAAAGTCAGAATTATACTCCGAGACCAACAAGCCATTGAGTGCCATGTCCTGAACTAAATTTACATCACTTTATTTTAAAATTAACCTGACATCATTGAGAAATCAGATAAACTCAATTTACTCTGTGCTAACGAACGATTGACAATTTGAATTTTTGTAAGGAAAAGTCAGAAAACATTTCAACACGTCTTTTATCAGTTTGGAATGCAAACGATTTAAGACATAGTTAAAAAAAAACACCAATGAATTACTATACACAATGGGGATTGTCCAGTATTTGAACCCAGCACCTCTCACACCCTATGCAAGAATCATACTCCTAGGCCAACAAGCTCTAAAATACCTTGTTCAAAAAAACTCAATTTACTCCGTCCTAACGAACCATTGACAATTGACATTTTTGTAAAGAGAAATAAAAAAACATTTCAACTTTTCTACACGTTTTTCATCACTTTGGAATGCTAAAGATTTGAGATATACTTAAAAAACCCACCAATGAATTACTATACACAATGGGGCTTGTCCGGAATTTGAACCCGGGACCTTTCGCACCCCAAGCCAGAATTATACTCCGAGATCAACAAGCCCTTGATTACAATGTTCTGAACCAATTTTACATCACTTTAATTAAAAATGAACTTAACAGCTATGTGAAATCAGAAAGACTCAATTTCCTCCGTCCTAACGAACCATTGATAATTTGCATTTTTGTAAAGAGAAATAAGAAAACATTTCAACCTTTCTACACGTTTTTCATCACTTTGGAATGCTAAAGATTTGAGACATACTTAAAAACTCCACCAAGGAATTTCTACACATTAAGGCTTGTCTGGGATTTGAACCCAGGACTTCTCACACCCTAATCAAGAATCATACACCTAGACCAACAAGCCCTTGATTATGATGTTATGAACCAATTTTACATCACTTTAGTTAAAAATGAACTTAACAGGATTGAGAAATCAGAAAAACTTTACTGTGTCCTAACAAACCATTGACAATTTGCATTTTTGTAAAGAGAAATAAGAAATCATTTTAACTTTGCTAGACGTTTTTCATCAGTTTGGAATGCTAAAGATTTGAGACATACTTGAAAAACCCACCAATGAATTTCATCAGTTTGGAATGCTAAAGATATAAGACATTCTTGAAAAACCCACCAATGAATTACTATACACAATGGGGCTTGTCCAGGATTTGAACCCAGGACCTCTCACTCCCTATGCAAGAATCATACTCCTAGACCAACAAGCTCTTAATTACAATGTTCTGAACCAATTTTACATCACTTTAGTTAAAAATGAACTTAACAGCATTGCGAAATCAGAAAGACTCAATTTCCTCCGTCCTAACGAACCATTGATTATTTGCATTTTTGTAAAGAGAAATAAGAAAACATTTCAACTTTTCTACACGCTTTTCATCACTTTGGAATGCTAAAGATTTGAGACATACTTAAAAACTCCACCAAGGAACACAATGGGGCTTGTCCGGGATTTGAACACAGGACTTCTCACACCCTAATCAAGACTCATACGCCTAGACCAACAAGCCCTTGACTATGATGTTATGAACGAATTTTACATCGCATTAGTTAAAAATGAACTAAACAGCACTGAGAAATCAGAAAAACTCAATTTACTCTGTCCTAACGAACCATTGACAATTTGTAATTTTGCAAAGAGAAATAAGAAAACATTTCAACACGTTTTTCATCACTTTGGAATGCTTAAGATTTGAGACATACTTAAAAACCCCACCAAGGAATTACTATACACAATGGGGCTTGTCCGGGACCTCTCACATCCTAAGCGAGAATCATACTCCAAGACCAACAAGCCCTTGACTATGCTGTTATGAACCAATTTTACATCGCTTTAGTTAAAAATGAAATTAACAGCACTGAGAAATCAGAAATACTCAATTTACTTTGTCCTAACGAACCATTGACAATTTGCATTTTTGTAAAGAGAAATGAGAAATCATTTCAACTTTTCTACACATTTTTCATCACTTTGGAATGCTAAAGATTTGAGACATAGTTAAAAACCCCACCAATAAAATGCTGAATACAATGGGGATTGTCCAGGATTTGCACCCGGCACCTCTCACACCCACAGTCAGAATTATTCTCCAAGACCAACAAACCCTTGATTACAACGTTATGAACCAATTTTACATCACTTTAGTTAAAAATGAACTTAACAGGATTGAGAAATCATAAAAACTTTACTGTGTCCTAACAAACCATTGACAATTTGCATTTTTGTAAAGAGAAATAAGAAATCATTTTAACTTTACTAGACGTTTTTTATCAGTTTGGAATGCTAAAGATTTGAGACATACTTAAAAAACCCTACTATGAATTACTATACACAATGGGGATTGTCCGGGATTTGAACCCGGGACCTCTCGCACCCTACACGAGAATCATACTCCAAGACCAACAAGCCCTTGATTATGATGTTCTGAAAAAAATTTACAACACTTTAGTTAAAAAATTAACTTTGCATTGAGAAATCAGAAAAACTCAATGTCCTCTGTCCTAACGAACCATTGACAATTTGCATTTTTGTAAAGAGAAATAAGAAATCATTTTAACTGTGCTAGGCGTTTTTCATCAGTTTGGAATGCTAAAGATTTGAGACATACTTGAAAAACCCACCAATGAATTTCATCAGTTTAGAATGCTAAAGATTTAAGACATTCTTGAAAAACCCACCAATGAATTACTATACACAATGGGGTTTGTCCGGAATTTGAACCCGGGAGCTCTCGCACCCTAAGCAAGAATCATACTCCTAGACCAACAAGCTCTTAATTACAATGTTCTGAACCTATTTTACATCACTTTAGTTAAAAATGAATTTAACAGCATTGCGAAATCAGAAAGACTCTATTTCCTCCGTCCTAACGAACCATTGATAATTTTCATTTTTGTAAAGAAAAATAAGAAAACATTTCAACTTTTCTACACGTTTTTCATCACTTTGGAATGCTAAAGATTTGAGACATACTTAAAAAATCCACCAATGAATTTCATCAGTTTGGAATGCTAAAGATTTAAGATACACTTAAAAACCCCACCAATGAATTACTATACACAATAGGGATTGTCTGGGATTTGAACCCGGGACCTCTCGCACCCTAAACGAGAATCATACTCCTAGACCAACCTTGATTATGATGTTCTGAACCTATTTTACATCACTTTATTTAAAATTTAACTAAACAGCATTGAGAAATCAGAAAAACTCAATTTTCTCTGTCCTAACGAACCATTGATAATTAGCATTTTTGTAAAGAGAAATAAGGAAACATTTCAACACGTTTTTCATCACTTTGGAATGCTAAAGATTTGAGACATATTTAAAAACCCCACCAAGAAATTATTATACACCATGGGGCTTGTCCGGGACTTGAACCCGGGACCTCTCGCACCCTAAGCGAGAATCATACTCCTAGACCAACAAGCCCTTGATTCTCATGTTCTGAAACAAATTTACAACACTTTAGTTAAAAAATTAACTTTGCATTGAGAAATCAGAAAAACTCAATTTCCTCTGTCCTAACGAACCATGGATAATTTGCATTTTCCATCCATCCAATTTCATACCCGCTTATTCCCGTTTAACAGGGTCGCGAGGACAATTTGCATTTTTGTAAAGACAAATAATAAATCTTTTTAACTTTTCTAGACATTTTTCAACACTTTGGAATGCTAAAGATTTGAGACATACTTAAAAACCCCACCAATGAAATGCTGAATACAATGGGGATTGTCCAGGATTTGAACCCGGGTCCTCTCACACCCACAGTCAGAATTATACTCCAAGACCAACAAGCCCTTGATGACAATGTTATGAACCAATTTTACATCACTTTAGTTAAAAATGAACTTAACAGCATTGCGAAATCAGAAAGACTCAATTTCCTCCGTCCTAACGAACCATTGATTATTTGCATTTTTGTAAAGAGAAATAAGAAAACATTTCAACATTTCTACACGTTTTTCATCACTTTGGAATGCTAAAGATTTGAGACAAACTTAAAAACTCCACCAAGGAACACAATGGGGCTTGTCCGGGATTTGAACACAGGACTTCTCACACCCTAATCAAGACTCATACGCCTAGACCAACAAGCCCTTGACTATGATGTTATGAACCAATTTTACATCGCATTAGTTAAAAATGAACTAAACAGCACTGAGAAATCAGAAAAACTCAATTTACTCTGTCCTAACGAACCATTGACAATTTGTAATTTTGCAAAGAGAAATAAGAAAACATTTCAACACGTTTTTCATCACTTTGGAATGCTTAAGATTTGAGACATACTTAAAAACCCCACCAAGGAATTACTATACACAATGGGGCTTGTCCGGGACCTCTCACATCCTAAGCGAGAATCATACTCCAAGACCAACAAGCCCTTGACTATGCTGTTATGAACCAATTTTACATCGCTTTAGTTAAAAATGAAATTAACAGCACTGAGAAATCAGAAATACTCAATTTACTTTGTCCTAACGAACCATTGACAATTTGCATTTTTGTATAGAGAAATAAGAAATCATCTTAACTTTTCTAGACGTTTTTAATCAGTTTGGAACCAACAAGCCCTTTATTATGATGTTATGAACCAATTTTACATCACTTTAGTTAAAAATGAACTAAACAGCACTGAGAAATCAGAAAAACTCAATTTACTCTGTCCTAACGAACCATTGACAATTTGCATTTTTGTAAAGAGAAATAAGAAAACATTTCAACACATTTTCCATCACTTTGGAATGCTAAAGATTTAAGACATATTTAAAAACCCCACCAAGAACTTGAACCCGGGACCTCTCGCACCCTAAGCGAGAATCATACTCCTAGACCAACAACCATTGATAATTTGCATTTTTGTCAAGAGAAAAAAGAAAACATTTCAACTTTTTTCATCACTTTGGAATGCTAAAGATTTGAGACATACTTAAAAAACCCATCAATGAATTACTATACACAATAGGGCTTGTCCGGGATTTGAACCCGGGACCTCTCGCACCCTAAGCAAGAATCATACTCCTAGACCTACAAGCCCGTGACAATGATCTCATGAACCAATTTTACATCACTTTAATTAAAATATAACTTAACAGCATTGAGAAATCAGAAAAACTCAATTTCCTCTGTCCTAACGAACCATTGATAATTTGCATTTTTGTAAAGAGAAATAAGAAATCATTTTAACTTTTCTAGACGTTTTTCATCAGTTTGGAATGCTAAAGATTTAGGACATACTTAAAAAACCCACCAATGAATTACTAAACACAAAGGGGCTTGTCCTGGATTTGAACCCGGGACCTCTCGCACCCGAAGCAAGAAAAAATACTACTAGACCAACAAGCCTTTGATTATGATGTTATGAACTAAATTTACATCACTTTAGTTAAAAATTTACGCAATAGCGTTGCAAAATCAGAAAAACTCTATTTCCTCCGTCCTAACGAACCATTGATAATTTTCATTTTTGTAAAGAGAAATAAGAAAACATTTCAACACATTTTTCAACACTTTGGAATGCTAAAGATTTGAGACATACTGTACTTAAACACCCCACCAATGAAATGCTGAATACAATTGGGATTGTCCAGGATTTGAACCCTGCACCTCTCACACCCACAGTCAGAATTATACTACAAGACCAACAAGCCTTTGATTACAATGTTATGAACCAATTTTACATCACTTTAGTTAAAAATTAACTTAACAGGATTGAGATATCATAAAAACTTTACTGTGTCCTAACAAACCATTGACAATTTGCATTTTTGTAAAGAGAAATAAGAAATCATTTTAACTTTGCTAGACGTTTTTTATCAGTTTGGAATGCTAAAGATTTGAGACATACTTAAAAAACCCTACTATGAATTACTATACACAATGGGGATTGTCCAGGATTTGAACCCAGGAACTCTCGCACCCTAAGCGAGAATCATACTCCTAGACCAACAAGCCCTTGATTATGATATTATGAACCAATTTTACATCACTTTAGTTAAAAATTAACTTACCATCATTGAGAAATCAATAAAAACTCGATTTATTCTGTCCTAACGAACCATTGACCATTTGCATTTTTGTAAAGAAAAGTAAGAAAACATTTAAACACGTCTTTCATCAGTTTGGAATGCTAAAAATTTAAGACATACTTAAAAAACCCACTAATGAATTACTGTACACAATGGGGCGTTTCCGAAATGTGAACTCAGGACCTCTCACACCCTAAGCAAGAATCATACTCCTTGACCAACAAGCTCTAAAATACCATGTGCTGAACCAATTTTTCATCACTTTAGTTAAAAATGAACTTAACAGCATTGAGAAATCAAAAAAACTCAATTTACTCTGTCCTAACGAACCATTGACAATTTGCATTTTTTAAAGAGAAACAAGAAATCATTTTACCTTTACTAGACGTTTTTCATCAATTTGGAATGCTAAAGATTTAAGACATCCTTAAAAACCCCACCACTGAATTGCTATACACAATGGGGCTTGTCCGGGACCTATCGCACCCTAAGCGAGAATCATACTCCTCGACCAACAAGCCCTTGATTATAATGTTGTGAACCATTTTACGTCACTTTAGTTAAAAAAGGAACTTAACAGCACTGAGTAATCAGAAAAACTCAATTTACTCTGTCCTAACAAACCATTGACAATTTGCATTTTTGTTAAGAGAAATAAGAAAGCATGGTAACTTTTCTAGACGTTTTTCATCAGTTTGGAATGCTAAAGACAGACTTAAAAAACCCACCAATTAATTACTGTACACAATGGGGCTTGTCTGGGATTTGAACTCAGGATCTCTCGCACCCTAAGCGAGAATCATACTCCTAGACCAACAAGCCCTCAATTATGATGTTATGAAACAATTTTACATCACTTTAGTTAAAAATGAACTTAACAGCACTGAGAAATCAGAAAAACTCAATTTCCTCTGTCCTAACGAACCATTGACAATTTGCATTTTCCATCCATTCATTTTCATACCCGCTTATTCCCGTTTAACAGGGTCGCGGGAACAATTTGCATTTTTGTAAAGACAAATAAGAAATCATTTGAACTTTTATAGACATTTTTCATTAGTTTGGAATGCTAAAGATTTGAAACATACTTAAAAAACCCAACAATGAATTACTGTACACAATGGGGCGTGTTCGGGATTTGAACCCAGGACCTCTCACACCCTGAGCAAGAATCATACTCCTCGACCAACAAGCTCTAAAATACCATGTTCTGAACCAATTTTACATCACTTTAGTTAAAAATGAACTTAACAGCATTGAGAAATCAAAAAAACTCAATTTACTCTGTCCTAACGAACCATTGACAATTGGCATTTTTGTAAAGAGAAATAAAACATTTCAACTTTTCTACACGTTTTTAATCACTTTGGAATGCTAAAGATTTGAGATGTACTTAAAAAACCCACCAATGAAATGCTGAATACAATGGGGATTGTCCAGGATTTGAACCCGGAACCTCTCACACCCACAGTCAGAACTATACTACAAGACCAACAAGCCCTTGATTACAATGTTAGGAAACCAATTTTACATCACTTTAGTTAAAAATGAACTTAACAGGATTGAGAAATCATAAAAACTCAAATTACTGTGTCTTAACGAACCATTGACAATTTGCATTTTTGTAAAGAGAAATAAAAAATCATTTTAACTTTGCTAGACGTTTTTCATCAGTTTGGAATGCTAAAGATTTGAGACATACTGTACTTAAACACCCCACCAATGAAATGCTGAATACAATTGGGATTGTCCAGGATTTGAACCCTGCACCTCTCACACCCACAGTCAGAATTATACTACAAGACCAACAAGCCTTTGATTACAATGTTATGAACCAATTTTACATCACTTTAGTTAAAAATTAACTTAACAGGATTGAGATATCATAAAAACTTTACTGTGTCCTAACAAACCATTGACAATTTGCATTTTTGTAAAGAGAAATAAGAAATCATTTTAACTTTGCTAGACGTTTTTTATCAGTTTGGAATGCTAAAGATTTGAGACATACTTAAAAAACCCTACTATGAATTACTATACACAATGGGGATTGTCCAGGATTTGAACCCAGGAACTCTCGCACCCTAAGCGAGAATCATACTCCTAGACCAACAAGCCCTTGATTATGATATTATGAACCAATTTTACATCACTTTAGTTAAAAATTAACTTACCATCATTGAGAAATCAATAAAAACTCGATTTATTCTGTCCTAACGAACCATTGACCATTTGCATTTTTGTAAAGAAAAGTAAGAAAACATTTAAACACGTCTTTCATCAGTTTGGAATGCTAAAAATTTAAGACATACTTAAAAAAACCCACCAATGAATTACTGTACACAATGGGGCGTTTCCGAAATGTGAACTCAGGACCTCTCACACCCTAAGCAAGAATCATACTCCTTGACCAACAAGCTCTAAAATACCATGTGCTGAACCAATTTTTCATCACTTTAGTTAAAAATGAACTTAACAGCATTGAGAAATCAAAAAAACTCAATTTACTCTGTCCTAACGAACCATTGACAATTTGCATTTTTTAAAGAGAAACAAGAAATCATTTTACCTTTACTAGACGTTTTTCATCAATTTGGAATGCTAAAGATTTAAGACATCCTTAAAAACCCCACCACTGAATTGCTATACACAATGGGGCTTGTCCGGGACCTATCGCACCCTAAGCGAGAATCATACTCCTCGACCAACAAGCCCTTGATTATAATGTTGTGAACCATTTTACGTCACTTTAGTTAAAAAAGGAACTTAACAGCACTGAGTAATCAGAAAAACTCAATTTACTCTGTCCTAACAAACCATTGACAATTTGCATTTTTGTTAAGAGAAATAAGAAAGCATGGTAACTTTTCTAGACGTTTTTCATCAGTTTGGAATGCTAAAGACAGACTTAAAAAACCCACCAATTAATTACTGTACACAATGGGGCTTGTCTGGGATTTGAACTCAGGATCTCTCGCACCCTAAGCGAGAATCATACTCCTAGACCAACAAGCCCTCAATTATGATGTTATGAAACAATTTTACATCACTTTAGTTAAAAATGAACTTAACAGCACTGAGAAATCAGAAAAACTCAATTTCCTCTGTCCTAACGAACCATTGACAATTTGCATTTTCCATCCATTCATTTTCATACCCGCTTATTCCCGTTTAACAGGGTCGCGGGAACAATTTGCATTTTTGTAAAGACAAATAAGAAATCATTTGAACTTTTATAGACATTTTTCATTAGTTTGGAATGCTAAAGATTTGAAACATACTTAAAAAACCCAACAATGAATTACTGTACACAATGGGGCGTGTTCGGGATTTGAACCCAGGACCTCTCACACCCTGAGCAAGAATCATACTCCTCGACCAACAAGCTCTAAAATACCATGTTCTGAACCAATTTTACATCACTTTAGTTAAAAATGAACTTAACAGCATTGAGAAATCAAAAAAACTCAATTTACTCTGTCCTAACGAACCATTGACAATTGGCATTTTTGTAAAGAGAAATAAAACATTTCAACTTTTCTACACGTTTTTAATCACTTTGGAATGCTAAAGATTTGAGATGTACTTAAAAAACCCACCAATGAAATGCTGAATACAATGGGGATTGTCCAGGATTTGAACCCGGAACCTCTCACACCCACAGTCAGAACTATACTACAAGACCAACAAGCCCTTGATTACAATGTTAGGAAACCAATTTTACATCACTTTAGTTAAAAATGAACTTAACAGGATTGAGAAATCATAAAAACTCAAATTACTGTGTCTTAACGAACCATTGACAATTTGCATTTTTGTAAAGAGAAATAAAAAATCATTTTAACTTTGCTAGACGTTTTTCATCAGTTTGGAATTCTAAAGATTTGAGACATACTTAAAAAACCCTACTACGAATTACTATACACAATGGGGCTTGTCCGGGATTTGAACTCGGGACCTCTCGCACCCTAAGCGAGAATCAAACTCCTAGACCAACAAGCCCTTGATTATGATGTTCTGAAACAAATTTACATCACTTTAGTTAAAAAATTAACAGCATTGAGGAATCAGAAAAACTCAATTTCCTCTGTCCTAACGAACCATTGATAATTTGCATTTTTGTAAAGAGAAATAAGAAAACATTTCAACTTTTTTCATCACTTTGAAATGCTAAAGATTTGAGACATACTTAAAAACCCCACCAATGAATTACTATACACAACGGGGCTTGTCTGGAATTTGAACCTGGGACCTTTCGCACCCCAAGCCAGAATTATACTCCGAGATCAACAAGCCCTTGATTACAATGTTTTGAACCAATTTTACATCACTTTAATTAAAAATGAACTTAACGGCACTGAGAAATCAGAAAAACTCAATTTACTCTGTCCTAACGAACCATTGACAATTTGCATTTTTATAAAGAGAAACAAGAAAACACTTCAACTTTTCTAGACATTTTTCAACACTTTGGAATGCTAAAGATTTGAGACATACTTAAAAACCCCACCAATGAAATGCTGAATACAATGGGGATTGTCCAGGTTTTGAACCCAGGACCTCTCACACCCACAGTCAGAATTATACTCCAAGACCATCAAGCCCTTGACTATGATGTTATGAACTAATTTTACATCGCATTAGTTAAAAATGAACTTAACAGCACTGAGAAATCAGAAATACTCAATTTACTTTGTCCTAACGAACCATTGACAATTTGCATTTTTGTAAAGAGAAATGAGAAATCATTTCAACTTTTCTACACATTTTTCATCACTTTGGAATGCTAAAGATTTGAGACATACTTAAAAACCCCACCAATAAAATGCATAATACAATGGGGATTGTCCAGGATTTGAACCCGGCACCTCTCACACACACAGTCAGAATTATTCTCCAAGACCAACAAGCCCTTGATTACAATGTTATGAACCAATTTTACATCACTTTAGTTAAAAATGAACTTAACAGCACTGAGAAATCAGAAAAACTCAATTTACTCTGTCCTAACGAACCATTGACAATTTGTATTTTTGCAAAGAGAAATAAGAAATCATTTTAGCTTTGCTAGACGTTTTTCATCAGTTTGGAATGCTAAAGATTTGAGACATACTTAAAAAACCCTACTATGAATTACTATACACAATGGGGTTTGTCTGGGATTTGAACCCAGGACCTCTCGCACCCTAAGTGAAAATCATACTCCTAGACCAACAAGCCCTTGATTCTGATGTTCTGAAACAAATTTACAACACTTTAGTTAAAAAATTAACTGAACATTGAGAAATCAGAAAAACTCAATTTCCTCTGTCCTAACGAACCATTAATAGTTTGCATTTTCCATCCATCCAATTTCATACCCGCTTATTCCCGTTTAACAGGGTCGCGGGGACAATTTGCATTTTTGTAAAGACAAATAATAAATCTTTTTAACTTTTCTAGACATTTTTCATCAGTTTGGAATGCTAAAGATTTGAGACATACTTAAAAAACCTACCAATGAATTACTGTACACAATGGGGCTTGTCCGGGATTTGAACCCAGGACCTCTCACACCCTATGCAAGAATCGTACTCCTAGACCAACAAGCCCTAAAATACGATGTTCTGAACTAATTTTACATCACTTTAGTTAAAAATGAACTTAACAGCACTGAGAAATCAGAAATACTCAATTTACTTTGTCCTAACGAACTATTGACAATTTGCATTTTTGTAAAGAGAAATAAGAAATCATCTTAACTTTTCTAGACGTTTTTCATCAGTTTGGAATCCTAAAGATTTGAGACATACTTGTTATGGTCATTTTTATATTCATCATCATATCCTCAAATGTATGTTCATGTGTACAATTTGTCATGTTTTAATACATGACGACTCCATTAATCTTTACACTTTTGAACAGCTGAATCATGATTAAACAGTACAGATCGTATTATTCTCAGTGCAGCACAGTCTCTGCCAAGGCCAGAATCTCTGCTCACATGCAGACATACACTGACGCACACACTTATCAAGAAGATAAAGACTGGAGCCAAACCTTCTCATAACATCTTCATCATCCTCCAACATTGCCACTATGGGCATCTGACTCCCTCCCTTTTGTCTCTCACTGTTGGGACCTTTTCTTATCTGTATAAAAAGCTTAAGCTTTGAAACTGTTGGGGCGGGGCGCAGCACTTCCTTCGGACGTCCGCCTGGACGGACGCTAATTTTGTTTCACTTTGTTCCATCTTGTACCTTTTTACTTAGCAATAGAATAAACTTTTTTATATAAAATCATCAATGCTCCGCCTGGACTCCATCATTCAACCAGAGCAATGAATCATGTCTTCAAATGAGGTCAACCGTAAATTCAGCCGTAACAATTGGCGTCGACGAACTGAATCCATCTTCTGCTCTGTGGGGCGTCGACCGTGGACCAGCACTGGGTCGACACATTTGAAGCCCCGGGGCTGGCCCGCGGTGGTCCGCCCTCGGACAGAGACTGGAGCACGAACCATCGGTTGAACCTCAAACACCAATTCGGACTAAGGTAAAGCTGCCTTTATAAACATATATGTATAAATTTTCATTTACATATATATTTGCTCTGTGTTGATTTTTTTTTGGAACCAGTCAAGCATTGTATTGATTTTCAGCTTTGAGCTTTGATTTTGATCCTCAGCTGTTCTGTGTTTTGACGCAGTGAATAGCCATGAGAAGGGCTCAAATGGTTGCTTTTTAATGCTGTAGGTTCTCTCTGGTTTTCTTCGGGCTCGGATATTTTGTTTAGGCATAAAATACGGCTGGTCATTATTTACTTTGGTTTTGTTCGGACACCCACAGCCTGTGAGGTCCTGACCATAGATAGACGGGCAACAAGGTTTCCAAAACATCCCAGCGGTGCCATGATCTGAGTTCATCTCTGTACCGAAAGATTAAAACCCCGAACCTAACCTAAATTGTGTTTCTGTGAATCAAACAGATGAAGAATCCAATAAACAAATAATATAGCATACGCATATACAATCTTGGTATGATGTGAACTCAGATCATGCTTCAGTGAGTTTTACTTCTTTTTTTTGTAGTTGTTTGGCTTTAAGGCTCTCATTTTGGAGAGAGCCGGCTTTGGGTTTTTTTGTTTTGTTGTTCTCTCGCAGTGAGCTGCTGTGTTTCTGGGTTTTTTTTTTTTTTTTTTTTTTTTTTTCTCTCAGAACAGACGTGTGAACACACACACACACACACACACACACACACACACACACACACACACACACACACACACACACACACACACACACACACACACACACACACACACGTACAGAGAGAGAGAAAGGGAGAGAGAGAGAGCACACACACAGGCACGCGCACGGGCGCACGCGCACGCACAGCCAAACACGCACGCACGCACCCACGCACAGAGAGAGAGAGGGAAAAGACACACACACACACAAGAGAGAGGTGGCGCCCCTCACTGGCCAGTTTAGTGCACTACACACTTGTGACACAACATTGTGATTTCTCACTTCTCCCCTGCCGATAGAATAGTGCCATTACACACAGACACTATTTTTATTTTTTATTTTAAATTTTATTTTGATTTCATGTTTGATGGGAATATGAGCAACACACACTCAAACACACACACACAGATGAATACAGTATTTCATTTTATTTTATTTTAATATTACTGTTACCATCACTATCATTTTTTATTATTTAAATTGTTAGTTTCTGTTGGCTTTGTGGTTGCCCCCCTGAAGAAACGACATCTTCAATGAAAGAATGAAATCACCTTCAACTCTTATGCTAATGAAATGTCAACATCATTCAAAGGACCAAGCATCAGAAGGAAATGGACAATCAAAGGTCGGTGACCTTTCAGGACTCAAGGACTCAACTCCCATTCAGCAAAGCAATGCTGAAATAACTCGCTCAGTCCCAAGTCAACTCTTCATCGTCTATGAATGGGCCGCATGCCCCATCATCAAAGACTGAGAACCTGTGGGCGTCGGAGTGGACACTCCCCCACCAATGAGTTGCGAGTTAAACGCCACGACTACTGCCTGAATGATGGGCAGCAACTGCAGACTGGTCACACGTCTGCTGGATATCTTCACCAAAAAAAGACACTGTTTCAAAAGCCACAAGGATACCAAGCCACAAGAAGTCCACCACAGCCTTTGGTGGTAGTGCTAAATCACTTTAGCCTTGAACTTTGGCATGGAGGGGGACAACTAGCAAATAGCCAACAAGCTTCTCCTTCGCACAATACTAACCCCTCTATCTTCTGACTGTGCACTAGATTATTTTGTTTTCATTTATTCTCTCACACGCAGACAGACCAGACATACAGTCACACACCCACATTCATAACTATGAGAAACACAGTTTGCCACATGAGATCAAGTGTGCCCATCATTTATCTTTGCTTTTATTCATTATGTTGCTCATTTATTTACACTGCTGTTGCCTTTATGAGAAAAGAACAAACAAAGGGGAAGAAAATAGTGTTACTGATAAGGTTGTTTTTGTTTGCTTTTCTTTCATTTATTTTCTTGATTGAGGGGAGGCCCCCACAATGCAAGATATGGTTACATCCGCTGAAGAAAGAGCCCTCTGTTGCCTCAGCTTTTGGAGCTGAAGTTTTAATTTTTATTGGCCATGATTTTTTTGAGCTCACACGTTTTTCTCCTTTGTTATTTCTGAACGATTCTTCTTTTTCTCTTTTGTTTTTACTCAATTTCAGGAAAATTGAGACAGAGATTGAGGACTGCAGCCTCAACAAGTTTAAATTTTGACATTTTTTGACCGATACCCTCGTAAACAATCTGTACCTTACCCTTTTTGAAGCTGCTTGCGACAGACAGCCTAGTTCAACATTCATTGTTTTCATTTTGCGCGCCTCCCCCTTACCGCGTCGGACTGTCTGGCCGGCCCAAAGCCACTCGACAGCATGGGGGGGGTACCAAATTTTTCCTGAGAAAAAAAATGTCCCATTAGTTGCTATGAGTACATAGGCAATTACTTTTCAAACAAGAAGTCCTGGTTTAATGTGCAGAAAAAGGATAAACCTTGCTAGGGAAAGCACTCTTCGGGGGATAGCAGTCCACCTGATTTGATACATGCTTGGTAACCGAATACCGTTCTGAACAAATTTCTACGTTCCCTTAGAGTGAGGGTTATTAGAGGTTGCGTGCTCCGTTCAATGTTGAGTGATATTAGAGGTGCCCAGAAAGTTCTGACAGTTGAGTTTCCCTCAGGTTGCAGACCGAGGTTGAGTTTCCTGCCGATTCAGAGGTTTTTTCTTAGACTTCTGGAGTTTATGGTGGTTGAGTTATTCCCAAACTCTTATTCTTCAAGAGTGGCGGTTGAGTTTCCTGCCAATTCAGAGGTTTTTTCTTAGACTTCTGGAGTTTATGGTGGTTGAGTTATTCCCAAACTCTTATTTTTCAAGAGCGGTGGTTGAGTTTCCTGCTGATTCAGAGATTCTTTTTTACATTTCTGGAGATGGACAGCGGTTGAGTTTCCCCCAGGTTGGGTACCGGGGTTGAGTTTGGTTATTGTGCATGGCCGTGCGATTTCTGCCTGATCAGCAGCTAGTAGACTGTCAGTACTGCAAGGGACAATACTCTAAGTGTAGACTCCGCCAAGGCGGAAGTAAAAAGGAGCGTACCTCTTAGTAATCAGATGATACCAGTAAAAAGCAATTAATTAACACTAAAAGGTTGCCAAGCATGGGGGGGCAATAAGAGCTCATTGACCCCGAGAGAGGAGGTGGACTGGCTATCGCCACTGGTGGGTTAGATGAGACCTATATTCTACTTAGACACTATGCAACAAAACCTTGTGAATGAATGGACGTGAAAATTGAGGCATGAACGTGTGCGGTGCATGAATGACTGAATGATGACTCGTTACGTATGCCTGAGAGAACCGTGTTGTGAGTGCGAATGTGCCGTGGACGTGTCATTGAGTGATTGACCGATGAATGGCTGTTTGACTACACATGTTCCTCTGTTTCACCTTCTTTTCCTCCTGGGTTCTGATGCACTTGATCTTCTCCCTGTTTTTGCCAATTATGTAGTGGGGTGTTCAGATAACACTGCTGCTTGTTAAAAATTAAGGTTTTAGGCCTTGGGCCTTCTAAAAAGTTACCAGGTTTTAAAGGTTTTTTTTCTGGGTGTTTAAAAACACCAAACGACGTTTTTATATATGATACCACTTTCAGTGGAATGACTGGCTTTGACCTTGACTGACCTTACTGTTCATGTTCAGTGTCCATGTTTTTTGTTGTTATATGTGTATACTCGTTGTGGTGTGCACTTGTCTACGTCTTCGTCTTAGTTGTTGTTATTATGTAGCTTTTTCCAAAATACAGGTCGCTGTAAGGAGACGAATCAGATCCAACTAAAGAAAAGAGATGTTTTAAATTATCCAGTTAAGTCTTAATGGTTTCCTCTCTTTCTGTTTCTGAGTGTTTCCTAACAGAATGCCACCGCCTTCTCGACTCCGATCCTTCCTCTTCGCCGCCATGCCTGGTCACTGCTTCTTATGATGAAGGATGAGAATTAAAGGGAAGTATTGTCCATAACTGTAACTGGGAAGCAAAGGGGAAATAGATTGAAATAGACACGTGACAATATGACATATTGTGGATGTTCTAACATAATATCTATTCCAGAGACTACAGCGACTTCCAATCCAACTGCGAAAGTGGGGACAGATCTTCAAATTTCCAAAAGGAGCGTACAGTTGACCCTGGCTTTGACCTTTATGGCTGAGGAGGAGGAGGTCGAGGAGGTTGGAGGGCACAAAGGCAGGCGGACACAAGAGAGAGGAAAACGGAGACACATCCAAAATGATCAGATAAGTGATTTTCCAATGATATTTATCATATGGTTTTAAGAATTCAAATGTATTCTTATGTAAAAAAAGGGAAGGGAGGGGCCAACGTCCCTCTGATTTTTGATTTATATTTTATCATAGGAAAATAATATACCCCAAAACCCTCCAACCATTTTCTTCTTGTTCCAACAGCACTTAGCGTGCAAGACCATAAAACACCTTCACTGGGTTTAGACACTTTTAAGGGAAAAATTAAGTGTTCTCAACATTGGGTTGGTGGCCCAATCTGGGTCGCCTGAGATTTAAAAAGGGTCCTCCTGAAATTCTTGATAATTGATTGAAATAAGAGATAGTTTAAAGTTAAGTAACTTCCAAGCATTTAAGGAAGCTCTCCAAACCGTGCTGGGGCTCGTCACCCCTACGAATGGGATAAATACAGAGAGCAAAAGACAATATGATTGTTCGACTCAACTTAACTTTAATTCTGTCTAACCTTAAAGGGCCAATAATCTCGCTGAACTCTGGTTCAGACACAGAATAGGAGACACTTTTGCCACCAATTGACCTTCAAAATTAAGTAAATTACATCTCAAATAATAATTATGAGGGAAATGAATGAAATAAATGAACTGACAAATTCAGCTCTATAAAAGAATTAGGCTATGTGAATAGGTGTGGAGTTTTAACATTATTCAGAATAAATAAAGGATAGAATAAGATTTCTCCTTCACAAATAAGAGATAGCAACGAAAAATGAAACAAACAATTTAAATAAATAAATAACATTATTTATTTATTTGGTTAAACTCATTTAGCTTTCTCACATCTCCATGTCTCCCAATTGTATGTATTCATCTTGAGAAGACATGTAATCACACTCCACACTTCTCCGTCTGACTTGCATGTCCTTCTCCGTCCGACTTGCATGTCCTTGTAAACAGTGGTTCTCAAATTGTTGCTTCTCACCAGGTAAGTAGATGTACCACAGATAATCACTGCAACTCCAGCTATGCTTCTTCTTACTCCAGGAAAAGAAAATCGAATTAATACTTCCTGCTTTTCTTTCAGCCTCATATTTTCCCACTCGCGTGCGAATGGGCTACAGAGCTAGCATGGCTAAAAGCTCACTAACCCACACCTAACCATTGTGTGATTGTGCAGCAGCACCTTTTAGGATCTGAAAAGCTCTCAGATCCTGACCTCTGACCTGTCTCTGCCTTCCTGGCCATACTAACTATTCATTTAGTTAGTTAACTAAACCTAACACCCCTAAACTTTTATTTTATTTTATTTTTTATTTTATTTTATTTTATTTTATTTTATTTTATTTTATTTTATTTTATTTTATTTTATTTTATTTTATTTTATTTTATTTTATTTTATTTTGGGTGAGTGTTTTTCCCCCCCACCCCTTTTTTTTCTGTCCAGGTACCAGCTAAAGCCTACCAGGTACCAGGTACCAGCTAAAGCCTCAGTAGTGGGATCGCGCCTGTGTTCAGGTACCAGCCAATCCCAAGAGTTCTGTTTCGGTGTTTTTCCCCCTCTTCTGTTCAGGTACCTTCCG
Source organism: Gouania willdenowi (assembly GCF_900634775.1). Classification (NCBI taxonomy): domain Eukaryota; kingdom Metazoa; phylum Chordata; class Actinopteri; order Blenniiformes; family Gobiesocidae; genus Gouania; species Gouania willdenowi. The sequence goes on along the minus strand of NC_041056.1, from coordinate 33,564,163 downwards.
ATCCCAAGAGAGGTTGCCAGGTGTGTGGAGACTACCCTTCCTCAGACAACAACCAATCATCTACAACGCCGACCGGAAACGAACGACCCACACGGCAGTGAAGGTCGCGGAGCAGGCAACATGGATCCAAGATGATTGCCGACACCAGCTGATGCTGAGACGGAGGCTGACCGAACAATGAAGGGGGAACCGACAAGGCCACTGAGACACACACAAGAAAACGCTCTAGAACAAGGGCCTAGCTTTGTTTATAAGCCACACCAAATGCTCATAGCTAGGTTGAGGGAGGACAACCTCACACCTAGCTGCAGGAATACAGTCATAAACCCTTCTGCTACGATTGAGGAAAATACTCAAGGTTCTTCACTCATGATGCTATTGGTTACCCCAGTTACCACTGAACTCAGCCGATGAAGACGAGTGATGTCCTTGATGCAAATGATGATTTTTGCTTATCTTGATGTAATAAAGGATGATTTTTGATGATTCATGCCATTGATAATAATGATGAAGTTTTTTTTAAGGTTTATTTCCACATTTTTCTTGATATATCTGTGCCTCACAAAAGAAGAATATATCCAATGTATGACAATAACGATGCTAATGGTTAACCCTGACAGACAGCAAAGGTGGAATATAATAATTTTGTTTCTTGATTTGGTCGTTGAGGCGACCAAAAGTGGGGAATGTTATGGTCATTTTTATATTCATCATCATATCCTCAAATGTATGTTCATGTGTACAATTTGTCATGTTTTAATACATGACGACTCCATTAATCTTTACACTTTTGAACAGCTGAATCATGATTAAACAGTACAGATCGTATTATTCTCAGTGCAGCACAGTCTCTGCCAAGGCCAGAATCTCTGCTCACATGCAGACATACACTGACGCACACACTTATCAAGAAGATAAAGACTGGAGCCAAACCTTCTCATAACATCTTCATCATCCTCCAACATTGCCACTATGGGCATCTGACTCCCTCCCTTTTGTCTCTCACTGTTGGGACCTTTTCTTATCTGTATAAAAAGCTTAAGCTTTGAAACTGTTGGGGCGGGGCGAGCACTTCCTTCGGACGTCCGCCTGGACGGACGCTAATTTTGTTTCACTTTGTTCCATCTTGTACCTTTTTACTTAGCAATAGAATAAACTTTTTTATATAAAATCATCAATGCTCCGCCTGGACTCCATCATTCAACCAGAGCAATGAATCATGTCTTCAAATGAGGTCAACCGTAAATTCAGCCGTAACATACTTCAAAACCCCACCAATGAAATGCTGAATACAATGGGGATTGTCCAGGATTTGAACCCAGGACCTCTCACACCCACAGTCAGAATTATACTCCAAGACCAACAAGCCTTTGATGACAACGTTATGAACCAATTTTACATCACTTTAGTTAAAAATGAACTTAACAGCATTGCGAAATCAGAAAGACTCAATTTCCTCCGTCCTAACGAACCATTGATAATTTGCGATTTTGTAAAGAGAAATAAGAAAACATTTCAACTTTTCTATACGTTTTTCATCACTTTGGAATGCTAAAGATTTGAGACATACTTAAAAACTCCACCAAGGAATTACTGTACACAAAAAGTCTTGTCTGGGATTTGAACCCAGGACTTCTCACACCCTAATCAAGCCCTTGATTATGACGTTATGAACCAATTTTACATCGCATTAGTTAAAAATGAACTTAACAGCACTGAGAAATCAGAAATACTCAATTTACTTTGTCCTAACGAACCATTGACAATTTGCATTTTTGTAAAGAGAAATGAGAAATCATTTCAACTTTTCTACACATTTTTCATCACTTTGGAATGCTAAAGATTTGAGACATACTTAAAAACCCCACCAATAAAATGCATAATACAATGGGGATTGTCCAGGATTCGAACCCGGCACCTCTCACACTCACAGTAAGAATTATTCGCCAAGACCAACAAGCCCTTGATTACAACGTTATGAACCAATTTTACATCACTTAAGTTAAAAATGAACTTAACAGCACTGAGAAATCAGAAAAACTCACTTTACTCTGTCGTAACGAACCATTGACAATTTGTATTTTTGCAAAGAGAAATAAGAAATCATTTTAGCTTTGCTAGACGTTTTTCATCAGTTTGAAATGCTAAAGATTTGAGACATACTTAAAAAACACAACAATGAATTAATATACACAATGGGGCTTGTCCGGGATTTGAACCCGGGACCTCTCGCACCCTAAGCGAGAATCATACTCCTAGACCAACAAGCCCTTGATTATGACATTATGAACCAATTTTACATCACTTTAGTTAAAAATTAACTTAACATCATTGAGAAATCAATAAAAACTCGATTTATTCTGTCCTAACGAACCATTGACCATTTGCATTTTTGTAAAGAAAAGTAAGAAAACATTTAAACACGTCTTTCATCAGTTTGGAATGCTAAAAATTTAAGACATACTTAAAAAACCCACCAATGAATTACTGTACACAATGGGGCGTTTCCGAAATGTGAACTCAGGACCTCTCACACCCTAAGCAAGAATCATACTCCTTGACCAACAAGCTCTAAAATACCATGTTCTGAAGCATTGAGAAATCAAAAAAATTCAATTTACTCTGTCCTAACGAACCATTGACAATTTGCATTTTTGTAAAGAGAAATAAGAAAGCATTGTAACTTTTCTAGACGTTTTTCATCAGTTTGGAATGCTAAAGACAGACTTAAAAAACCCACCAATTAATTACTGTACACAATGGGGCTTGTCTGGGATTTGAACTCAGGATCTCTCGCACCCTAAGCGAGAATCATACTCCTAGAACAAAAAGCCCTTGATTATGATATTATGAACCAATTTTACATCACTTTAGTTAAAATGAACTTAACAGCACTGAGAGATCAGAAAAACTCAATTTACTCCGTCCTAACGAACCATTGACAATTTGCATTTTTGTACATAGAAATAAGAAATAATCTTAACTTTTCTAGACGTTTTTCAGCAGTTTGGAATGCTAAAGATTTGAGACATTCTTAAAAAACCCACCAATGAAATGCTGAATATAATGGGGATTGTCCAGGATTTGAACCCGGCACCTCTCACAACCACAGTCAGAACTATACTACAAGACCAACAAGCCCTTGATTACAATGTTATGAACCAATTTTACATCACTTTAGTTAAAAATGAACTTAACAGGATTGAGAAATCATAAAAACTCAATTTACTGTGTCTTAACGAACCATTGACAATTTGCATTTTTGTAAAGAGAAATAAGAAATCATTTTAACTTTGCTAGACGTTTTTCATCAGTTTGGAATGCTAAAGATTTGAGACATACTTAAAAAACCCTACTATGAATTACTATACACAATGGGGCTTGTCAGGGATTTGAATTCGGGACCTCTCGCACCCTAAGCGAGAATCATACTCCTAGACCAACAAGCCCTTGATTATGATGTTCTGAAACAAATTTACATCACTTTAGTTAAAAAATTACGTAACAGCATTGCGAAATCAAGAAAAACTCAATTTCCTCCGTCCTAACGAATCATTGATAATTTGCATTTTTGTAAAGAGAAATAAGAAAACATTTCAACATGTTTTTCATCACTTTGGAACGCTAAATATTTGAGACATACTTAAAAACTCCACCAAGGAATTACTATACACAATGGGGCTTGTCCGGGATTTGAACCCAGGAGTTCTCACACCCTAATCAAGAATCATACGCCAAGACCAACAAGCCCTAGACTATATGTTATGAACCAATTTTACATCACTTTAGTTAAAAATGAACTAAACAGCACTGAGAAATCAGAAAAACTCAATTTACTCTGTCCTAACGAACCATTGACAATTTGCATTTTTGCAAAGAGAATCAAGAAATCATTTTAACTTTGCTAGTTGTTTTTCATCAGTTTGAAATGCTAAAGATTTGAGATATACTTAAAAAACCCAACAATGAATTACTATACACAATGGGGCTTGTCTGGGATTTGAACCCGGGACCTCTTGCACCCTAAGCGAGAATCATACTCCTAGACCAACAAGCCCATGATAATGATGTCCTGAACAAAATTTACATCACTTTAGTTAAAAAATTAACTTAGCATTGAGAAATCAGAAATACTCAATTTACTTTGTCCTATCGAACCATTGACAATTTGCATTTTTGTAAAGAGAAATAAGAAATCATTTCAACTTTTCTACACAATTTTCATCACTTTGGAATGCTAAAGATTTAAGACATACTTTAAAAACCCACCAATGAATTACTAATCATATAGGGGCTTGTCCGGGATTTGAACCCTGGACCTCTCGCACCCGAAGCAAGAATCATACTCCTAGACCAACAAGCCCTTGATTATGAAGTTATGAACTAAATTTACATCACTTTAGTTAAAAATTTACGTAACAGCATTGCCAAATCAGAAAAACTCAATTTCCTCCATCCTAACGAACCATTGATAATTTGCATTTTTGTAAAAAGAAAATAGAAATCATTTCAACTTTTCTACACATTTTTCATTACTTTGGAATGCTAAAGATTTGAGACATACTTAAAAACCCCACCAATAAAATGCTGAATACAATGGGGATTGTCCAGGATTTTGACCCGGCACCTCTCACACCCACACTCAGAATTATTCTCCAAGACCAACAAGCCCTTGATTACAATGTTATGAACCAATTTTACATCACTTTAGTTAAAAATGAACTTAACAGGATTGAGAACTCATAAAAACTCAATTTACTGTGTCCTAACGAACCATTGACAATTTGCATTTTTGTAAAGAGAAAAATTTAATCATTTCAACTTTTCTAGATATTGTGCATCATTTTGGAATGCTAAAGATTTGAGACATACTTAAAAACCCCACCAATGAATTACTATACACAATGGGGCTTGTCTGGGAATCGAACCAGGGACCTCTCACACCCAAAGTGAGAATCATACTCCTAGACCAACAAGCCCTTTATTATGATGTTATGAACCAATTTTACATCACTTAAGTTAAAAATGAAATTAACAGCACTGAGAAATCAGAAAAACTAAATTTACTCTGTCTTAACGAACCATTGACAATTTGCGTTTTTGTAAAGAGAAATAAGTAATCATTTCAACTTTTCTAGATTTTTTTCATCAGTTTGGAATGCTAAAGATATGAGACATACTTAATAACCCCACCAATGAATTACTATACACAATGGGGCTTGGCTGGGATTTGAACCTGGGACCTCTCTCACCCAAAATGAGAATCATACTCCTAGACCAACAAGCCCTTTATCATAATGTTATGAACCAAATTTACATCACTTTAGTTAAAAAATTAACTTAGCATTGAGAAATCAGAAAAACTCCATTTCCTCTGTCCTAACGAACCATTGATAATTTGCATTTTTGTAAAGAGAAATAAGAAAACATTTCAACATGTTTTTTATCACTTTGGAATGCTAAAGATTTAAGACATACTTAAAAAACCCACCAATGAATTGCTAAGCACAAAGGGGCTTGTCCAGGATTTGAACCTGTGACCTCTCGCACCCGAAGCAAGAATCATACTCGTAGACCAACAAGCCCTTGATTATAATGTTATGAACCAATTTTACATCACTTTAGTTAAAAAATTAACTTTGCATTGAGAAATCAGAAAAAACTTAATTTCCTCTGTCCTAACGAACCATTGATAATTTGCATTTTTGTAAAGAGAAATAAGAAAACATTTCAACACGTTTTTCAATCCTATGGAATGCTTCAGATTTGAGGCATACTTAAAAACCCCACCAAGGAATTGTTATACACAATGGGGCTTGTCCGGGACCTCTCACATCCTAAGCGAGAATCATACTCCAAGACCAACAAGCCCTTGATTACAATGTTATGAACCAATTTTACATCACTTTAGTTAAAAAATTAACTTTGCATTGAGAAATCAGAAAAAACTTAATTTCCTCTGTCCTAACGAACCATTGATAATTTGCATTTTTGTAAAGAGAAATAAGAAAACATTTCAACACGTTTTTCATCACTTTGGAATGCTAAATATTTGAGACATACTTAAAAACTCCACCAAGGAATTACTATACACAATGGGGCTTGTCCGGGATTTGAACCCAGGAGTTCTCACACCCTAATCAAGAATCATACGCCAAGACCAACAAGCCCTAGACTATATGTTATGAACCAATTTTATATCGCATTAGTTAAAAATGAACTTAACAGCACTGAGAAATCAGAAATACTCAATTTACTTTGTCCTAACGAACCATTGACAATTTGCATTTTTGTAAAGAGAAATAAGAAATCATTTCAACTTTTCCACACATTTTTCATTACTTTGGAATGCTAAAGATTTGAGACATACTTAAAAACCCCACCAATAAAATGCTGAATACAATGGGGTTTGTCCAGGATTTGAACCCAGCACCTCTCACACCCACAGTCAGAATTATTCTCCAAGACCAACAAGCCCCTGATTACAATGTTATGAACCAATTTTACATCACTTTAGTTAAAAATGAACTTAACAGGATTGAGAAATCATAAAAACTCAATTTACTGTGTCCTAACGAACCATTAACAATTTGCATTTTTGTAAAAAGAAAAAAGTAATCATTTCAACTTTTCTAGATATTTTTGCATCAGTTTGGAATGCTAAAGATTTGAGACATACTTAAAAACCCAACCAATGAATTACTATACACATTGGGGCTTGTCCGGGATTTGAACCCGGGACCTCTCGCACCCAAAGTGAGAATCATACTCCTAGACCAACAAGCCTTTTATTATGGTGTTTTGAACCAATTTTACATCACTTTAGTTAAAAATGAACTAAACAGCACTGAGAAATCAGAAAAACTCAATTTACTATGTCCTAACGAACCATTGACAATTTGTATTTTTGCAAAGAGAAATAAGAAATCATTTTAACTTTGCGAGACGTTTTTCATCAGTTTGAAATGCTAAAGATTTGAGACAACCTTAAAAAACCCAACAATAAATTAATATACACAATGGGGTTGTCTGGGATTTGAACCCTGAACTTATCTCACCCTAAGCGAGAATCATACTCCTTGACCAACAAGCGCTTGATTATGATGTTCTGAACCAAATTTACATCACTTTAGTTAAAAATGAACTTAACAGGATTGAGAAATCATAAAAACTCAATTTACTGTGTCCTAACGAACCATTGACAATTTGCATTTTTGTAAAGAACAAAAAGTAATCATTTCAACTTTTCTAGATATTTTGCATCATTTTGGAATGCTAAAGATTTGAGACATACTTAAAAACCCCACCAATGAATTACTATACACAATGGGGCTTGTCTGGGATTTGAACCAGGGACCTCTCACACCCAAAGTGAAAATCATACTCCTAGACCAACAAGCCCTTTATTATGATGTCATGAACCAATTTTACATCGCTTAAGTTAAAAAATTAACTTAGCATTGAGAAATCAGAAAAACTCCATTTCCTCTGTCCTAACGAACCATTGATAATTTGCATTTTTGTAAAGAGAAATAAGAAAACATTTCAACACGTTTTTTATCACTTTGGAATGCTAAAGATTTAAGACATACTTAAAAAACCCACCAATGAATTGCTAAGCACAAAGGGGCTTGTCCGGGATTTGAACCTGGGACCTCTCGCACCTGAAGCAAGAATCATACTCCAAGACCAACAAGCCCTTGATTATGATGTTATGAACCAATTTTACATCACTTTAGTTAAAAATGAACTAAACAGCACTGAGAAATCAGAAAAACTCATTTTACTCTGTCCTAACGAACCATTGACAATTTGCATTTTTGTAAAGAGAAATAAGAAAACATTTCATCTTTTCTACACGTTTTTCATCACTTTGGAATGCTAAAGATTTGAGACATACTTAAAAACCCCACCAATGAAATGCTGAATACAATGGGGATTGTCCAGGATTTGAACCCGGCACCTCTCACACCCACAGTCAGAGTTATTCTTCAAGACCAACAAGCCCTTGATTATAATGTTATGAACCAAATTTACATCACTTTAGTTAAAAAATTAACTAAACAGCACTGAGAAATCAGAAAAACTCAATTTCCTCTGTCCTAACGAACCATTGATAATTTGCATTTTTGTAAAGAGAAATTAGAAATCATTTCAACTTTTCTACACGTTTTTCATCACTTTGGAATGCTAAAGTTTTGAGACATACTTAAAAAACCCAACATCGATTTACTATACACAATTGCTTTTGTCGGGGATTTGAATCCAGGACCTCTCGCACCCTAAGCGAGAGTTATACTTCTAGACCAACAATCATGTGATTATGATGTTCTGAACCAAATTCACATCACTTTAGTTAAAAATTTACGTAACAGCATTGCCAAATCAGAAAAACTCAATTTCCTCCGTCCTAACGAACAATTGACAATTTGCATTTTTGTAAAGAGAAAAAAGAAATCATCTTAACTTTCCTAGACGTTTTTCATCAGTTTGGAATCCTAAAGATTTAAGACATACTTAAAAAACCCACCAATGAATTACTATACACAATGGGGCTTGTCTGGGATTTGAACCAGGGACCTCTCACACCCAAAGCGAGAATCATACTCCTAGACCAACAAGCCCTTTATTATGATGTTATGAACCAATTTTACATCGCTTAAGTTAAAAAATTAACTTAGCATTGAGAAATCAGAAAAACTCCATTTCCTCTGTCCTAACGAACCATTGACAATTTGCATTTTTGCAAAGACAATCAAGAAATCATTTTAACTTTGGTAGACCTTTTTCATCAGTTTGGAATGCTAAAGATTTGAGACATACTTAAAAAAACCCAACAGTGAATTATTATACACAATGGGGCTTGTCCGGGATCTCTCGCACCCAAAGCGAGAATCAAACTCCTCGACCAACAAGCCCTTGATTACAACGTGATGAACCAATTTTACATCACTTCAGTTAAAAATTAACTTAACAGCATTGAGAAATCAGAAAAACTCAATTTACTCTATCCTAAAGAACCATTGACAAGTTGCATTTTTGTAAAGCGAAATAAGTAATCATTTCAACTTTTCTAGATATTTTTCATCAGTTTGGAATGCTAAAGATTTGAAACATACTTAAAAACCCCACCAATGAATTTTATCAGTTTGGAATGCTAAAGATTTAAGACATACTTGAAAAACACACCAATGAATTACTATACACAATGGGGCTTGTCCAGAATTTGAACCCAGAACCTCACGCACCTGAAGCAACAATCATACTCCTAGACCAACAACATCTTAATTACAGTGTTCTGAAACAATTTTACATGACTTTATTTAAAAATGAACTTACAGTACTGAGAAATCAGAAAAACTCAATTTCCTCTGTCCTAACGAACCATTGATAATTTGCATTTTTGTAAAGCGAAATAAAAAAACATTTCAATGCATTTTTCATCACTTTGGAATGCTAAAGATTTGAGACACACTTAAAAACCCCACCAAGGAATTACTATACACAACGGGGCTTGTCCGTTACTTGAACCCGAGACCTCTCACACCTTAAGCAGAATCATACTCCGAGACCAACAAGCCCTTGATTATGATGTTATGAACCAATTTTACATCACTTTAGTTAAAAATGAACTTAACAGGATTGAGAAATCATAAAAACTCAATTTACTGTTTCCTAACGAGCCATTGACAATTTGCATTTTTGTAAAGAGAAATAAGTAATCATTTAAACTTTTCTAGATATTTTTCATCAGTTTGGAATGCTAAAGATTTGAGACATACTTAAAAACCCCACCAATTAAATGCTGAATACAATGGGGATTGTCCAGGATTTGAACCCGGCACCTCTCACACCCACAGTCAGAATTATTCTCCAAGACCAACAAGCCCTTGATTATAATGTTATGAACCAAATTTACATCACTTTAGTTGAAAAATTAACTTAGCGTTGAGAAATCATAAATACTCAATTTCCTCTGTCCTAACGAACCATTGATAATTTGCATTTTTGTAAAGAGAAATTAGAAATCATTTTGACTTTGCTAGACCTTTTTCATCAGTTTGGAATGCTAAAGATTTGAGACATAGTTAAAAACCTCAACAATGAATGACTATACACAATGGGGCTTGTACGGGATTTGAACCCGGGACCTCTCTCACCCTAAGCGAGAATCATACTCCAAGACCAACAAGCCCTTGATTACAATGTTCTGAACCAATTTTACATTACTTTAGTTAAAAATTAACTTAACAGTATTGAGAAATTTAGAAAAACTCAATTTATTGTTTCCTAACGAACCATTGACAATTTGCATTTTTGTAAAAAGAAATAAGTAATCATTTCAACTTTTCTAGATATTTTTCATCAGTTTGGAATGCTAAAGATTTAAATCATACTTAAAAACCCCACCAATGAATTACTATACACAATAGGGCTTGTCCGGGATTTGAACCCGGGACATCTCCCACCCAAAGCGAGAATCATACTCCTAGACCAACAAGCCCATGATTATGATGGTATGAACCAATTTTACATCACTTCAGTTAAAAATGAACTAAACAGCACTGAGAAATCAGAAAAACTCAATTTACTCTGTCCTAACGAACCATTGACAATTTGCATTTTTGCAAAGAGAAATAAGAAATCATTTTAACTTTGCTAGACCTTTTTCATCAGTTTGGAATGCTAAAGATTTGAGACATACTTAAAAAACCCACCAATGAAATGCTGAACACAATGGGGATTGTCCAGGATTTGAACCCGGCACCTCTCACACCCACAGTCAGAATTATACTCCAAGACCAACAAGCCCTTGATTACAATGTTATAAACCAATTTTACATCACTTTAGTTAAAATGAACCTAACAGGATTGAGAAATCATAAAAACTCAATTTACTGTGTCCTAATGAACCACTGACATTTTGCATTTTTGTAAAGAGAAATAAGTAATCATTTCAACTTTTCTAGATATTTTTCATCAGTTTGGAATTCTAAAGATTTGAGACATACTTAAAAACCCCACCAATGAATTACTATACACAACGGGGCTTGTCCGGGATTTAAACCCGGGACATCTCGCACCCTAAGCAAGAATCATACTCCTAGACCAACAAGCCCTGGATTACAATGTTCTGAACCAATTTTACATCACTTTAGTTAAAAATTAACTTCACAGCATTGAGAAATTTAGAAAAACTCAATTTCCTTTGTCCTAACGAACAATTGACAATTTGCATTTTTGTAAAGAGAAAAAAGAAATCATCTTAACTTTTCTAGACGTTTTTCATCAGTTTGGAATGCTAAAGATTTGAGACATACTTAAAAAACCCACCAATGAATTACTATACACAAAGGGGCTTGTCTGGGATCTCTCGCACCCTAAGCGAGAACCATACTCCTAGACCAACAAGCCCTTGATTATGATGTTATGAACTAAATTTACATCACTTTAGTTAAAAATTTACGTAACAGCATTGCGAAATCAGAAAAACTGAATTTCTTTCGTCCTAACGAACCATTGACAATTTGCATTTTTGTAAAGTGAAAGAAGTAATCATTTTAACTTTTCTAGATATTTTTTATCAGTTTGGAAGGCTAAAGTTTTGAGACATACTTAAAAACCCCACCGACGAATTACTATAAGCAAAGCGGCTTGTCTGGGATCTCTCGCACCCTAAGTGGGAATCATACTCCTAGACCAACAAGCCCTTGATTATGATGTTATGAACCAATTTTGCATCACTTTAATTAAAAATGAACTTAACAGCACTGAGAAATCCAAAAAACTCAATTTACTCTGTCCTAACAAACCATTGACAATATGCATTTTTGGAAAGAAAAGTAAGAAAACATTTCAACACGTTTTTCATCAGTTTGGAATGCTAAAGATTTAAGACATACTCAGAAACCCCACCAACTAAATACTACATACAATGGGGATTGTCCAGGATTTGAAACCGACACCTCTCACACACAAAGTCAGATTTATACTCCGAGACGAACAAGCCCTTGATTGCAATGTTCTGAACCAATTTAGCATCACTTTAGTTAAAATTTAACTAAACAGCATTGACAAATCAAAACAACTCATTTTACTTTGTTTAACGAACCATTGACAATTTGCATTTTTGTGAAGAGAAATAAGAAATAATTTTAACTTTGCTAGAAGTTTTTCATCAGTTTGGAATGCTAAAGATTTGAGACATACTTAAAAACCCCACCAATGAATTACGATAAACAATGGGGCTTGTTCGGGATTTGAACCCAGGACCTCTCGCACCCGAAGCGACAATCATACTCCTAGACCAACAAGCCATTGACTACAATGTGATGAACCAATTTTACATCACTTTAGTTAAAAATTAACTTAACAGCATTGCGAAATCAGAAAAACTCAATTTACTCCGTCCTAATGAACCATTGACAATTTGCATTTTTGTAAAGAAAAGTAAGAAAACATTTCAACACGTCTTTCATCAGTTTGGAATGCTAAAGATTTGAGACTTACTTAAAAACCCCACCAATGAAATGCTACATACAATGGGGTTTGTCCAGGATTTGCACCCGGGACCTCTCACACCTAAAGTCAGATTTATACTCTGAGACCAACAAGCCCTTGATTGCAATGTTCTGAACCAATTTAGCATCACTTTAGTTAAAATTTAACTAAACCGCATTGAGAAATCAAAACAACTCATTTTACTTTGTTTAACGAACCATTGACATTTTGCATTTTTGTAAAGAGAAATAAGAAAACATTTGAACTTTTCGACATGTTTTTCATCAGTTTGGAATGCTAAAGATTTGAGACATACTTAAAAAACCCACCAATGAATTACTATACACAATGGGGCTTGTCCGGGATTTGAACCCAGGACCACTCGCACGCCGAAGGGAGAATCATACTCCGAGACCAACAAGCGTTGACTATAATGATGAACCAATTTTACATCACTTTAGTTAAAAATTAACTTAACGTCTTCATCATCCTCAAATGTTTCCACTGTTGGGCATCTGACTCTCTCCTTCTCCTCACCTCAGGGTGGAACTTTTCTGTTATCTGTATAAAAGCTTAAGCTGTGAAACTGTTAGTTAGAATGGGTCTTGTCTTTTTGCTCTGCCACGAGTCTTTTGCCTTTCATTCTTCAAAATATTCATCACACACCACAGACGTGCTCACATCATTACTAATGTTGTGTTGCTTTACGTTTTGTTTTTTTTTTGTTTTTTGTGCAAACGGTAGTTTTCTTTATAACATTGTGGATGCAGATCAATAAGTGAAAGACACTGAGAGGTAGATCTGCATTAAAACATCTACTGACGTCTGTAGTAAAGTTCCCTGAATACAAACCTGTGGATAATATAAAGGAGGAGATGATCATTTAAATGAATCCACTTTTATGGCTCGATTGTTGTTTTATATTGTTATCTAACGTCTGTGTGTGTGTGTGCGTGTGTGTGTGGAGCAAATATCTTCCTGACTCGGTGCGAGTTCGACCTGAAACTTGGTCAACGGGCTCCAAATACCCCAAGTGTGTGAATTTGTTATTTTGGAGTAATTTGGTCATTTCAAAATGTTTATTTTCATTTTATTTAACTTCTGGATGGCCCCGAAATGAAACCTATTCAACTTTATCTATTTCACTGCACAGCTCCTCACCCGAGCAAGAGTCACGTGTGCAGCCAGAGCCAATCGCTGCGCACACAGCCAAGCAGACACGGACTGTAAACACACGAGTGAGAGAGAAGAAGATAGTTTAGACCAAGACACGGGAGCTCTCTGAATAGATCATTTGGAACCGTCAGCCACTGGTGAGTCTTTTGCAGACAATTTTCCCAACCCGTTCAATACTCCATCTGGAAAACTGCGGATTCTCTGTGGTGCCGTGCATGGAAGTTAAGCTCTAACCACTTGGTTCAAAGGTAAAAAATTATTTTTGTTTTTTAAAAAAAGACAGCCGAATAGTACATAATACTTTAATTTACTTACTCACTCATGTAGTTTGGAGCTTTACGTTTTGTTTTGCACTGTTTTGTTACTTTTCTGATTGCCGCTACAATATCTATGGAGTTTGGTTATCAGCGTCTCAAACATTTCAAGGAGACACACACACGGTATTTATTATTTATATCAAAAATAAAAAAATACTGAATTAGTAAAATAAAACACAAAAAATGCACAAAAAGACAACTGAAAGATAAAAAAAAAATACTCATGACTTAAAAAAATATACATTACAATGAGTAAAACAAAACACAAAAAATGCACAAGAAGACAACTGAAAGATAAAAAAAAAAATACACGACTCCAAAAAATACATTACAGAAAGATACACCAAACAAAAAAATATCAAAGTGAGTAAAAAAATAAACAAACACATTTATCATGTTCATGTCCCATAGAATTAAACCAGGGAAGTGGCACACGCTGTTTTATTTTGCACCCGCAAATAAACCCCTTTATAACGCTACAGAGTACAGAGTACGAACACCTCTTTGTACATCCAACCTTCAAACACATACTCATTTGGCCATAATTACCTCTACTGAAGCTCCCACATGAATGCATACTTCCGACGGGCACTGTACTAGTACAGTTAAATCTGTAGATCATGCATCTTTGAAGGTATGATGGCGCAGTGAATTGTGATGCTGCGCTTGAAAACGATGGGTCGCGGGTAGGCGTCCCGCTTCAGTGTTTTTTTATGACATTTTTTAGGACGTTGAGATGACTCTGGTGACAATATTACATTAAAAATCAATATAATTGATTTGATATCAAGCGGCAGTCACTGTCTTTATATCCAGTGTAACAGGAGGGCTGTCTATGCAGCCATCCTATACTGCTACCACTTCTCCTCAGAAACATTTTATTCATATTATTGACCGCTCGTCACGTCACTGGAGCAATAAAGTGATGAAGTTACCAAAAAGTGTAACTAATTACAGGTGATTTAAGCCACTATAGTCACTGAAGACTGAACGCACCTTTAAAACAGGCTCATATTCCTCAAACACCGGCTTATTAAATCACTCTATTCCGGGTGGTTGTCATGGCAGCTCGAGTAAATCTTTGATCCATTGATGATGGTTTTTTATCGCGCGTGCACGTAAGTAACCCAAGGTTTACATACTCAGGGTTGAATGACCCACTTCATACCAGCTGTAATGGAATCCGATACCCAGAGTTTCCCATCGCTGGGTATGTTGACCCAGAGTTTATGGATAGACTCAGAGTTTGTTAACCCTCCTTTATTGAATACCCCTCTGGAGTCATTTTGTGTATTTTAGTTTGTTTTTGTTTGTTTTTTTGGTGTAGTTTTATGCATGTCTATTGTCATTTTATTGTATTTTTTGTATAAATATTTATTTTTGTGTATATTGAGTCATTTTCATGTTGTTGTTGTCGTTTGGTGTATTTTTCTGTAATGTATGTTTTTTGGAATCATTTTGTGTGTTTTTGGAGCCTTTTTGTATATTTTTGTGCATTTCTGTTGTCATTTTGTGTACTTCCTGTGTAAATATTGTTTAGTTTTTGTTTTACGTCATTTGTGCATTTCATCACCAAATAAGGAACAGTAAAAAAGTATTTTTTCCTCAAAAGAGAAGTCCACAGGAGCAAGATCAAGGCCAAACTCAGCTGGCACGCACCGGAAGTGAACTGTGCAGTGAAATAGATATAGATAGCACCCCCTCACACCCTAAGGTCAGAAGCTGAATAGGTTTCATTTTGGGGCCGTCCCGAAAGGAAATAAAATTAAAATAAACTTTTGGAAATGACCAAATTACTCCAAAATAACAGATACACACACTTGGGGTATTTGGAAGCCGTTGACAAAGTTTCAGGCCGAACTCGCACCGTGTCGGGGAGATATTCGCTCCGCACACGCACACGCACACGCACAAACACACACACACACACACACACACAGACCTTTCTTGTCTTTGTAGATAGATCGATAGATCGATAGATAGATAGATAGATAGATAGATAGATAGATAGATAGATAGATAGATAGATAGATAGATAGATAGATAGATGTTTACATGTTCTTGCATCAGGATCATCATTATTATTTTAATTTTTATACCTGGAATAATTCAAAGTTGCCTTAATATAGGGCATTTTTGCAGTCAGTAAAGACATTTTGAAGTCTTTATTGTGAGGTCAGGATTCTGATGGCCTGGGACATAAAACTGTTGCAGGACTGAGTAGTTCTGGGTCTGATGCTGTGGAAAACGTGCCAAACTCAAGGCCCGGGGGCCAAATCCAGCCCTTTAGAGCATCAAATGTGGCCTGCAAGATAAAGTGGAAATTACAAAAAGCATGAATAATTGTGTAGAACAAAGTAATTCAGTTGTTGATATCTCAGCCCTTCCAAATACATAAATTCAATGAATATCCACAAAATTTGCCTCGGCTCAGAGTTTTTCCACGCTTATATCGCATGGTGGCAGTCATTATTAATCACAAATTGTTGAAAAACAAAGCTTTATTTTTTCCAAAATGCATTAAAATTGTTCGACATTTTTTCTTTAAATTGAATAAAATATAGCTAGAAACTCAAGGTATTGAAATATTAGATATTGTTTATAATTTCCATTACTTTACATTGAATTTATAGGGCAGAATAATGTTAAAATTGCCTAAAATTTGCGGCCCACTCAAAATCAAACTGGTCCATGTTTTGCCCCTGAACTAACTATGACACCCCTGCTGTGGAACTTCTTCCCAAAAAAAAGGACAACATGATGAATGAGCTTTTTTGCCATCCTCACCACTCACTGTAGACCTCCTGTCTGAAGCTGCTGAAGCAGTGAAGTGCAGCTTGATGGTGCAATAGAATGTGGTGGACATTCCACACATCAAGTTCAGATGATGCTGGGTTAACTAGACCATAAATTAAGTGTGTAATGACCAGTCCAGATTACCTGTTAACTGCACCCTCAGCTTATTGGTGCTGTTGACCACCTCTACAGCCCTGCTGTCAATGCTGGGTGGAGTGTGATAGGCTGATTTCTCCTGCTTTTCCCTGTACAGGGTTACAGGAGATGCTGGAGCCAATCCCAGCAGGCATAGGGCGTAAGGCAGGGAAATTCCTGCTGGATAGATACAGGGTGCAGAATGTAAAAACTCAGACACTGTTTCATAGCTGACATATTTTGAACATTTAGCTCACTTTCCTCACATTTAGCTCATTTTGCATTCATTTGAGACAAATTCATATAAAACAGCATGTTTTATATCATTGTTAAAAATGCGTAAACATAAAAGTTAAATATAAATGTAAATGTTAAATCTAAATCTAAGGGCCTGTACTACAAATCTGGATTCCCTCTTATTGCACAAATTTATGAGATTTATTCGGTGTGTCCTATACTACGATGCTTCCCTCCGTGCTAAATCACCATGGTATCTTAGGGTGAACACCTAATCTGGTCGGGACCTGTTTTAGGGCTGGAAAAGATCTGAGCAAGTACTAAAGTCCCGCCTTCTGAGCAATCAGTTCTCTTGTAAAATGAGCTGCCCATTGTTAGAAGATCCTGGTTGGTGCAGATCTGACAGCTGTGTTTAGGAAAGAAAGATTATTAATGGATAAATGCAATCTTTTTGTTTACCGTTGACTTCCTTTAGGAAAAGATTTACATCTGATGGACTGATCTACCGTCAGCTGTCGATGAAGGAATGATCTGTCCGTATCATGGACCAGCACTCTACCCAGGAATGAGGCACCCTGATCATTCATTCTTTCATTCCTACATACACTATGTCCTATAGTGACACTGACAGCAGGAACAAACAATGTGCTCTCATCCCAGTGTGTGTGTGATAAATTGAGGACTTAGTGAATAAAACGTCTGTGTGCTGTTATAAAAAGAAACTGATCAGAGCGCTGTCCGTTTATCATCCCATGGATTAATATTGGATAATCACACTTTTACACATTAACAGCGTTAGCAGCTTCCCGCCTGTGTTCCTTAGTTCCTGCTTTTTCTGCAGCAACACTGTTGTTTTTGGTCTGAATTATGGATTTTAATTATTCATATCTTTAAAGAATTGTTCATCAATTGTAAAGTAAATTGCTCTACACAGTGTCTATGTGTTTGTGATTGGTCTGACACTGTAATCTCCACCCCTGTCACAGGAGCGTGCATGCAGCCTGTCTGAAATCACCTGGGTTAAATTAGCAAGTTTATATTGTGCTTCGTATAGTCCAGCTTCTGTCTAACGGAGAATGTTTGGATAGGTGAAGCCAGCTAATGGAGATAAATCCAGGTTTCACTTATTTCACTTTGTTGTACAGGCCATAAATGTTAAAGTTAAAGAACAACAATAATAATAATAATAATAATAATAATAATAATAATAATAATAATAATAATAATAATAATAATAATGACAAAAAGTAAATAAATACAAAATAAATGTAATAAATATTGTAAATGTACCAGATATAATAATACATTTTATTAATGATTGCCAATAGATAATGATCCTGTGATGCAAGTTGGATTTAGGAGAAACGTATCTCATTTTTTGTTTGTAAACCAATAGATAGCTACAGTCACTCTGACCTTTTACTAGAATGTTCATTGTGCCCATGTTTTCTTCCTGGTAACACATTGCACTTTTTATATTGTATATAGAATTGCCTCAGGGTATCATATAGTGTCTGATCTTGTAATTATTATAAATGCAAATTTAAATAAAAACTGATCAAATAAAATAATAAGAATAATAACAAAAAACCAAGCCTGCTCTGAGCTCATTCAAAACCTCCAAAATTACATCACTGTTTAAGCCATATGATTCATAAAAAGACAATCTCCAACTCATGTGTTTACTATATCTTTTTTACGCGTGAACAATCATGAAATCATGCCTGCAAAGAAACATATCCCGACAGCGCCACCTGCTGGTCATTTTCTGTAACTCCGTTTTTGCGTGCTGGTCGCGAGCATCAGCATAATTTCATGTCGAAATAAAAAATGGATCTTTATGTAGCTTTTGTAAGTATTTTTAATGATCTCTCACCCTCTGTGATAGATCATGTGCCTGCTTTATATTCTCTCTCCCTCGATGCTTTTATTCTGACACAATCACTTTCGCATGTCAGCTGGAAAAAAAAAGCTAAACCACGTCACCTCATATCACGTGACTTCGTATTTTTTTTCAGAGTTCAGAATGGAAAAAGGAGACAGCCGATTTTCAATTTTCAATTCTAAAAGGGGAAAGGAGGAAAGGACACACGACAATCGAAAAACAAGCCAATGTTGGTTTGTCTTCATGGTTTTTTGATTAAAAAGGTTTTCTTGTTTTTTGTTTGAAAAGGAAAGGGAGAAAAACCGTTCTTTTTATTTTGGTTCGTAGATGAATTAGAGATTATCCAATGATACCCAGACCATTTTACATCACTTTATTTGAAAATTTACTTAACAGGATTGAGAAAACAGAAAAAGTCAATTTACTTTGTTTTCACAAACCATTGACAAATCGCATCCTTGTAAAGAGAAGTGTCAGGGCCAAAATTGTTAGTTATGTTTATTAACATATTTACTCATAGACCTTATTCTTTTTAAGGCTTTAAGTTGAGACTTTTCATTTCTGCTGTCTCATGTTTTCTGCTCTCTTCTCGAGGTCAGCTTCCCAAAACACATCTTATCCCTCAGACACGGCGACATCACACAGTCACATGTCACACATACACACCCAATACACATCCATTCATACACACAAACACCATATACGCACACACCTCCAACACTCACGACAATCAGGAGATACCAGAGAACTGGTTGTTTTGACCCAAAGAAGAAACTGTCTCTTTTAACACGAGAAGTCCCACAGAGGGGTCAAATGAACTTTTTACCTATAAAACCCAGAGAGGGGTCATTCGACCCAAAGGATTTGAGCTAACGCCTGTCCTCAGCTGCTTTTGTTATGTCAATGAGGCAGTAAGTGTCGCACCACAGGAGGGGCCCTGCATCCTGGGTTCAGGAAGAATTTCAGTCAATATATAGTTATATACAGTTGCATTGATATTTTAACTCTTTTTGGGGTTTTTTACATGTGTTAATGGACTATGTAAGAAATATATATTTAAAATTCTCATAAGGTGGAGGCTTTAACCCTCTTTGACACAGCAACCTTTTTTCCTGATTTTGTAATTTTTTGTATAACATCTACAATTTTACAATTTATTCCCCACAGCACAAAAGGCTGCATAAAAATAGGCTATTCCTATAGGTATGGAAATTATCCCAGCTCCTCCCTACCCCACCCCAACCTGTGAACATACTCTGAACACATTCTGAACATGCTATGATTTCATCAAAGTTCATAAATTCTGATGTACATCAGTGTCTTGACCAGGTTGTGAAGGGATTGTGATAATAATTAAAAAAAAAAAAAAAAAAGATAATTTTACACTATGGCCCTTATTATACAGTTTATTGTTGAGAGGCACACCCAGGTTCTTGAAGTGCTCAGTAACAATGTCCTTACTGGATTTGTCTCAGGCCCCATTTACACTACACATTAAATCTGATGTTTTTTTGCCCTCAAGTGACTCTGTTTCTTTCAATGTTTGTAGTCTGTGTTTGTTCTCCCCCAGCATCAAGCAGAACGAGTTAATAAACGGGGCATTGTGACTTTAGCTTCCAGGGCAACATTCCAGACTTCCATTGTTAGAGTCAGGCTCTCCCACCTGCTGATTTCTCAGGTGATTCATTTACAAATGAATAGATGCAAATTGTAGCCATCAGAGTCGTCAGTTTGGTCCTAGAGTTCATTTGACCCTGCTCTGGGACTTCTGGGGGGATATAGAAATCCCTGGGACTTCTAGTGTTAACCCTCTTCTATCACCTCCACCCTGTCCTCTTTATCTCCTGGGGGGAGGAGGGAGGGGGGACTGAGGGGGAATATACGTGATGAGTTAGAACTGTGCCACTCGATCATCGGACGTCCGCCCGGGCGGTCACTAATTTTGTCCATCTTTGTACTCTTTTTTACTTAGTTTTATAATAAACCTTTTTTATAAAATCATCGATGCCTCGCCTGGACTCCATCACTCAACCAGAGCAATAAATCATGTCTCCAAATGAGGTCAACCGCAAATTTGCCGTGATAGAAGTAAGAAAACATTCAAAATTTTCTACAAACCTTACATCTGTTTGGAACGTTGAATAGATTAGACATACCTAAAAAAATTACAGTATGCCTGCCATAACCTTTCTCATGGCTAACATACTAAATGGAAAAATACAGTATTCTTTACAAAATATGAAGTTAATACCATGGACAGAAATAATCTCTTGCAAGCAGGCTTGTCCAGGTATTGCACCCTGGATCTCTCACATCCAAAGCCAGAATTAAACTCCTAGACCAACAAGCCCTTGATTACTACGTTTTGAACCAATTTTACATCACTTTAGTTAAAAATTCACTTAACAGAATTGAAAAAACAGAAAAACTCAATTTACTGTGTCTTAACAAACCATTGACAATTTGCATTCTTGGAAAGAGAAGTAAGAAAACATTCCATATTTCCTACAAGCCTTTCATCAGTTTGGAACGTTAAAAAGATTGGACATACCAAATAAAATCACAGTATGACTGCAACAACCTTTCTTATGGCCAATGTACTAAATGGAAATATGATCTTTATGAAATATGGACTTAGTACCAATGACTATAACACTATGTAGAAGGGGGTTTGTCTGGGATTTGCACCTGGGACCTCTTGCACCCAAAGCAAGAGTCGTATTCCTAGACCAACTACCCCTTGTTTACTAGTTATGAACCAATTTTACATCACTTCCAAAAAATCCAAAACTTGAAAGGTATGGACCAACAAGCCCTTGGTTGCATGTCAAAAATAATGTGCATGAGAACAAGACATGGTGTGGCTATCCTGGATAAATTAAACAAAAAAAATGCCGAGGACTTTAGTTGAAAATTCACTTAACAGAATAGGAAAAACAGAAAAACTTAATTTACTTTGTCTTATTGAACCATTGACAATTTGCATCCTTGTAAAGAGAAGTAAGAAAACATTCCAAATTTCCTACAAGACTGTGGCGGCCGTGCCTCCCCTTCCCCTTGTAGGAGGAGATGAGTTATTATTAATGGGTTATATAACTAAGAATATTAATTATGATTATTAATATTACTTCAAATTTGCGGGGTGCCACTCCTTTTAACAGGAGAAATATGTCTAAGTTTTTAGACTAAACTCATCAATGTGAAACCAGGGGAAAGTGAATTCTACCAGCAAAATCTACACCATCATCACAGCTTTAATGAATCAGAGGAATCAAAGATTATGTTTAACCTTTTATTCAAAAGTCAACAATTAACACAGTCAAAATATCAATTGAAATGGGATAATTAAATCATGATAAAATGCATTTCTAGGCTAATAAGAGTGAGGATTATATGTAATAAAGTGAAATCACTAATCTAGGAGGATGCTAATCTGCTAAATATTGAATAAAAATGCAGGATACATATTCGAATAATCAGAAAGAATCAAAGAATAAAATAAAGAGAGCTCATGACAAAGAGAGGGAGACGAACAGGGGAGACGAACAAACATGAATGAGATGAACTGTGTGCGGGTCATGTTGTGAATGTGTGTGTGTTTGTAGTTATGGCAGTATGTGTCTGATCTATTGTGGATGAAGTTGCGAATGAAAGTTCAGTCTTGTATCTTGAAGATGTCAGGGTTGGACCTGGAGGTGCTGTTTGAGAAATACAGCAGGACGTGCCACCGTTGGTTCTGTTTCGGTTGAACAGAGTGTAGCCCCTTCAGCCGATCCAGGCGGTTTCTGGCCTTCGCAGCTGGCTTAGAGAATGGCTCGTGGCTCACCCCAATGGGTCGCAGACCGGGCTTCCTTTCGGCTGTTACGCACGTCACTAGAGGCTGTATTTGTCCGAATCAAGCAGCTGTTGATTGAAAATTTAACTGTTTCAACTACAAATAAAAGAAAAATGAAATGAATGAAAAGCTGGAACATGAGGGAACACGGGTGAGCATGAACGCCCGCGTCCAAAACTGAAGTTAGGAACGCGCGTCTTTTTTTTAAAGGAAGTTTTGGAGCCGCCTTTTGGAGGAGGCGTCTTGGTGGATCATTCTGTGATCATGTCGGTGATTGGTCAATGTCCCTGCTTTCAGCTTGTGGGTGTGTCTCAAGTGTATGTGTGTGAATGGAGTGACAGACAACAAAGGATGTTTCTAAACATAAAAGAATGCCTAATAATTAATTCCACATATTTCAAAACATCTTTTCAACATCATATCCTGAAATATCATGTATTATGAAAGAGTTTGATACCAAACACGACTAGGAAATAGCCTCGAGTCACTTTAGGAACTAATTAATGCATTTTACTTGTAATTACTCATAAACATAAATGTCAGAAATCATGTTATGCCTCCTCTTAACTATATGGTCGCAGTAAATACCTCAAACTAACTTTTGTGATGTTTTCTGGTATTTTTAAGCACTTTTAAATGATAAACACTTTAAAATAGCATTCTGTTGTTATTAAATTACATGAAACGAGTGCAGACACATTTGCAATTTCAATTTCAGTAGAAATCATTCCAAAAATGTTTCCATTTGTAATTTTTCAAACATAATACAATTTCTTTGTTCTCCCTTCTTCACTAGGAGATCTCTCAGGTAAGGGCCTGGTAAGCGTCCTTCTGTGACATCTCACCACAGGGGGTCAGAGGGCATTGGGACCGTTCTTTGAACTTACAGCATCCCACAGTATCTGTTTAAAAAGGGGGAGAAGAGGGATGTTCTTCTTTCGATCGTAAATGTTGCAGGGAGGTGATATAGGGGAAAAACTGTCCTTGGATTCTCCGGTCCTTTTGTTTGGCAGGAAGGGGAGAAGCCCCCCCCCCTGGGGGAATGTTTGCACTTCACAGTAGGCGAGAGACTCTCTGACTCCACGGACTGGTGAAGCCAAATGTTCTAAGTCCAGATCAACTTGGGGGTTTAGTTTCCTACATAATCCCCCTGTTGATAAGGTTTCAATGCTTTGAAGCTCTTATCAAAAAGTTATTTTGAGGAAACAAAAGAGGGAACGAACCTTCAAGTTGAAGAAAACTGGAAACAGGTAAAGGTGTGTTGAGGTCCTCACACACCCTGACGAAAGTTCAGGTCCAACGTCCTTGTTGGCAATTGGAGGCGTTTTTCCCTGTCGGGTCGGGAAATCACTCTCACCTTGATGTTGGGATGAGCAGCATTGCCAGGAAGTCAATACTGGAGGCAAAGCTGGGAGGTTGAAGCAAGAGCCCTTGGTGGTTGAGGCTGGAGCCCCGGAGGTTGAAGAATGGAGCCCCTGGAGGTTGAAGCCTGGAGCCCCTGGTGGCTGAGGCTGGAGCCCCGGAGGTTGAAGATTGGAGCCCCTGGTGGCTGGCGTTGGAGCATTGCCTGGTGTTAATGCCCGTGGACCATGGAGGTAGGAGTTGGGCGACCATGGAGTCGATTCTGAGGTGCCGCTTGGCAGTGGGCACCAGTAGACCAGGGAGGCAGACTAGGTGTGTGTACTATATGTTGCTATGTGTCCCTCAACAATGCTCGGTGCGAACATGTAATTTGGGATCAGAAGTATGGGGTAACATAAAAGTGTACACATAAACACATAGATAGCGTGGTGTCGGTCAGTTACTCCTGGTGCACATCAATAAGACGCCACCATCATCACCTGCGGCCTCTTTGGATCCTGCTGCTGCTGAAGATAAAGCTCCACCATAGCCACCAGCAAATATCTGTGTTATTTTCACACATTTGGCAGCATCTGCCTGAAGAGCTTGTCTCTTTTTATGTCAAAATTTTTCCACGCCTTCTTTCCACTTCTGGCTGCTATTCTCCAGATTCCCCTCTCTCTGTGTACGATTGATTGACAGCCGAGGCCCAAGAGGGAGGGGGCATCGGCCCTCGGCTGTAATTGGTTCAGCCCAGAATCAATCATGACTAATGGGCCGATCTACCAGGTTTGTGGACCAATATGTATCATGAATACCTTTACAAATACTAGCACTATTAGTTTTTAAAAAAAAAAAAAAAGGCCGGCTCAAAATCACCATCGGCCTACCGGGCAAATGCCCGGTACGCCTGATGGCCAGTCCAGCGGTGGGGACAAGTGAGATTTCCGAGAGTGTGAAAAGGCTTATTGCATTATGAGTTCTCACTTTGAAAAGGTAAATTTACAAGGTAAATATTCACTAACCAGGTCCATGATTATTTTTATTAAGCTATTATTTTATTTCAATTTACAAATTTGAAGTAAGTGCACGAGATGGACAGGCCGATAAGTGAAACAGCACCGATCAACTGGTTCATGTCTACAAAATTTGACTAATTTGGGTCACTGTTTAAAAATTGTGCAGCATAAGCTTTGGCAGCTTTTGGCACATTTCTGCTTTGGAGACAGATACCACGTTTCCGATAAAAATCTTTCAAGGAATCAACACACCAATAGGAAAAATAATCTAGATCTCTGTCAGACTTGCTGCCTCTACCGTCAGCTATGGCGAGTTTACACCTCTTGACCTTTATGCGTGAGAAATTGTGCATTGCGTTAGTTCAGGCAGACACGGAAGTCAAGTTATCCCAGCCCTTTTACCTGTCAGTAGCTGTTAACAACTGACAGCATCATTCCCTAATTCAGTTAATCATCCATCTGATCACGTTCCATGCTTCCCATTGAGTTAGTCTCAGTGCTGTATTTAAACCAGGGCAACACGCCTACTTCCACACGCATTGCAACCTCCAACCCCAGCTCCTCTTCTGTCTAATTAACAGAAGGGCAGAGACGTCCCAGAACAGAGCCTTACCGCCAAATCTAAACTGCACGCTTAAAAAAACAATTTGACTAAAGTGAAATAAAATCTGAAGTGTTTCGTTTTGAAAAGTAACCGGATCTTTTATTGCGGAGTACGTGCTTAACTTTCTGTTTAGCTTAATTTGCTCTGTGTTGATTGATGCATCGTGCTCCGCTGTCCGCCAGAAATAAAAGTCCTGCGTATATCTGGCGGAGGGCCATATGGTGGCTCGAGGAGTTCAGAGAGGTCCCGCCAGCCGGTCCACATCCGGTGCCCTAGGGCACGACAGCGGGCCAGTAAGGTCAAAACACACTCACTGCACATTCAGCCACTTTGAACATCACTGATTTAACAGCACAGCTACTGTATCAGGCCAGGCAGGGTAAACCCCTGCGTTGGATTGTTTCACAGTGGTCTTCTATGGCTGAACGTCTCTTAGTTCCACCGGTCTACCAGATTTATTTCATCACTCCGTCACAGCTCCAACCTGTCTCACGCCTACCTTTCACGACATACGTCGGCCTTTTCCACCAGCCTGGAGCTGGAGCTAATTCGACACTAGTGCGTAAGTTCGCTCTTATTTTTTCTGTTTCCACCAACAGAGCTCCAGCTCTCGGAGTTAAAAAAAAAGAGGTAAGCTGGCCCCAACTAGCTGCTGGGCCAGTGCACAGCTCCAATGTGGGCGTGTGCTAGGCACGGTTGTCAACAATCCTGCAAAAACAAAAATCAGGCATTTTTTAATGCTTGCGGGCGCTGGTCGCATTAGCGCACATCCGACAAAAAACATTTAAAAGTGAGTCCAATTGCATATTACTACGGTGACGCAACAGTGCTCGAGACTGCGACCAAATTGGTTGCATATGCTAGTATTTTTTCAGTGTGTGAGTGAAAATTTAATCTGGTCGCATGAGTAGTTTGACCTTATTTTGAAAATCCAAGAGGAGGAAACGGGAAGTGTGCCATGAGATGTCCAGGCACGCGTAGCAACAGAGCGCATGGGTGGAGCGCCTAGCGGATGTGGGGTGGTGGGGGCGGCGGGCGAGAGCGCACTGACTGCACCAAGTGGAGTGACAGAGCGAATGTTGGGAGCGCTTATTGGACCTAGGGTGGGTTGGGCAGGGAAGAGCGTGCCGAGTGAGCAAAGTGAGAGAGCATGCACGCGCAGCACAGCGCAGCTCCCAATATCAGCTGCAGTCTGCATGAGAAGCTACTCAACATAGAATGGGATAAAGTCAGATATGAGCAGTGTTGGGACTAACCCATTTTTAAGTAACGTGTTACAGTAACTACGTAACTTTTTGCGGTAACGAGTACTGTAATGAATGACTGTCAAAATCAAAATCAGTTACTGCGATTTGAACGGACTCGTTACTCATTACTTCACGTGCATAACTGAGGACTATGTGAGCAGAATCCGATTGGCTTCCTCCTTCAAACCCCGGTAGTCTTTACCAGAGGCAAAGTGGCTAGAGCTGTGCGCACCTGCGGCGGGAGCTGGCGTAAACCAGCTGGATGAAGAGGAACAAGTTGTCGCGTGATCCCAGCAGTGCAAGCATATTTTCCATCAGCTCTGTGGGTTTACTGTCCCCCACACCGTTGAGTGACAGCAGGCGATGCCCTCATTCTGTGTCGTACAGCTGGAATGGACGGAGGAGCTGATGTTTGACAGCGGTGTATTTGCTGTGCAACGGTGAGTCTTGCAGCAATCCCCTCACTCGGCGGGTGATGGATGAATCTAACGCTGTGACGACGTGGTCATATTTTGTTTGCAGTGATGCCTCTGGAACTGGACTTCGACGTGCTGAAACTCCTGAAGTTTGCAGATGACACCACCGTCATCGGTCTCATCCGGGACGGGGACGAGTCTGCCTTCAGATGGGAGGTGGAACAGCTGGCTCTTTGGTGCAGTCAGAACCATCTGGAACTGAACCCGTTCAAGACCGTGGAGATGACAGTGGACTTCAGAAGAAATACCCCCCCACTCCCCCCCTTACCATTTTAAATAGGGAATTGGCTACCGTGGACTCCTTCAGGTTCTTGGGATCCACAATCTCACAGGACCTGAAGTGGACCTCCCACATAGACTCAACCAGGAAAAAGGATGTACTTCCTGCGTCAGCTGAGGAAGTTCAACCTGCCCCAGGAGCTGCTGACCATGTTCTACACCTCCATCATTCAGTCTGTTCTGTGCACCTCCATCACTGTCTGGTTTGGATCTACAACCAAACTAGACAGACACAGACTACAAAGGATAGTCAGGACTGCAGAAAAGATCATTGGTGTCGATCTGCCCTCCATCCAAGACTTATACCTGTCCAGGGTCAGAAAACGGGCAGGTAACATCACTGCAGACCCCTCTCACCCTGCACACAATCTGTTTAAACTCCTCCCCTCAGGCAGACGCTACAGATCACTGTACGCCAAAACAACCCGCCATAAAAACAGTTTCTTCCCCCAGGCTGTCACTCTGATCAACACTAAAAAGTCAAAGAGTGTCAGACCTGGTTCTGTGAAAAAACCCTGGAACCAAACATAACAACCCTGGATCAATCTGACACTGAGAATGTTCATGTACATACCTTTAATTTAAATGTTCTCCTGCACTACTTATCAATGCTCTACTGCACTATTTTCCTTTTATTATTATTATATTTTATTATTATCTTTCTTTTCTATTATTTTCCTTCTTTTTATCTTATTTTTTTTTTTATTTTATTTTATTTTTTTATTTATTTATTTATTTTTTATACTATTATTATTATTATTATTATTATTATTATTATTATTATTATTATTATTATTTTATCGAGTTTGCACATTCTAGTCTAACTACTGTTTATATTTATACTTATGTTTATACTTATTATCATCTTTTCTAGTTGATTGTTTATTATTGAATGTTTTCACTATTGGAGAGAGCACAGTTGACCGAGTCAAATTCCTCGTGTGTACAACATACACTTGGCGAATAAAGATGATTCTGATTCTGATTCTGATTCTGAAACTACAGCTCCGGGTCATGTTGTTCAAACACTGGTAACTTGACAATAGCAGCAAACTTCACGGCCCCCGACATTCATGTTCAAATATCAGGATCACCAATGTGGAAGCCGAGAAAGAGGAGACGAACAGGTATTTTGAGTCAGCTTACTTTATTGCCTCACACACAGCATGACAGTTTACCTGTCAAAACATTACCCCTGTCATCACCGCACTTCCTCCACTTCCTCCACACACACACACACACACACACACACTGACACTCACACTCACACTCACACTCACACTCACACTCACACTCACACTCACACGCCACGCCACGCCACTCCACTCCACTCCACTCCACTCTGAATGAGAGATCATCCTCACAGGTGCACCACAGAACTACAATTTCCGTAGTGGACGTGATGCGTACGTGATGCAGCGACATGCAAATGACTATGTTGTTACATACCACTGTGACCTGCATATTTGTATGTGTGTGTGTCAACAGTGTGACGTAAGCGGGAGCCCGGTCTCCCGGGGGATTGTGGGTAATGTTAAGAAAAATAAAGCTGCTCTCTAAAGCACACAGTCGCCGTCCTCCTGATTGAAACACAATATTGGCGACGAAGATGGAGTTTTTTCCCGTCTCACCTGTCTCTCCGTTCCTCGCTTTGCCGGGCGAGCCGCCGATCCCGTGGCCCCGCTGGTTTGAGTCCTTTGAGACGTTCATCGCCGCCGCCGGTGTTGTTGATGCTAGGGATGCTAGGCTAAAGGTCCTGCTCATCCACAGCCTGGGAAACGAGGGACAACGTATTTTCCGCACGCTCGGCCCCGCGGATAAGTATCGGGACTGTGTTGCCTTACTGACTGGACATTTCGCTGCTCCACAGAGCGTCACCGTCCGGCGAATCATCTTCAGACAGCGCCGACAGAGGCCCGGTGAGTCCGTCCATCAGTACGTCACGGACCTCCGATGCTTGGCTAGCGTTTGCAAATTTCAACACCTAGAGGACGAGTTTATTCGGGATCAGTTAGCCGAACACGCAGCTGATCACAAACTGCGTGAGAGACTGCTTATGTCCCCGGACGACACAACTCTGTCTAAGGCAGTGGAAATGGCGTTTCAGCTTAAGTCGGCTGCTCTGCTAGCATCGCGGCTAACGGCTACAGGTCCGCCTCCTTCTCTCTCCACTCCGCTAGCTCAGACTGTGACGCCGGCAGACCAGGCTCCCGGCCCCGCTTTTCCTCACACCGAGCTCGAGGTTAACGTCGCGGGACGTCAGGGTGCCTCAGCACGCCGGCCATGCGGGAACTGTGGCTCGTATTCCCACGCCACAAGGGCACCGGTTTGCCCAGCCACGGGACAGAGATGTCAACGCTGCGGTAGGCTCAATCACTTTGCTAAGGTGTGCCGCTCAACACCCGCTCCCACAAGAACCCAGCGCCACTCATCCCGCCCATCAAGCCCGACCACCATTCACTCGGTGGGTGCCAACAACAGACCTTTCACCTGGTGCACGGTGGAGCTGGATAACGTGTGTTTACCGCTGCTACTGGACACGGCTGCCTCCAGGTCTCTTCTCAGTGAGTCCACGGTTCGGCGACTCTTACCCAGACACACTATCAAAGCAGGAGCAGAGGAGCTGTACGGCTATGGACACACTAAAATTAACATGTTGGGCACTGCTACCTTTTCTGTTCGTTATGGATCCAGGACCCTCCCAGCATTTACGTACCAGGTGTCTCGGCATGGTGCCAACCTCCTCGGTTTCGACTTGTTCTGCGCCCTGGGTTTCGCCATCACTGACAATCTGGGTGCTGCTATCCTGACCGTGACCACACCATGGCAGCTGCGCTGGCCGTCGCTTTTCACTGGGCTGGGCTGCCTCACCGCCTTCAACCACCAACCGCTCATCGACCCAGCTGTGAAGACTGTCATCCAACCTCTGCGCAGGCTGCCCCTCACTTTGCGTGATGATGTCACTGGCGAGCTACAGAAACTGCTGGATGCTGGCATCATCGAACGAGTCGATGCATCGCCCTGGATCTCCAATCTGGTGGTGGCAAAGAAAAAGACAGGCGGCCTCCGCCCCTGTGTCGACCTCAGACAGGTAAACAAAGCGGTGGTCCCGGACAGATACCCACTGCCCACAGTGGAGGAGCTCTCTGCACAGTTTCATGGCTCAACAGTCTTCTCGAAGCTTGACCTTCGCCAGGGCTACCTGCAGGTTCCCCTACACCCTGGCAGCCGCAACCTCACCGCCTTTGTGACCCACATGGGGGTCTTTCGCTACACGCGGATGCCCTTTGGACTCAGCTCCGCTCCCAGCTGCTTCTAGAAAATCATGGCCACCATCTTCGCAGGCATTCCCGGGGTGGTTGTGTACCTGGACGACATTGTGGTGCACGGAGCAACATCCGCCCTGCATGACGACCGCCTTTCCAGGGTGCTGGATGTGCTCGCCGGTCACAACCTCACACTGAATGGGGAGAAGTGCATCTTTGCGGCTCAGGCTATTGAGTTTGTGGGGTTCCGCTTGACCGCTGAGGGGCTAAGCCCGCTGCACTCGAATGTCGATGCTATCCTGCATCTGCCTGAACCCTCCTGCCCGGCGCAACTATCATCGTTTCTGGGGATGACTGCGTTTTACTTACGTTTCCTTCCCCTCTACTCAGACACTACTGCGCCGCTGCGTGCTCTCCTGAAGCAGGATGCACCCTGGATCTGGTCTCCTGCGTGCTCTGCTGCAGTCCGCCGGCTTAAGTCACAACTGACCTCCTCACCTGTTCTGGCCCACTTTGACCTCGACAGCCCCACGTTCGTGACCTGCGATGCATCCAACACTGCGGTAGGTGCAGTCCTGTCTCAATCTCACCAAGGGACTGAGCGTCCAGTGGCGTTCGCTTCTAGAGCGCTTACTCCAACAGAACAGAAGTACTCTGTGGCAGAAAGAGAGGCGCTGGCCTGCGTCTGGGCATGTGAGCGGTGGCACATGTACCTCTACGGTCGACATTTCACACTACGGACCGACCACCAGGCCCTCACGGCCCTCCTAGTCACAACCGGTTCAGGCCACAAACCGCTGCGGCTTTACCGGTGGTCTGAGAGGCTACAGGCATACAACTTCTCCACACAGTTTACCCCAGGCAGGGAGAATGTGGTAGCAGATCTCCTCTCCAGAGCCACACCTGCCTCTGCACCAGACACCAGCCAGGACTCCTCAGAACCAGAACTGATCCTCTTGCTCCACACGCCCCTCGAGGCAGCTGTTTCACTGAAAGACCTTCAGTCGGCCTCTGCACAGGACCCTGTTCTCACCCAGCTCTGCACTTTCATTTGTAACGGCTGGCCTGCCAGGGTTCCTGAGGAACTAGCGCCCTTTCACCGGGTCAGAGGGGACCTCTCCTGCTGGAATGACGTCTGCGTGGCGAGAGGGCTATGCACAGTGGTCCCGAGCACTTTGAGAGAACGGGTCCTGGCCATGGTCCACGACGGCCATCTGGGCGTCGTGAGGGTCTGGTCTGCAGGGACCTGGTCTGGTGGCCGGGCATTGACCGGGCATTGACCGCGACATCGAGGACCTGGTCAGAAACTGTACGTCCTGCCTCACCAGTGGTAAGACCGGCTCTCCCCCACCCCCACCCTTGCAGCCCGTGCCGTGGCCTCGGGCTCCCTGGACCCACATACAGGTGGACATTTGTGGTGAACTTCATGGCACCCCTCAGCATCAGCGCTTCCTCCTGGTAGCATACGATCTCTACTCCAAATGGCCGGAGGTGCTGCCTGCCGGGTCTGTCACCACTACAGTGGTCATCGGTTTCCTCTCCTCTTTGTTCGCTCGCTGGGGTGTCCCTGACGCCATCACCACTGATAACGGGCCTCAGTTTGTTTCAGCTGACTTTGTGGCTTTTACAGAGGGGAGGGGGATAAAGCACATTAGGACTGCCTTTTACCACCCGCAGGCCAACGGAGGCGTGGAGAGGTTTAATCAGACCCTTAAGAACGGGCTCAGAGCACACATGGCAGATGGCCTGTCGTTCTCAACATCACTGCAGAGCACCCTACTGCACTACAGAGCAACACCCCACACTACCACTGGCAACTCTCCAGCCCTACTGATTCTAGGGCTTGAACTACAACTTCCTTTGGACCGACTGCGCCCTCCGGTGAGAGTTACTCCAACAGCAACACCCTCCCCAGGCGACAGAGTGGATCAGCAGCAACGTACAATGAAGCGGTGGTTTGACAGGAGACACCGTGTGAAACCGCCTACACTCACCGTATCAGACTGGGTCCGAGTCCGGCGACCCACTCGATCTCACAAGCTGCTCTCTTTCTGGTCTGCACCAACACAGATCACAGCACAACTGGGGCCAGCTACCTTCCGCGTTACCGATGGGTCACGCTGGCATGTCAGCTGCCTCCGGCGGGTGAAGCAACCGTCTGTGGCGGATCAGCAAACCGCAGCTCATCCACGCTGCACCAGTGGGGTCTGGGACCTTCCAGATGTACTGGCGGAGACCCAGGCTGGACCAGATGTGCGGGCTGAACCCCTGCAGGCTGGACCCCGTCCGGTCCGAGCCCGCCAGAGGCCCTTGTACCTCGATGACTATCTTACTGACTTTTAATACACCAGCATAGTGTATAGCCTGTGAGGTGGCAGAATAATCCACCGGGCTATGCGGGTAAACCGGCAGTCTACCCGGTTTATCTAGCCAGGTTGGCCGTTTGGCCTTGATGTTAGTTTGTGCACTAAGGGGGGGGGGTCTTAGCTCATGACCATTGTTCAGATGTTTTAAAGGGGGGGTAAATGTTACATACCACTGTGACCTGCATATTTGTATGTGTGTGTGTCGACAGTGTGACGTAAGCGGGAGCCCGGTCTCCCGGGGGATTGTGGGTAATGCTAAGAAAAATAAAGCTGCTCTCTAAAGCACACAGTCGCCGTCCTCCTGATTGAAACACAATATATGTGAGGCAGAAAACACTTTTTTTTTTTATCATTTATTTAGTTTCTCTTTGTGAGGCTGAAAATACTTAAGTTTGTCCATCATTACTGAAGATGAGGTCTCCAGTTGGTTAATGTGCTGGTTAAATATGCACGTTTTATGTGTGGCAAGAAATTAGCAAGTAGCGTGTGATGACCATATGATCATGCATTATCAAACTTCAAGTTACTTTTTGTGGCCCTTTAAATACATTAGCTAAAAAATATGAAGCAATTGCAGATGCTAAGTTGGTTATACTACAGTTAAGTTAATTCAAGTACAGCATTTCTGCAAAATAAAAAACAGAATACATGTAACAAGTTATTGTGATTTGCTGTTATTTATTGTTGTAAAAAACTTAACATTGACACTAAAACATTAAAACATTTTGCATTATCATATCTCACTGTCAATTATTACTTCATACAAAACTACGGTTTGCCAGTTAAGTCATCTAATTATCAGCATGTATGTCTATACTGTACAAGCATAGACATACAAGCCCTATGAGCAAGGAGTTCACAGAATTTTTCATCTTAGTGAGGAGGTGTGGTTGACTCCGTTGCTACGTATGATGCAGTCTTCTAAAAGCTGTGATTGGTTGTTAGAAAAAGTGAAAGAAAGCGCTTTGTGCTCCTAGAAATGAATGGAGAATAAAATAAAGGGATCATACTTGGACTGCATTAAGAAATGTGTGATCATGAAATTAATTTAATTCAGCAAAATCAAATAATTTGTACACAGCTTAAAATGTTTGAACCTTGTTCCCATGCCAAATTTTATATTGATTTACTTATTGTTGTTAACTGTCCACTTAATTTTACCGCTTTATGTATTTGATATTAATGGTGGACGCAGACGCCGCTGTCAGTGATTACTGTGATTGCTGGTGCTCTTTTAAAAAGTGAAATACAAGAGTATTACAGTTTTTCTCGATTGTTTACACACATTTTCTGAAAGCATGCCTCATATTCTCAGAAATCTACACACAAATCCAAAAACACACACAATGGACTTGATTTTATTTAGCGCTTTATCACCACACTGAAGCAGTCTCAAAGCGCTTTACATAACAGCTCATTCACCCAATCACTCTCACATTCACACACCAGTGGGACAGGACTGCCATGCAAGGCGCTAGTTGACCACTGGGAGCAACTTAGGGTTCAGTGTCTTGCCCAAGGACACTTCGACACATAGTCAGGTATTGGGATCGAACCCCCAACCTCTCGATCAGAAGACGACCCACGACCACCTGAGCCACGGTCAATGGGAAAAACCTCTCAATTCTTCTGCAAAATTAAACTTCACATTCAAAACAATGTTATTTCTTCTCAAAATGGTATTTTGTTTTCAAATGACACACACAAACCATCATATCAATAGACATTTATGAGAACCAGTTGAACACTGACATGCTCAATGTAAAACACACTTCTCTATTCATCGTAATGACTTAGGCCTTTTTTGTTCAGTCTTTCACTTACTACAGATACAGACAGTATATACATAAGTGTGTTGTAATGTAAGATATTTGAGAATACTGTTTTTATACTCAGAACACACAAATACACGGTAATAAATATATTCTATCCCACAATTTCCCACAAAAACAATGTACACAGTGTACATCCCAACCAACACAAGGTTCCACATACTGTACAGTGGTCTACATACAAAACAGAAGAATTTACTGTATACGGTTACTGTAAAAAAAAAAAAAAAACTTTGCTGCATCCTGTCTTCTGTTTGGGTCTGGCTACAGCACCTCATCCACATCACAATCAATATTTTCCCTGGTCAAGCAGCGTGAGAAATATCGCGTAGCATGGCCAATCCAGCCATGAAAAGCATCAACTGCTATATCTCTACATGCGTCTTTCATAGCTTGGAGAAGGGGTATACGCGTTTGTGGATTTCGGTCATACACTTTCCATCTCCAGGCAGAAAGAAATTCCTATATAGGATTTAGGAATGGGGAATATGGAGGGAGATAAACAACTATAAAACGTGGGTGGGCAATGAACCAGTTACGAACCAGAGCAGCCCTCTGGAAACTTACGTTGTCCCAAATGGGCCATCTATCTGGTCTGGTGGAATGAGTGTGTTGTGTAGCGTGTCCAGGAATGTGATCAGATGGGCAGTGTTGTAGGGGCCAAGGGTACCATGGTGATGCATGACACCATGGTGCGTAATCGCTGCACACATTGTGATGTTCCCTCCGCGCTGGTCAGGGACTTCAACAATAGCACGCTGCCCAATCATATTCCTTCCCCTCCTTCGTCTTTTTGTGAGGTTGAATCCAACTTCATCAATGAAGATGAACTGGTGCTCCACTGCAGCCTCTAGCTCAAGGACTCTCTGAAACACACATGACAATATCAGAAATAGACATAGGAGTGGTCACTATTGTAAAACACAATCATTGTGATTACAATACTGAAATATGTATACAGTCATTTATACAGTGTTGCGAGTATGCATCAATTGTGGGATTGTATACGACTCACTTGCACATAGTTATATCTCAATTCTTTGACTCTCTCTGAATTGCGTTCAAATGGCACCTGTAGACCTGCTTCATCCTCACATTATTTCTGCACACGACACGGTCCAGTGTTGATAAGCTTATCCTATCAATATTTTGAAATATGTCATTGTTTTCTATTATTTTTCTTTGTATTTGCTGTAACGATATGGCATTATTTTCTAGGACCATGTTGATTATTTCAGTTTCCTGTTCAGGAGATGGAAGACGTTCCCGACCACCTTGTGCTGGTAATCTTTCAGTTCTGCCAAACAAATAGTAAAATACTGTAAATACTCTGTTGAAATGCAAAGTAGGAATACATTTCCCAAATACTTGAAACATACTTTATTTCTATAGAACAGTCCACAGGCATTTCTGTACTACTGTACTCATTGAGTACTGTATTGATATGCAGTACTGCAATTTTCTATTGAGAGTAGATTTCTTACCTATTCTCATTTGGGAAGGTCCGGATAATGAATGCTACAGTGTAGCTGCTCAAATGTGGCTGTACTCTTTGCCCCGCCTCCCTCATTGTTAGACCATGGTTGATCACATGGTCAACCAAAGTGGCTCGGATCTCATCAGAGATTACAGTCCTTGGCCTTCCTTGTCCTCGTTCTTGTCCTCCCCATTCTCCTCCTCTTATTCTCACTCTTCTGGCTCTGGCTCTCCCTCTGTTTCCAATGTTGGCACCCATTGCTCCAAAACAGAGCTCACCTGTTGCCCTTTTTATGCTAAAGCTCTGATTGCTAACTGTAAACCTGTGTGACAGGTGTTTACCCATGTGAATGAGTCAGTGTGCATAGTAGGACAACTTAACTTTAGAATTTGAATGGTAGTGTGTTCCTTGTGACAACAAGAGATTTACGTCATGAAAATTGTGCCAAATGCAGAGAATTGTGTGTAGTGTTGTGAAAAAAATGTGTTTTAGAATTGCAATTTGAGTGGAAAGCAGGAATTGTGCTTGTCGTTTAGCAGAATTGGTTCAGGGGGTTGGTGCACGAGTTACATGTTGTGGTCATTGTGTCTCAAGTTCCAGTTTTTGTGTGTAAACAATCGAGAAAAACTGTAAGAAGGGAAACTGGGTCCTGGGATCACGACACAAGGCAGACCGGGGAGCGCATTGCTCAGATAATCAATGCATTGCTCCATCAAAGCGAGGGCGGAGATTACAGGACACAAGCAAGGGAGCAAAACAAATTGCGCAGCAATACAAGGCTGCTGTTGCGTTACGCTGTGTGAGAAAAGTTAGAACCAGAATAGTTTTATTGCCATTTATTAAAACAATACAAGGAATGTGACTTGGTGGATGGTTCGAAAAAAAACTAAAGCAAACCAAAAACACTATAATAATAATAACAATAATAATAATAATAATAATAATAATAATAATAATAATAATAATAATAATAATAATAATAATAATATCAATAATAAATGTAATCCAATAGCATCTTATTTAAGCGTTAAACATACAGAGAATATCTTGTCGACCGCTCTGTCTTTCTCTTTGTTTCTGTTTGTTTAAGACACTTTTAGACTTCTTAAGTCCCCCTCACTCTTCCTAACAGTTTTTCACCTTGGGAGCTCTCTTAGGGCCTAAGATGCTTTGTGAATTACTTTTATCCTAACAAGGTAAAATTATAAGACGTCACTAAGAGCTACCTAGTGGATGCTTGTGACTACGGGCACTGGAGGTTTAGTTACTCTTTAAGTTAAAGTAACTAATCCAAATTGGCAACAGTCAAATAATTGAGCTTGGTCATTGTTGAAGAGTTCCAACTAAAAGGCAGTGAGATTAACAGATTTTTTTAATTTTATTTTGGAATCTCCAGATGGACAAATCTTATTGCAAGAGTGTTTTGAAATTTGAAAAAGTCAAATTTAGTTTTTTTTTACTTCCACATTTAATCTTTTCCAATTTCAGTGATGACACTGGTTGGATAATGTATATTGAACGTGTGTGTTTCTCCATAATTCGGAATTGTTGAAATAGTTTACATAACAACATTCTCACAATGATAATCTATTTTAAAACTCAGGGTGCTGAATGTAAAAATCAAGTGACAATATAGTTTTAATATTTAGCTCACTTTCTTAACATTTAGCTTGTTTACCTCACATTTAAGACAGAAATCCATGTAAAACAGCATATACTGTATATATATATATATATATATATATATATATATATATATATATATATATATATATATATATATAAATAATGTTGTTTTAAATCTAAATGCTAAATTTAAAACTCAATACTAAATGTACTTTCTCACCACAGAAAGTGTTGAAAATTTTAAATAATTTGCGCGCACAGAGTTACAGGGATAGCCTCACAGAGTGAATATGTTGGTAAACCTGGTCAAATCTGGAGCGGTCGGAATATTTTCTGTTTAGTAGTTTGGGCGCCTGACATTTGAAGTAAAGAGCGAGTGATGTGGATTCCATGTCAGAGAGATGCAAGTTTTCATTTATTTTAATAATTCAGATTTATTTTATCACAGAGGCAACATTTTCCATGGTGGCAAAGTTCAGTGTGTTTACTTTAAATGTTTAATTGTCCATTTTCCAACCCGCTTTCTCATTGTCAGGGTTGCGGGGATAAAATGTTGTTTTACATGTATTTCTGTCTTAATTGTAAGGAAAATCAGACACATTTGAAGTAAATGAGTTAAATATTGATTTTTGTTTTCCTTTATTTGAAAAATGTTCATTGTACAACAACAATGGCAAAAGCATGTATACATGTGTTAAGGTTCAGAACGGATGAAAAAATCTTGTGAGATGTATATAAATTAGAAGTAGAATAAACAACCGATGAGTTAAATAATAAAAAACAATAAAAAATGAATAAGATACCACAAAAGATAAAACAACAACACACAAACACAAGGGGGTGTCCATTAATCTCAGATCATCTATGGTATTTTGAACTTCAATAGCATGTTTAGATTCCATGAAGCTTATTGAAGAGAGTAAAAAGGACAGTTCTTTGTGAAAGTATAATGGTTTGGTTTTTAGAAATTTGCATTTGTGGATACAAATTTTGCCCAATAAAATGATAAAGTTTAAAATATTTTGTTTGTTTTTCATTGCTGAGAAATCCAAATATAATGTATTCATTGGAACAATTCTGTGCCCCTATTCACAAAGCTTCACAGAGGCTTTTCGGAGAGTTTCTAACTTAGCTTAAAAATTCCTAGCATAAGGAATCTTGGCTTAAAAGTGATTCAGGAAGTTTCTGAGAGCAACTTCGAGCAAGGAAGGACAGAAACTTTAATCTTACTGAGGAGGTGTGGTTGACCCCATTGCTGGGTATGATGCAGTCTTATAAAAGCTGTGATTGGTTGTTAGAAAATAGAGAGAGTAAAATCAACTGATCATAATTGGACTGAATTAAGAAAGCTGAAATCATTTCATTCAGCAAAATTAAATTATTTTGTACACAGCTTAAAAATGTTTGAACCACGTTTACCTGCAATTATCATATTGAATTATTTATTGATGTTAATTGCTCACGTTGTTAATTTTCCCATATTTTGATATTAATAGTGGATGCAGAGGACGTCAATGATTACTGTGATTGTTGGAACTCTTTTAAAAAGCTAAATAAAAGAGTATTAAGAGGGAAACTGGGTCCTGGGATCATGGCACAAAGGAAGAGGCAGACCTGGGGGCTCACTGTCCAACAAATTATTGTGTCTTTTTTTTGTGTGCGCACGAGCAACGAGTGTGAGAAACACTGCTACATGTGCGGCAAACCAAGTAAAGTTTTTCTCAAACAGATGAATGTTGTAGTCTACCATAAGGCAATGGTTGCCAAAATCACTTGCTTTAATATTAATAATTGCATGAATGTTTTATAATTACATATGGTCATTTACTGAACCATTTAGGGGGTGGATCACCAGCTTTCTGTTCACATAAATACCTCGTCTTGTGATGGTGCAGTTTTGCAGATGTCAATAACAGCAACAACGCCAGGGAAACCCTCTATGCCCATGAATGCCTGTTTGTTGGCATGCAATGAGCATCCAGCAGAAAGCTAACAAATCCAGCCAATCATTTTCTGACCTGCTTGCTCCTTTTCAGGCGCTTGATTCCTGCACAATCAAGCCTATAGTGTGTTATTAAATCACTGTTGTTAAACAGACAGAGAATATCTCTCTTTTCTCTCTGTCTTTCTACCATCTTGCATCCTTATGATGCTTTGTGAATTTGAGCACTGGAGATTGAGAATCCTGGGAAAAGTCAGTAATTCACATCGTCCCACAAAGCTTTAGAAAAATCACAATCAAAGAATAAATATTCTGCAGTTAAATATTTACGACAAAGAGAACAGCAGTCATCGTCTATACCAAAATGGCGAATATCAAAAATGCATCAGCTAGAAAATTGTCAACAAATTCTTACATTTAGCACCCTATACACTAGTGACACTGTAATCATGTCTGTATTCTGCTTATGTAAAAGTTGTTTAATTCTTTCTATCTCATCACGGAGTAAAACTGTTTATTGCTCTTCAAGGATGGGACAACTACAGATAGAATCTCATGAACATGTAACAAAAAAGTAAGATTTCTATCACACTTAAGCCTGAATGTGTCAGATCATGGCCTTACATTTCCAATTAGTTCTATTCTGAGATAAGTATTGTGTCTGACATGTCCGATTGAAAGATTTTACCTGAGATGAATAATCTCAAAGCTTTTCTGAACCATGTGTAAAAGAATGCATATATTAAAGGGTTTGCAGTAGAATTCAAGTAACCCACCCACACAAAAGTGCCAAAGAGTGCTGGTGGTGTGTAATAGTCAATATAAGGATCAGTAATGTTGCAGACAAAAAATGGAGCCCAAAAGGAGAGAAAGGCTCCCATGATGACAGCAAGGGTTTTTGTGGCTTTTGTCTGAGTTGTATTAGGGTTTTTTTCTAAGGTTTTAGGTTGTATACCGCATGACTGCCTCTTCGCAACCAGGAAAATCTTTAAATAAACACTGAGCATGATAATTCCTGGAATGTAAAAGGACAGAACTGATGAGGCCAGGCTTGAGAGGCCACTCTGAAATAGAAGACATCCTCCTTCACATGCAACTTTATTCAAGTAAAACTCCTCTATTCCCAAAAGATTTAGCTTCAGAAAAATCATCCCAAAGCCCAAAATAGATGAGACACTCCAGCTGAGGAAAATCATAATCAACACAACGTTCACAGATATCTTTTGACTGTACAGCAGAGGATGGCACACAGCATAGTATCGGTCAAGTGAAATAAACATTAGATTCAGAATTGATGCTGTACATAGTGTAACATCTGAGCTTAAGTAGAATTTACAAAAGAACCCTCCAAAATACCAGCAGGTCTCCACACAGTGTATCATGCTCGGTAGCATTACAAGCAGTCCTAAGAGAAGGTCGGATATTGCCAGAGAGACTATCAGGTAATTAGTAGGAGTATGAAGCTGCTTGAAATAAGCAACAGAGAGAGACACCAATAGGTTCCCACACACTGTGAGGGTGACAGTGGCTCCTAGAAACATATAGAGAGTGATCCGAATAGGCAAGGGGTAGATGGTTCTCACACATGAGTCATTCCTTGATTCATAGCAAAGGGAAGCCTCCATCTGTTCAGAGGCAGAAGAAGGACAAACTCAGAAATGGGGAAAATTGCTATTAACCAGACTGAGAAGGAACATAAAGGAATAATGACCAGCAGTACTGTAGTGTAGTAGTACCAAAATGTATTGCAGTCAACACCTTTAACCACTACCAAAATTTAGCAGTTTCAGCTAGAGGTCAATATTTTGGGTGAGATGATCCAAATCAGTTGGCCTTGACAGGAAGAATGACAGGGAATTAAAAAGAAAGAAAATGTTAGTAATGGTCCCATACTTCCAGAGAAAATAATGGTAGAATGAACAACAAAATAACATACTTTTCATCCAGCCCAGTTAGTCAACATTAATCTTTTTTATATTCCTTTACGATTGTATCACACATTCAAAGTAGTTTTCATTGATAAATTATTGTTTATGATTAAGTTTTTTCTGTATTTTCATTGCCATTGTCGATAGCAGTCCTTTGGATAAAAGGCTATAAACAAAATTTGCCAAGTCTGATTAGGTGCCCCTTTCCCCTAATGACATTTAATAAAGCTTTATTGGAAAGTATATATATATACACATATATATATATATATATATTTATACATTTATATTAAATTTTTGTAATTTAATTCAATATAACACATTTAAACAATTGAACATCAAACTTACCTTATAGAATCAGAGCAGTCATCCACATATGCTGGAGGATTGGCTCTGGTTTCTGAAAGCACTATCAGAGGTTAAATATTGCACACACTAGGAGGAGGGATGGGTGTTTCCCAGAAGAAGACCTTGTGTGATACGTTGCTATGGCATCCAGCTACAATGCATGGAAGTTTGGGATCAGAAAAATGGGACAAAGTTTATAACTTAATGGTTAGGACTAAAAATCTGTTTTATTATATCTAGACTAGAGTGGTCCAAAATTGCAAAAATGGGTCCAAATTTTATGCAAATTATTAATATCTAGAGAATGTACAAAACATTTGAAAATTGTTCAAGTCAATACCATAACAAAGCAAGCCAAATAAAAAACCCATATTGTAAAATTTGTGGTTTTGTTCTACTGAAACAGAAACTTGCATATAAATGTTTCGTAGAAAGTCTAACAACCACTGTGGCTATGTTCACATCACAAAAATGTTCCTGTGCTTTTTGACAACTAGAGGTAAGGGTGTCAAAGAAATGCATCGTGCTGGTGGTTACAAGTCACTGATCTGTTTCTCTTCATAATCTGCTTGATTAAGGGCATTACAGCGCTTTGGTGGAATCTGTGAATTCTCCTTTTCCATATTTTCATATATGTACAGTATAATGTGCATGTAATTAGTCAATTTAAAGAAACTTTGAGCAGCAGGTGCAACCTCTAAAACATCTTCTTTTTCCTCCTAAATCATCTTCTGGATGCCTATACCTAACTCAGGGTTCTAATCGAGGTTACCTGAAATTCTTTCCCATGCTTTGATGGACCACCCTAATGCAGACTTAAAGTTACCATTTCCTTGTCTAAAACATAAAGATAGGAACCCAGAAAAAATTATTTGCATCACGCCACTCAACCTTTTTAACTCCTAGCAGATGAAATTATTCTCTTTCAAGATGTGTTGTTCATAGAATATTTGGTTCAGCAGGGCAGACAACAACCATTAAAACAGATATTTGCTTAATTATTAACCTCACATTGGCCATGTTTACAGGGGAGCTTTAATTCCTCTTTCAGAATAAAATTTCATTCCTTTTTTCACTGACCCTGTAAACACTTATTTTTTTAATAAAAATTGAATTCCAAATTCAATTTAAATCAGGATTAGGTGGCTGGTTTTGTTACAGGTAAAAGCTCAGGTGCAGATGACAAACACATGGAGGCAGAACTGAATTTAATTAAACTGAGGTTTGGCAAGACCTGGTGGAAGAGAGGACATAAGGATTAGCAATAATCAGTCAGTAACGGCGGACTGAGCGAAGGACTGAAACTAACCTAGGGTTCGCTAGAAAGTGCGAGGCTTAACTGAGTCTTCAGGGAGGCGGGGCCAGGGATGAGGATGGCAGGCAACGGAGCAAAGGCAGAGTCTGGTGCTGACATGGAAAGGATGGCTGGGGGTTCTGGGAAACAGAGGGACAGATGGAGGCATATGGACAGATGAGCAGGAACAGGCAGAGGAAGGTCCCAGAAATGGAGACCACAGGAGGCAGAGGCAAGATGGTACAAGGCAGAAGCTGGAGCCAATCAGGTGAGAGTTCTCTGAGTTGAGCTCTGAGTAAGCTATGATCTGGCACTGACTGATGGTCAGGGTGCCGTTTATATAGGACTGTTGATTGCATCCTGCAGCTGGAACTCATCAGCAATCAGGCTGTTCACTCATAGCACCTACAGTACCACTGAAGGTTCAAAAAGTAAAACAAACAGGGAAAACAGCGCCCCTAAGTGGCGCTAGAGATGGAGGGCGTGACAGTACCCCCTCCTCTATGTACCTGGAGCACATTGCAGACGACCAGGGTGGAGGCGGTGGAAATCCCGGATGAGCGTCGGATCCTCAGTCCAGCCAGGGGGAACCCAGTTCCTCTCCTCTAGACCATAGCCCTCCCAGTCCACCAGGTACTGAAGACCCCGGCCCCAGCGCCGCACATCCAGCAGGCACCGCATGCTGTACACCAGGCCCCCGCCAACCATCCTTGGCAGTGGAGAGGGACAGAAGGGGGGGCCAGAGCACTCTGCCGCATGGGTTTGAGCTGGGAGATGTGGAAGGTCGGATGG
This sequence comes from Gouania willdenowi, assembly GCF_900634775.1. NCBI lineage: Eukaryota > Metazoa > Chordata > Actinopteri > Blenniiformes > Gobiesocidae > Gouania > Gouania willdenowi. Next base: position 33,519,444 of record NC_041056.1, on the reverse strand, counting down.
ATGCGCATTGAGGCAGGGAGCTTCAGCTGAACAGCACTGGGGTTGATGACCTTGTCGACTGAAAATGGCCCAATGAAACGTGGGGCCAGCTTCTTTGACTCCACTCTGAGGGGAATGTCCTTGGCACACAACCATACCTCTTGTCCCGAAGTGTAAGTAGGTGCTAATGAGCATCTTCGGTTGGCTTGCCTCTCCATCCTCACCGACGACCAAAGAAGGGCAGAACGAGTCTGCCGCTAGATTCTCCCCATCTTCCGGATGAATCCCTGGACGGAGGGCACAGCCAAGTCATTGGTCTTGGGGAATATGTCCTCAGGCTCAGGAGGTTGCTTCCCTGGGGAAAAATGACAGGAGAGAGCATCAGGCTTAACATTACGAGAACCAGGGCGGTAAGTAAGGGTGAAACTAAATCTGCCAAAAAACAAAGTCCAACGAGCTTAACGGAAATTTTGTCTCTTTGCTGATCTGATGTATTCCAGGTTCTTGTGGTCTGTCCAAACGATGAACGAGTGTTCTGCACCCTTGTGCCAGTGCCTCCACTCCTCCAGAGCCAGCTTCACCGCTAGCAATTCCCGATTAGCGATGTCGTAGTTCTGCTCGGCTGGGGAGAGGCGTCTGGATAAGAAGGCACAAGGGTGCAACTTGTCACATGGGGGACCGCTGGGAGAGAACAGCCCCGACCCCAACATCCGAGGCGTCCACCTCTACCACAAACTGGAGACTGGGCTCTGGTTGAATGAGAACCTAGGAAGAAACAAACCTGAGCTTGAGCTCATTGAAGGCCTGAGTTGCCTCTGGGGTCCAGGTAAACAGCCGGGAGGTGGAGGTGAGTGCTGTGAGAGGGGTGGCTATCTTACTGTAGTTCTGGACAAATCTCTGATAGAAATTAGCGAAACCAAGGAACCGTTGGAGCTGTTTGCAGTCCTTGGGTATGGGCCAATCCTGGACTGCGGAGATCTTTACCGGATCCATGTTTAGCTCTCCTTGCGAGATGATGTAGCTCAGAAAGGTAACAGCGGGAGAGTGGAACTCACATTTCTCAGTCTTAACAAAAAGTCGGTTTCTGTGAAGCCTCTCTAGGACCTGTTGCACGTGCTTGACATGCTCCTCCTGAGAACGGGAAAAGATGAGGATGTTGTCAGTATAGACAAAAACGAACCGGTTGATCATGTCATGATGTTATCCATGAAGTGTTGGAAGACAGTTGGTAAGTCCGAAGGGCATGACAAGGTACTCGAGGAGTCCTAAGGGAGTGAAAGCTGTCTTCCACTCGTCTCCCTCACGGATGCGAACGAGGTGGTAGGCGTTTCGGAGGTCCAATTTGGTAAAGAGAGTGGCACCATAATGCGGGGTGAATGGAGAGCTGATAAGGGGTAACGGATACTTGTTCTTAACTGTGATGTCGTTTAGTCCTCTGTAGTCAATGCAGGGCCTCAAGGAACCCTCTGTCTTGCCAACAAAGAAGAACCCAGCACCCACCAAGGATGATGAGGGAAGGATAATGCCGGCTGACAGAGACTCCTTGATGTACTCCTCCATGGAGGAGCGTTCGGGTCTGGACAGGTTATATAATTGACTGTGGGGCAGCGAAGATCCGGGGTGCAGATTAATGGGGCAGTCATAAGAACGGTGGGGTGGCAGAGTCTGGGCCCTAAATACAGGCGAAAAATCATGATAAACCTCAGGAACCGTGGGGAGATCTACAGGCTCAGGAAACACTGGATCAGGATGAACTGAGGGAGTCAGGGCAGAGCGAAAGAAGTGGGCACGGCAGAATGAGCTCCAGGAAATTACTTTTTCCTTACTCCAGTCAATGTGAGGGTTATGTGACCTTAACCAGGGGAATCCAAGGACTAAGGGCGGATTAGACTGGCTAATGAGGTAGAAACTGAGGGACTCTTGGTGATTATCTGTGAGGGTCAAGGAAAACAGGAGTGGTCTTGTGACTAACCTGGGACAAGTGTAGCCCATTGAGGGCTCAGGCTTCGAGAGGGGACTACAGAGGGACTGTAGGAATCCCAAGTTGTTTGACGAGGTTGCTGTAAAATAAAGTTCTCCCCAGCTCCAGAGTCCACTAAGGCAGAGATTGACAGCGTCTGAGTGCCCAGACTGATGAATGCAGGTAGCTGGAGGTGTTGAGGAGAATTGGTTAGTGTGCGGCTCACCAGTATCCCTTCAGTCACTGGTGAGCCTGGTCTTTTCCCGGTTGGGTTGGGCAGGTGGTGACATAATGACCCGTTGTCCCACAGTAGAGGCAGGCGTTGGCAGCTTGGCGCCTGTCTCTCTCCTGGGACAAAAGTTGGGCCCGCTCAGTCTGCATGGGCTCGGGAATGGAAGAAGGTGGTTGAGGGTCCATTTGCACTGGCTGGCGGGTGAGATTGAGAGACGAGCTCCTGGTTGAACGCTCCCGGCCTCTCTCCCTGAGCCGGTTGTCTAGGCGGATGGCCAGGGAGATGAATTGCTCCAGGATTCATCACACCGGCTGCTTTTTTTTTTTTTTTTTTTCTACTTTGTCTGCACATGCTGTCAAAGGTCAACACTACAAGAAGTGAAAGCTTTTTTAGACAGCAATGCATGTTTTGTTATTGTAATTAAATAAATGAATTTATTTTATTGCATAATTGTGAAAATCACCAACCCTCCCTAAGGAAGGGTAAGAACACTTTATAAAAGGGAGAATCTAAAAAGAGAAGGCACTGTTACACTTGGGTGAAAGGGGGGGGAGAAGAGTTCCATCCATCCATCCATCCATCTTCTTCCGCTTAGCCGTTTCCGGGTCGCGGGGGCAGCATCCTCAGTAGGGAGGCCCAGACTTCCCTCTCCCCGGCCACTTCCTCCAGCTCTTCCTGGACAGACATAGTCTGTCCAGCGTGTCCTGGGTCTTCCCCAGGGCCTCCTTCCGGAGGGACGTGCCCTGAACGCCTCACTGGGGAGACGTCCAGGGGGCATCCTAATTAGGTGCCCGAGCCACCTCATCTGGCTCTTTTTGATGCGGAGGAGCAGCGACTCTACTTTGAGCCCCTCCCGAATGATTGAGCTTCTCACCCTAGGGGAGAAGAGTTGATTATTGTAAAGTGAGAGTGAGATGTGAAGTTGTAGGCGTGAGGCTTAAGTATAATGGTGGTGGCTTTGGACAGAGAGAAGAAGTGAGTGGTAATACTTAAAACAGGTGTTTGGGATCAACGTATCTAAAGTTAAGCCCAGTATGAGTTTTATTCCACAGTCCAAGGCAGGCCAGTGCATCGTAGACAAATGTCTGTGCAAGAACCGCCACTGCAAACCCAAGCGCTGCCCCGGACCCAAAGATGCAGCCAGGCTAGCAGAAAGAGGGGGGCCAGGGAGCCCAGGCAACCCCCCACAGCCGAGCAGACCTCCAGACGCTCCTAAGACACCAAGCAAAAAGGCAGCCACTGCCCCCCACACACACACACCTGAGAAAGCACAAAGGAGCCGAGAACCCAGCACACAGCACCACCGACCCCAAACCCCAAACCCAAGGCCCCACACCAACATCCACCCTACCATCTCCACCCCCACCCCCGCACCCAACCCCTCCAAGGAGAGGGCCCAGATAGCCCCCCGTCCGAGACTCCAGCAGAGGGGTCAAGGCCCACGCCCAGCAGACGGCCAGAGCTGCGCCAAACGGGCAGCCGGTGGGCGCCCGCCGGTGGGCCCAGAGCCAGCAGGGACCGGACCCCAAGCTAGAAGGACCCAGAATAGAAGCAGCACCGCGAGTAGCCCGCCAAGGGACAACGACCACACCCCCAGCCACCTTGGGCAATGAGGGGACGCTGCATGCCGCACCGCCAGCCCCCAGGCGCACCGACCAAGCCCCCCAGAGCGCCCCAGGTCACCTTTTGTTTGACACCGCCAGTGCGATGCGCCTTAGTTATTGCTAAAGCCAGGGCCTGCCCCCCTAAGGGCCCAGCCAGACCGCCATACGGCGCACGCACACCAGAGGCGGTAAAGCTCCAGACCCAGGCCTCACAGGGCACAGCCCAAGCAGGGGCCATCCCACAGGGGCTGGGGGTGGCACCCTCCACCCCCAGCCCCACCATCCAGTCCCTCCAGGGTTGGGTGTGGGTGCGTGGTGCACCAAGTGAGTGAGCCATACCAGCTGGGAGTGAAGTGGTGTTCATTTAGGAGGCCTATGTGAGCCTCGCCCGTCCACATAGCGGGCCACCGGAGAGGGTAGATGGCGCAGACGGCCACAGCGGACCCCCAGGGACGCGCCGACCCACAGCGCGGCACCCCCCAAACCATGTCGGCCCCACGGAGCACGGTGACATCCCCAACCCCCAGGCACGGCTGGGGGCGACCCCCGCCGTACGTCAGCCCAAAGCCCCCCCCCCCCCCCCCCCGCTGGGAGCGGGCGGGGGGCGGGAGGGTGGGGTGGGAGAGGAAGGTTCAAGAAACAGAGACCACAGGAGGCAGAGGCAAGACGGCACAAGGCGGAAGCTGGAGCCGATCTGGTGAGAGTTCTCTGAGTTGAGCTCTGAGTAAGCTACAGTCTGGCACTGACTGATGGTCAGGGTGCCGTTTATATGGGACTGTTGATTGCATCCTGCAGCTGGAACTCATCAGCAATCAGGCCACTCACTCACAGCACCTACAGCACCACTGAAGGTTCAAAAAGAAAAGCAAACGGGGGAAAACAGCGCCCCTAAGTGGTGCGCATGCCCGATTTGCCGTGATGACGCGCTGGTGATGACATAGTTCAGGATGGCCGCTCGGACTCTAGCTGAAAGTAAGAGCCTGAGAAGATAATGCATGTAATGAAAAGAGTGGATGGATGGAAGAATAAACATGCGGACATTCACACACAGGCTTCCCTAATGATGTGCGAAAAGTATATAAAGTTCATTTTTCACTCAACGTCCTGTAGAGTGCAGGTAGATCAGCTGTTGCACTAACCGCTGGCTTTGATTGACCAAAGTACGCTGTTCTGTCTCCCTTCTCTGCTGCTCTACCTCTTTCTGCTCCGCGGATGATAGTGAAATAATTGTCAAGTTGCTGCTTCAAAGCTACAAAAAAATAAAAATTTGATGTAAAAAAAATTCAGTGCAAAAAAAATTCTGCACAGCACAGTATTACTTCCATAAATACTGTAACTCCTTCTGGTTTCTTGTAGCTTTAAGCTGGTTTTGACCTTACTGTTCCACTTGACCCTTTTTTCAAACTCAATGCCAGCCAATCTTGTTGTCGTTTCTCTTCTTTCCCAGGGGAACTGTAGATTATCATTTGGTGTCATTATAATTGGCTAGCCACACCTGGGAAGTTTCCCCACTGTTCCCTGTGTTGTCCATTAGATGATAATGACTAACGCTGCGGTTTACCAAATCCCAAAGATGGCAATTACTTTTTCCAGCAGGGCCAGTAGGAGCCGGATTGTTTTTCCAAATCCTAATTTATAAATGATGTCAGGAAGGCTCATCAATACTTAGCTATGTTCAAATATAAACACTAATGTGCTTGTTTTAGAATACTTTTGTGGCATCCGCTCTATTTTCTGCTCTTGTGTAATGATTTGGAAAATTTTTGGAGCATTTAAAAAAAAAAATCTTGAAATAATTAACATTGAACAATAATAAGCTGAGCTATTCCTTTAGACCAGGGGTCGGCAACCTTTGTGGCATGGAGTGCCAGTTCAAAATGTTATTCTTAACGAGTGTGCCACTATCAATAATACAACAAAGATTGATTATTACAAAATAGAATCAACGTTTCCAACATACCGGGAATTTGATTCCAGTCATATAGAGCACAGCAAATCATATTTTAAAGAATTTTTTCTCCTAGTAATAATTTAAAACACTGCTTTTGGAAATGCATTTAAAACATATTGCACTGGGAAGACATGCCAAAACTGAGACTGCGGTGCAACTGTACTATATCTGCTTTATCATGAAAAAAGAGAACCATAACATACTACCTTTGTATTACATCAACAAAATAGCTGCCTCAACATTTCAAAGATGTGGACAAACAGCTACACATTTAAACTTGTTGTGTAAAGTGTAGACTGAAGGAACATCAAGTTAACTGACATAAATCAACATTCTCAATTTAGGAACTTTTGTAGCGTAATATTTTACATTAACTTTGCAAAAAATTAAAGGTTTTGCATTCAGAGTTTTTAGGAAAAGTCTTTTAATTGCCTAATTTTGTAAAACCTTTGTCCTCCTCAATGGAAAAGAGTTTGAAATCAGTAGCTATCATTTGATCAAACTCATCGTCAGTACTGTGCTGTTTGGCTGGGGTCGTGTATTTTGGTATAAATTGACATATTTTGCTTTAGTTGCAGGAGGGATTTTAATTGCATGTGTGGGGATGCCAGTATACAGGTATGTTGCAAAAGTTGTGGTTTTGACTCACCAGGAGCAGCAGACTTTGAGCTGGTGTGTCTTCTCTCCTCTAACTGCACTGTAGGATGGACAGTTCTCATATATCTATGCAGGCTTGTGCTAAAATAATCTCTCAAAGTTATTTTCACTTTGCAGCAAAGACACTCTGCTCTGTTGTTTCAAACATCTTAAAAGTGTAGCCAGATGCTGCATCGCTTTCAGGTGTCATTTATAGTTGCACTACGCGACACACTTACATACTCTCCTTACCCCTATCTCAATGATTGGCTGCATGGCCGCTATGCTGACCAAGCAATGTGCCTTGAGCAGAGCTGGTGCTGAGCACCGTGACAGCTCAGAAGCGAAAGGATGCGATGCGAACCGGCTCTTCTGATTCACTACGGAGCCTTCGCTATCAGAGCCAAACACTGAACGGTACCAGAGTGCCAGTGTTTATGCTGTGGTGTGCCACCTGGGCACAGGTGCCAAAGGGTTACTGACCCCTGATATAGACCCTAAATACAAACCAGTCACAGACATCATCGAATTACTTTAACTGTAAAAATACATCTGCTGATGCCTCTGGACACATCTTCATTGTTGTCCCTGGAATCATTGGGTGTTTTGGGTCTTTCAACATCATACATCCAGTTGGCCCAACCAACGCTGATCAGACCTTGGCTTGTGTCCAGATGGCTAGCTACTGTAGCTACCACAACTCCAAGAATCACCTCTTTTGAGCCACAGCCATTTTGAGGCCCTCTCTGCCGCTTCAGTGGTACTGCGGATGGCTCTCCTCTTCCTCTCTCCCTCGATGCCCAAGATGTTTAAGGCTCTGACCAAAGAACAGGCCGCGAAACCTCTGCATCTAACCTCCACTACCCACTTAAACACAAACCAGTCACAAACATCAGCTAATTCCTTTAAAAATGATTACGTTCAGAAACCTTGAATAGACTCTGAACCTCAGAGCAGAAGAAAAGCATAGTTGTTGCATTATTAGAAACCTGGGGGGTATTTCATCAAAGTGTTCTCAGTAGAGCCAGGCTTATGGTTTAAACCTGGTTCAGCTAAGTCGTCCGTGACCATGCTGGCTTTTACCATTTCATCAAACTCTTCTCAGCTTCAATCTACCAGGCTGAGCCAAGCCAGCTGACAGTGTTTAGTTTAAGTGCACGTTGTCATAAGACACGCATGTATCCTTATACATTATTACTGATGGTTTAAACACACGTAGACTGTGATATCTCATTAAAAATACGGAACACATTAAACACATAATAAGACAATGATTATATCGTCATTTGTATGGATTTAAAATCATGTTAAAACATTTACCATGCAATTCTGTTTAATTTCCTTTTAAAATACCGTATTAAAGTGGTATTTAAAAAAAAAAAAAAGACGGTATAATAGAAGTCTTTTTGACCAATTTTTCCTTTTGTAGATCTTTGAGTGTTTTAAAGCATCACTAAATGACTTCTTTAATAACAATGACGTGGTTTCATGAGAGTGCGTCTGCAGCTTAAGCTCAGCCTGCTGCTTAATCCTGGTCAGGAGCAGGTTTGACCCACTGACTGTGTTACTATGGTAACCAAGGTGTTTTCTCATTGATGAAATGGCTGTTCCAATTAGAACCCGGCTAAACGGAGCCGGACTCTCAGGTTAAACCTGGACTTAACCCTGAGCTAGGTTTGATGAAATACCCCCCTGGTGTCACTGATACCTTATTCATTCTTTGACACTTTGCACCGCCTGTTTCTATGGGTACTTTAGTTTCCTTCAGCTGTCCAAAAACATGTATTTAAGGTGAACTGGATTCTCTAAAATTCCTGTCTGCAGTTTACGAAAGGGATGGCAAGTGTTTGTATTTGTCTTGCATTGACTGGCATCCTGTTGAGGGTGTACCTAAAAATTTCAACATTATTTTAGTCAACATTAGATGTTGCAGTTGTAGATATGAGAGCTTTTTAGGGCCTTATAACAATACAGTACTGGCGATACGATGCGATTTGACATTGATTTGATTAGAGCCCGTCCGAGGTATGTCTTCATGTGGGAGCTTAAGTAGAGTTGTAAGTTATGTTCAAATTAGTATGTGTTTGAAGGTTGGATGTACAAAGAAGTGTACATACTCTGTACTCTGTAGTGTTATAAAGGGGTTTATTTACGGGTGCAAAGTAAAATAACGTGTGCTATTCCCCTGAGTTAATTGGGACATGCGCATGATAAATGTGTTTATTTTTTTTACTCATTTCTATATTTTTTTTGCTGTTGTGTGATTCTGGAGTCATTTTGTGTATTCTTGTGTCTTTTTTGGTGTAGTTTTGTGCATTTTTGTTGTCATTTTGTGTATTTTTGTATCTTTCTATTGTCTTTTTGTGCATTTTTTGTAAAATTTTAGTTTTTTGTTGCCATTGTAGTGAGATTCTGGAGTAATTGTGTGTATTTTTGTATCTTTTTGGTGTAGTTTTGTGCGTTTATGTTGTCATTTTGTGTTTTTTGTATAAATCTTTAGTTTTGTGTATTTTGAGTCATTTTCGTATTTTTGTTCTTGTTTGGTGTATTTTTCCAATGTGCGCATTTGGTTATAAAGCACATGGTGAAAATATCAGCGTTTATAATGCCGTATCTGCGGAGACATTTTAATTTTTTGCAGTTCGCGTTCAACACAGCCGTGGCCATTGCCCCCCAATAACTTCCGGGTCCCGTCATAACTTCTAGGTCCCGTCCGTCCGGTTTTAACAGCGAACGGTCAAAGAAATATGAAAATAAACGTTTTGAAATGTAATCACCAAATAAGGAACAGTCAAAAAGTATGTTTCCTCAAAAGGGAAGTCCACAGGAGCTCAAAACTTGAGAATAAATTAAAATAAATATTTTGGAATGACCTGTGTACATACATCTACTGATGCCTCTGGACACATCAGAGGCATCTGATGACGTTGAGACCATGTGCCTGGTCTCAGCGGGCGTTTCGGGTCTTTCAACATAATACGCCCTCCTGCAGGTGACCCAGCCGTGGCTGATCAGGCCCCGGCTCGTGTCCAGATGGCTAGCTAGCTACCATGACTCCATGGCTCTCCTCTTTTGAGCCACAGCCATCTTGAGGCCCTCTCTGCCACGTCGGTGGTACTGGCTCTCCTCCTTCTCTCTCCCTTGTTGCCCAAACAGCTGAGTGCTCTGGTTAGGGAACGGGCTGCAAAACTCCTACATCCAACCTCCACTGGGAAACACCTTGCTCTCCATCCAGTCAGCTGGCAGACACTGACCAGTCCCGCATACTTGGAGAGCTTCCTCTCAAAGGCTTCTTCCAGGCGATCTTCCCACGGGATAGTCAGCTCCAGCAGCACTATGTGCTTGCTGGCCTCAGACATAAGCACAATGTCTGGTCGCAGGATGGTAACTGCAATGTGGCCGGGAAACTTCAGCTGATGTTCAAGATCCACCAACGGCTGCCAGTCTTTTGCAGAGGTTAGGATTCCTGCAGAGGTTCTTCTGGCCGGGGTTGGCTGCTCCCCAGCTCTGACAGAGGCGATAGTTTCCTTGGAGGGTCAGGCACGCTTGTCCTTCGCTGATAACTTCAGTGATGGTCATAACAACCTGGTCATGCCTCCAGCGGTACCGCCCATCTCCAAGTGCCCTGGTGCAACAGCTGAGAATGTGTTCCAGGGTTCCTGTCTTGGAACACAGTGGGCATACTGATGTCTCTGCTATGCCCCATGTGTGCAGGTTTGATGGACTTGGGAATACGTCATACACTGTCTGGATGAGGAATTTGATGCGGTGAGGCTCGGCTTTCCACAGCTCAGCCCAAGCCACATTCCTCTCGACCGCGTTCTCCCATCTTGTCCAAGCTCCCTATTGCTTCATTCCCACTGCATTGATAGTTCTTGATTCTTCTACTGCAGCTCTCACCTCCACCTGGACAAGGCGGTGCCCTTCCTTCCCGCTGGTGTTTGTTTGGGGAGTTGGAAAGGAGCCTAGCCCAGCTCTGCCTCTTGTGACCACTCCCACCAGGCTCCTCTGACGCAGCATTGCCTCTGCCTCTTGAACTGCATCCTCTGCCCTCCCTTTCCCTCCAGTTCTCACTTGGCTCCCTGCTTTAGCCACCTTCGAATCACGTGAGTCCCTGTACTGAACCACTTCTCTGGCTCTTGTAAACTTAAACTCCTCCTCCAAGGATTTGAAGGGCAGCTGCAGTTCATTTGTGTTCCCATAAAGTGCGAGGCTGTTCAGGCTCTTTGGTAATCCAAGCCATCTCCTGAGGTGGCTGATTACCCTTCTCTCTAAGCTCTCCACTGTTGAGATGGGGACTGCATAGACAAGGAGGGGCCACAGGATCCTGGGTAGAATGCCTTGTTGGTATATCCAGGCTTTGAACTTTCCCGGGAGGCCTGACTTGTCCACGGATGTCAGCCAGCCATCCAATGCAGTGCAGGTCAACTGGATAGAAGTTGTGTCTTTCAGGGAGCTGTCAAAAACAACAACACTCTGTACATCACAATCATTGATAGTAATAGGCAACTGATTTCTATTGTGACAAAAGTCAATAACAAGTTCACCAGTTTTTGATGTGTTCAAAAGCAACTTGTTTCCCTTACTCCATTGAACTCCTTTTTCTACCTCCTCACAATAAAGTGATTCATCTTTTGAGCTGATAAGCCCAATGATGGTTGTATCATCTGCATATTTAATTAGCACATTGCTTTCATAAGATGCTGCAAGGTCGTGAGTATACAGGGTGAACAACAAAGGTCTTAAAATACATCCCTGTGGGGAACCAGTGTTAGTACACAGCTCATCAGAAATACAACCATTAATTTTGACCCTTTGTGGTTGGCAAGTTAAAAAATTAAAAACCCATTTACAAATGGCATCATCAAGTCCAAGGTATTTGAGTTTATGAATAAGCTTTGTTGGGACCATTGAGTTAAAAGCTGAACTGTAGTCTATGAATAGCATTCTAGCGTATGATTTCTCAATATCAAGATGCTTGTAAACAAAGTTCAAAGCAAAGGAAATGGCGTCCCCAGCACTTCTGTTTTTTCTGTATGCAAATTGGAGTGGGTCCACAGACACAGGGATTTGCTCTAAATCCAGCACCAATCGCTCAAAAGTTTTCATCAAGACAGATGTGAGGGCCACTGGCCAATAGTCATTCAGACATGTCACAGGTGTCTTCTTGGGCACTGGAATTATAGTTGATCTTTTGAAGCTAAGTGGAATGGTGCACTTCCTGAGTGACATGTCGAAAAGATCTGTCAGAACAGGGGCAAGTTGCTCAGAGCACAGTTTAAGGACTCGGTGAGGAATACGGTCTGGTCCAGGAGCTTTTCTAACTTTAGTCCTGGAGAGGACCCTCTGGACATCCTCCTCAAGGATGGTGAAGCCACAGGGCTCATTACAAGCAGGAAAAGCAACAGGTTCAACATTTACAGTTTCAAAGCAACAATAAAACTCGTTAAGTTAATTTTTCCAAGTGGTGATGGAGTTTAACCCCTGCCACATACGTCAGGGGTCTCCCTCCATAAAATGTCCCTCTATCTTGGCTCCACAGGCTCATTTAGCTGCTTTAATAGACCGTTCCAATGAAAATCCGGACAGTTTATAAGCTGTAGCATATTCCAGATTTAAAAACCTCAGCTGTTGAATTTTCTTATTCACGTCCACATTATACCACTGTTTTTGACTAGCATGCCGTTTTATAACTTTCTTTGGGACACAGCAGTCAATACAAAATTCGATGTACCCAGTGACTATCGCAATACTCTTGCAAATTTTCAGAATGGAACACAGACCATTCTGTAGCATCAAGACATCCTTGTAATTTAACTTCACCCTCCTTTGTCCAACAATAAACAGTACATAATGTAGGCTTTCATTGTTTACTCCTCTGTATGTATGAAGGAAGAAGTAGTACAGAGGAGTGATCTGATTTTCCAAAAGCTGATCTGAGGCTGGATTGATAAGCAGACTTCACATTACTATAACAATGATCCAGGATGTGTGTTCCTCTAGTTGGATGTTTGACTTGCTGATAACAGTTTGGAAACGCAGTTTTAAAATTACATTTATTAAAATCACCAGCTATTATAACCACAGCGTTGGCATAGGAGTACTCAAAAGTGTGTAAAATGTCGCTTAATTCAGCCAAAGCAATAGAAGTGTCCGCCTGTGGATGTATGTAAACATCACACAGAAACATCACGGAGAATCCGTGAGATGTGAAGTTGTAGTTGTGCATATTGTGTTGTGTAATCAAGCCAGTCTGGTGACAAGTGTGAAGCTTAGGTATAATGGTGGTGGCTGTGGACAGAGGGAAGGAGCGAGTGATAATGCCTAGAACAGGTATTTGGGATCAACGTGTCTAAGATTAAGCAGTACGAGTTTTATCCCACAGCCCAAGGCATGCCAGTGCATTGTAAACCAATGTTCGTGCAAGAACCGCTATTGCAAACCCAAGCGCTGCCCCGGCCCAAAGATGCAGCCAGGCCAGCAGAAAGAGCGGGGGCCAAGGAGCCCCAGGCCACCCCCCACGGCCGAGCAGCCCTCTAGATGCCCCCAAGAACCCAAGCCGAGAGGCAGCCACCGCCCTTTGAATAAATTGATTATGCATTTTAGGCTTCTAAATTTGCCTCGCTTAATGATCTTTATTGTCGATGAAGAAAGGGTTTTTAAGAAGATTGGCATGAAATAAAAAAATTCCACCTGTCATGTCTCCATTCTCCATCAGGGCACCACACACTTTGAGAAGCATTGCTCTACTAACAGGCTATATGGTTGATTTGTTATGAAGTTTTATAAATTTGAATTTTAGACAAGAAGAAGAAGAAGAATGTATGTATGCATTGGGTGCAAAAGTCCATGTGGCCCCTGAGTCAAAAAGTTTGCCCACCCCTGAACTAGAGTGAGCTCTTTTTCATCTATTTCACCTCGTGGCTGCCTAACTGTTTCCTTGACTGTAAAGTCACGGAGGTTTTTGCATACTGTCCGTTTCCATTTGCTTGAGCCGGGACCGGTTACTGGTTCAGCATTGGCCTCCGTACCTGGAGGAGCACTGAGATCCCACAATGCATCAAAGACGTTTTCTGTGCTTTGCAGTTTGATGTGCTGATCACTAGCATCACCGTTGTGAACAAGTCCTCATTTTCGGCTTGTAATAGTCTGTTAGGTGAATTATATGCCGGAAGGTAGATCATTTCAAAAATACACACTAAAGAAATTGACGTCACTTCCTTTTTGACTCAGCTGTTGCTTTTACAACAATAAAATAAAAATCATACACACAAACACCATTTTTTCTTTATATTTTTAATAAGAAATTTACAATAACAAAAATTTGCTATTATCCTATTTAAAACAAAAAACAAAACAAAAAAACCCTGTTTTTTACCTGTCATAATTGCCACCAGTGCATCTCACCAATGGCAACTCTCTTCCAGTGAATGAGAGTCCAACCCCTCTCAAAAAGACTGGTTCCAGAGCCTTTGCTATGTGTCAAGGTGAGGCCGACTATATCTCGTCTGAACTTCTCTACCTTGTGCACCATCTCAGGCTCCTTCCCCGCCAGAGTGACATTCCACTTCCCTTGAGCTAGCTACTATAGCCGAGGATCGGATCGCCAAGGCCCCCGCCTTGGTCTACTGCCCGATCGACACTACACTCGACCCAAATCCTCCATTCTGCAGGTGATGAACCCACCTTTTATAAGCTGTGGGTTTGAAAAAAAGATGCCGTATGCGCCTTCAGCACATAGTCTGACTAAAATGATTAAAAATCATACTTTCATTAGAGTAAAGGACACTACAAAAGGCCAGCAGCTTGCTAATGTAGAGAACAAAAAGGAAGAACTCTCCAACTACAGACTACAGTTACTTTAAGGTTCATTTGAAACTGGCAGATAATAATGGGATAAAAATGTATCCCGGGGGAAGAGAAAAAAGATTATAACCCCAAAACTAAGTTTGTTCAACAACATACAGAAAAGAACAAGCACTAAGATGCAAGGGACCAACGCTCAGGTGTGACTGCCTGAACACATGAAGAAAAAAAGGGGAAATGATGTGTAAACAGAGATTACGGCAAATTATCATGAAACCAAACAAGGCTCGATCATACCTACCTGAGAGCATGAAGGTAATCACAGCATATTTTGAGTGGAGGTCAACAGAGATAGCCAAGCTAGCCATTTCAGAGCAGCTTAAGGTAAGTCTGTGTGGATCTGTGCTATGTACTCAGTATGTCACGAAAGTCACACAACCACACAGTAAGTCAACAGTATGAGTCATTGACCGCAGAATCCCTGCCAAAAATTCTTAGATTATAATCACAATAAAGTTTGCAAGAAACAAGGACTCTGGATTTATTCCAGGTGTGTATAAATGAGCTTTGGCTGCTCTCTACTGTACATCTCACAAGGGTTTTAAATGTAGTAGAAAAAAAATCACTGTTTATTGTTTTTATTTATTAACAATAATTTACATCTTACAAAACAAACTTCATTTCAAACATGAAATGGTCCAATTGCTGTACACATGCACAATATAGCAGACAGTTGTCTTATAATCATGCTTGTCTAATGATCAAATAATTACATTTTGTACTGTTTCATCATGTTTAAGCTGAGAGCAGTTGCTTAGTCAAGGTTCATCCATTATGTATGAGTGTAGATTTATAATATACATGACAATAGTTGACAGAAATACAACATTTTTTTTTTATTGAGAGAGAACTTTACTGTACGTGTGCAGGTGTGTATCTTGTCTCAATACAAAGGTTTTCAAATATAACCACTTTATTCCTTGATCCCACTGGAGATTTATTTATGTGCATACAATTGCGAGAGGGAGCAGTTAGCAGCTTCAAAAAATAGTTGTTGTGATTGTTTATTCAAACTGCAACACCAATGCTTTTTGTCTCAACTAATTCCAAAGTAAACAGTTTGTCTTTAAAAGGTGGTTGCAGCCTTAGAGTGCTGAAACTGTATGGACTGTCTTCATTATTGTACAACACACAAGCCATATATAATACATTCTATAATTGATGCTTTAAAGTCTCTGAAGTGAATTAGACATTTCAAAACTGTTATTGCCTTTAGGTGTATTGTTTCCAAATTACTTCAATGCCAAGTTTCAATATTCCTGTCCCTGGTCCATATCCTAATGGTATTAAAGATTAAGAGCTAAAGTTGATGTTTTGTGTTTGCAAGTCTTGACAGTAAGTATAGAAAAAGTTGAGCTGGCTAATTTAGCTTTGTTTAGCTCTTTGTTTGTATGTTTGGTTTTATTTAAAGTAAGTCTATAATCAGGAGTTAGCGGGTCCATGAAGAGGTGACAGTTTGTAAATGTTTTAATAAGTCATTAATTATTCCATCTTCTATAAACGTTTCCTAATCAAGGACATTTAGTACATGATATTCACCAACCTGAACAAGGGTACAACCCATGTACACCATGCACATGTACAAATTCATACACACATTTACTCTCAAATAACAGATTCTAACTAACACATGTATTTTTTATGAAACTGTACGATACCTGAAGAAAGCACTTGTTTGTTCAACATGCAAACTTCACACATGCATACTGTCAACAAACAAACTATAAGGCAGTGTTGCTAACCATTGGTGAAACTATAGGATGAACATGAGCTTTTAAATAAGAGATTATTTAGTAAGAAGCTTCCAGTGTGTCCTCCATCTACGTTATATATGTACAAAGTACAGTGTCAGTGCAGGCCACAATGAGAGGAAAACTGCAGAGCAGTCCACATCCACAAAGGATCAGATGTAGGTAAAATAATTCAACAGTCTAGTGCAAACTGCATTTTTACTTTGATTTGTTGATTGTTTTCTGTAAAAAGAGTTTCATGGCATTCAATCATCTTCAGAGGTTGTAAGATGAAGCCGTGGTCCTGGGTTTAGGCTTATCCTACTACACTAATAATAATTACTTTTTGGACACTGAAAAATGCCTCACTGACAGAACAAAAGAACAAGGGGTCCCAGGAAAATGCTAGTTTGAACAGGTGCATTTTGAGTAGTGATTTGAAGTTCTGTATTGAGTCCAATTTCCTGATGTTCTGGGGGAGTGAGTACCAGAGGGTGGGGGGGGGTGGGGGGGTGGGGGGTGAGAAGGTTGGTGTCATTCTTACTGATGTCCGGCTGACTAAGGTTAGTGTTCACTTTGGGGTTGGCAGCAGTTTGTCTAAAAAGTGTGGTCCAGGGACAAAAGATTGGAAACTGACTTCACCAATGTATACAAATCCCAGGTATGATGTGGGTAACTGGTTTCAGGTCTTTTACTTTCTGGTAAGACACTGAACCCTACATTGCTTCCTAACGAGGTTTAACACCTTGCACGACAGCTCTATAGATGTGTCAGAGAATTTAAAGTGACCTCAACGAGTGGTGATAAAAGTGCTTTAAAAGTCAAGTCTTTATGTTTCTTTTTCCTTCAAAATGCCTTCATGTTTGTGTTTTAGGAATAATTATGTGTCTCTTTCATTTTAAGTAGTACAATGAGAATGAGTTGTATTTTCATGGGAGATCATGTTTGTTGAGTTCCTGTAGTCCCTAAGTAAGGATTGGAGAGGCTGTGAATTTTTGGTGTGCGTCTTCCTCTTAAACCAACTCTGGCTCCAGTTTGTGGCCCGGCTCCACCTTCATGGGCATGCTGAATCTTAAAGGCTTCTCTAAGATTTTGAGCTCGGACTTCTTTACTCTGGATTTCCTCCACTACTCTTCCAGGGAACCAGCCCCTTTCACCATCATGAAGCCTTTCACCCATCATCCAGCCTGGACCACAGATACAGAAGTTGGTCCAAAGTTTACATTGGGTGACAGACATTATGTAATTATAAATGAAAAAGTATGCTCACCATCATCTGTACACTCTAACAGGTTCAAAACATCTGCCATCTCTGTAGAGATCTCATCTGGCTCCTGAGCTGAGTAGGACTGTATGCACTGCACCTGTGGAGAATCTGGTAAAGAGCACAGATTATTTACACCTCTAAAACAAGAGAGCTTTGTCACTAGTATTTTGACTCACCTGGTTGGTGGGAACTGGTAGACATAAATCGTGTGCGGCGGCTTGGTGTGAGTGCACACATCCATCGCAGTTTATCACTCCTGTTAAAACATACCTTTAATTAGCTATTAGGATTTTTCCTTTTTTTTCCCAGTATTGGCAAATGCATTTTGATTTTATTAAAAAAATGGTTTCCTCTCATTTACAAATTGTTGAATACCTTTAGCTGAGTTTCGCTACCAACTTAGAGTCTGTGATTTATGTTGTTTTGTTTTGGGTTCAGTCTGTTGTGTGTCTGAAAACCATTTAGTCATTGTGCAGCATTTCAGTAGATATTCTAACCCCTCTTGAGGGAGTACTCACATGCTCGTGGCCTTAAGCATGTAGTTGACATTACGGTCCTCTTGGTTCTCTAGCAGTCTGAGATTAAAGACGTTAGCTAGCAGCTGCCCATGGTCCTCAAGATCTTCAGTCCTCAACATGGCCCGTGTGCACGAGTCTAAAACATGAAACTTTTCCCCACTGATAGCAGAGAAAAAGATTTAATAATCAATATTTTTGTTTTTAAGAAAAACCTAATATATTTGCAGACATCCCAAAAAAAGCTTTTTTTGCGGTGAGTAATTACTGCATATCCAGACTTGCTTTTGACTAAAGCTAAGAAATGAAAGTGACAAAGCCCTAAAGCCCAGAGGGGTACAAAAATGTCTAGTTTCTACTATTTTAACAATAACAGTATGCAAATAACAGCCTGTTATAGCTCACTATAATTAAATGTGGTAAATCTCCATTTATCAAACCCGCTTGCCCTTTTTCAGGGTTGCGGGTGTCTGCTGGTCCCTATCCAGCTGTCATCAGGTGCTAGGCAGGGGGTATGCCCTGAACAGGGCGCCAGTCCATCCCAGGGCAGCATATACATAGTCAGACAACCACTCACACTCGCTTATATAGGCAATCCGAACATAACTATATTTGAATTGTGGGAGGAAGTCAGGAGAACATGCAAACTCAACACAGAAAGGACCCCCAGAACATTCTTCCTGTGAGGCGGATGTACTAGCCACTACACCACCGTGTGTCCTATGTAGTACAGCTACGTAGTAAAATAGAAATTTCATTACTGTATGTGGTAGAATAAACAAAATATTTTAAGAAATGTTTTGAATGTGTGAACATCAGCTTACAGATAAGGCTTTGCTTGGACACCGCAAGCTGACACCGAAATCTTCCACAACACATGGCGCACCACGCATTGTACAATTAGACTGCGTGGTAACTCCAAGCCTGACTTTTAGGGAAAGTGCCTACAACAGTGCAGGGACCAAAAGGCTAAAAAGCAAACACTGAAAGTAAATCACAAAGCAAAGCTGTGATTATATGTATACACATATACACATATTTGGGCCTCTCCGGTGGGGGCCTGGCCCCTCTGTTGGTGGCTGGGCCACTACATAGAGTGAAAATACATCAGGATGGTGTGGTCGGGCGTGGCGGTGGGTCTCGGGGGGGCTTTGCTGGGGTCTCTCCTTGCGGGGTCTTTCCGGGCGGTGTCGGCCTGGTGGAGCGCGGGGACGCTTCCTCCCCTTGGGTGAGGCTTGGTGCTTGTTTCGTCGGCTGGTGGCCTTGGGGGCGGGCCCCGCGGTGTGCGGGCCTGGGGCGGCCTGCCTCGCCGGTTTGGGGGGTGGGTGTGCTGGGGGTGTGCTGGTGTCCTCACCGGGGTTGGGGCGGGGTTGCTAGGTGCCTCGGAGCGATGCTGTTTACTGGGGGGCGGCGCTAGCTGTTCCGGTGGTGGAGGTTGCTGTCGGCCGCCTGGTGGGTCTGTCCTGCCATCTGCGGACTGGTGGGTGGGTCCGGGGCATCTTTGGCTCGGGGCTGCGGTTCCGCACTTGATGTGTGCCTTTGGGGTGCCTCCGTCCCCGCGGTGGGGATCGCCGGTTGCTCGCGGGCCGGTGGGTGGCGCTGCTCCGTGGCTGGCGCTGCCCGGGGGGCGGCGGGCCCTGGGCTGCTGGCCTTGGGCTGTCCGGGGCTGTGCGGTCCTGCTGGGCTGTGGCCGGGTCCTGGGCGGGGGTGGGGGGTGCGTCCCGGGGGGCTTGGCCCGGGGACTTGCCCTTGGGGGGTCCTGGTCCCGGGGGGTGCTCCTGGGGCCCGGGGTGATTGGCTGGCTGGCCGGGCCGGTCCTGGCGGGGGTCTTTCGGGGCGGGTGCCGCGTGCCGCGCCCTTGCATACCTAATGGTACGGCCCCTGCTTGGGCAGTGCCCCGTGAGGCAGGGTGCTGGGGATGCACAAGGCGGTCTGGCTTGGCCCTTGGAGGGGGCCCTGGCTTTTAAAAAAAAAAAATAAATAAATAAAAAAACTAAAGCCCGTGGCGCGGGCGACATCAACAATAGGTGATTTGGGGCGCCATGGGGGGCTAGGTTGGGGTGCCTGGGGGCCGACGGGGAGACTCCCGGCGGCCCCCTGGTGCCTTATGCGGCTTGGGGTGTGGTCGTCCTCCCTGGGCGGGCTGCTCCTGGTGCTGCGTTCATTCCGGGTCCCTCTGGCCTGGGGTCGGGTCCCTGCTGGCTCTGGGCCCGGCGGCGGGTGCCCGCCGGCTGCCCGTTCGGCGTGGCTCTGGTCGTCTGCTGGGCGTGGGCTTTGGCTCCTCCGCTGGGGTCTCGGGCGGGGAGCTCTCTGGGCCCTCCCCTCGGGGGGTTGGGCGCGGGGGTGTGGGGGGGGTGGGGGGGGGATGGGGTGGGGGGTCTGGGGGTTGGGGGTTGGATTGGTGGCGTGGTGCGCTGGGTCCTTGGCTCCTTGGGGCTTTCTCGGGTGTGTATGGGGGGGGCGATGGTTGCCTCTCGGTTTGGGATCTTGGGGGCGTTCGGGGGGCTGCTTGGCCGTGTGGTGGTCGCCGGGGGCCCACCGGCTCGTGGGTTTTGCAGTGGCGGTTCTTGGAAATACATTTGTCATGGATGCACTGGCCTTGGGCTGTGGGATAACACTCATACTGGGCTCAACCACAGACACGTTGTTCCCAAATACCTGTTCTATGGAATTTCCACTCACTTCTTCCTCTGCTCACAGCCACCACCATTATTCCTAAGCCGCACACTGGTCACCAAACTGGCTTGATAACTCAACAATAAGCACAATATACACAACCACAATTTCACATCGCATCACTTGAAATCTATCGACTACTCCCCACCCATTCCATTTCCTATCTTGTATTCCTCTTCCCTGTTAACTTCCCCACCCCTCTCCAACCCCTCACCTTGGTGTAACACTGCCCTCTCTTTTTTTACATCCTCCCTTTAATAAAGTATTTCTTACCCTTCCCTAGGGAGGGCTGGTGATGGTCACAATTATGCAATGAAATAAATAAATTTATTTAATTGCAATAACAAAATATGCATTGCTGTTAAAAGATTGCACTTCTTGTAGTGTTAACCTTCGACAGAATGTGCAGACAAGAGAAAAAAACAAAAAAAAAAAAAAAAAAAAACAAAGCAAAGCTGTGCCTAACATGACAGAAATAGGGGCTGATGATAGGTTTCACAGAAGTAATGCCAGCAGGTGAACATCAAGTACATTACGTTGTGCTACCTTTATACATGCAAGTGACTCTTGTGTATATTTCATTGTTTTGTGACGTTTAATAGAAACTACAAAATTTATCACATCCAAAACCAAATATCTGGGGTTTGTATGACTTGTATGGCTCTATTTATCAATAGCTGTATTGCTAATAACGTTTCTTTTCATTTTTATTAAATATCAGAGTCAAGTCGTCAAAATACTAATTATCCATATTCTAAAAATCTACTAAGCTTTGCCAATGAGTAATAAGGTGAAAAAAAGTACATCTCAAGTAACCCTACATATAATTTAATGATATACTTTATACTTAAAATATCATCATGACATAAGTGTTAAAGTTGGACTTGTTAAGTCATCCTCATTGAGGAGTATTTGTGAAAAATTGCTCACCTTCTTTTAGTGACCAGCAACAGATTGTTAAAAAGGAACAAATAAACAGGTTGATAGAGTTTCCGGCTCCTCATGGTTCGATTGCTCTTTGGTCCAGCCATCAGCTGCACTTCCCCTTTCTTCAGCAGCCAGCGGGAATGAGAAATGATGGGCACAGACTGCAGAAGTAAACACAGGTCTGATATTCAGGGTTCAGCTTAAACTTTACAGGACCAACAACTGGGAATGGTAGGGTTTGTTAAGTCTATATTCTGAAGCTTTATTTCAGCAATAAGGACATCTTGAATCATAACACTCCTATCGATAATCAGGCAGCACGATAACTGGTAAAATGATTTTACATCATTATTTTAAATCAAAGTATGAAGTGGACTAAAGGATTATCCCTAACATCACACTGATGATGAAATATAAACCTAGTGTCCATGTGAGCTAAAATATATTCAATTCTTCATAAAAACAGGGCAAAATGTGTATCACAGTTTAGCGAAGGTTTGTATTGTGTTTCATAAATCGAAAGACATGACTTTTGACCAAGTACAGGACCTTTCTGTGTGAGCTCCTAACTTTTTTCCTGTACCAGACTTCATGGTCCATCAGTGACTTCTAAGAATAAACTAGTTTTAAAAGAAAAGTAAATAAAGATGGATTTTTGTGATGACATCCATTCTATAAACAATAATATCTTATCTTGATGGGTCAGTGCTGTTTTAACTTTAAAAGAGAGAAGGGCACATAAAAGACATATCAACTTTTGTCTTTATGTGTTACTATATTCCTTATAAGATAAGAGGTTTGTTATCCCTCGGGTTATGCGAAAGCCTAATGAGTGGTCTGTCAGATTTTGGTTGAAAAACCATTTTAAATATTGGTATCTTTTTAATTTTTTTTATTTTTGCAATTGAAAATGCTTTGCTGTGAGAAGTTCTTGCAGGAAAATACCTTTGCAGGAAGCACATCACTCAAAAAAGGGAATGCACACCGTTCATGTAGCAGAGGCTACACTCTTAACATTAGCCGCAGTGCGAAATAAATGCATCTATGACTCAGACAATCCTGTCCTCCCAGCTTCTCTGCTATTTCTACAGCTTCTGATAAACTTGACAAACCACCTTCATTGTTATTTTTATAAAGACTAACATGAGAACAGAAGATCAGATGAATTGAACCAAAGACTAAGAATTCTAGCAGTCTTCCTTCCTTGTGGAGCTCACTGAGGTGAGGCCAAGGGTACATGAAAGAGATCTCTTGTGCATTTACCATAAGCGTTTATATTACAAATACCATTGATACACTGAGTGACTTCTGTAAAAGGACTACATCTAATGCGGTTTAAATCCAGGTTCATTTTATTCTATCACCATGTCTTGGTCATGTAACTCTGTATGTTAAAGATCTATTGAGCGTCCAACCAAACATTGTTCTCACTAGAATTCATTAGCTGTATAATTATTCAGCATTGTGTAGACTGTTTCTGACAGTGTTTTACCTTGGATTTGAACTCCAGGGTTTGGCTGATGCTGATGAGCTCCTCTGTGCGACTCATTTTTCGAACTCCTTCATTACATTCTTTTACAATCTAAGGAATACACAGATAATTTTTTTTATTATTTTAAATAAAAATTCATACAACGTCTCTGATACACTTTTTCCATTAACCGGAGCATTGCTCCACGGTTTGATGCTCCGTGTCATACACTCCTCCAGTAGATGTCAGACTTTCTCCCTTGGCTCCCACATGTAATAATCTGTGCAGCCACGAGTGCACAGATTTTTTTAAATATCAGAAAATCATCATGCCTAATTGTTTACTCAGGAATGAGTGTAAACAAAAACTATAGTGACATGTGGCACACTATTCAAAGGAAGTCAATAATGAATTACTGTTTGTCCCATAAGCACACAACTCTTTCAGCACAGATAATAATACTAACAATACCCATGTCTTCATCAGAGCCTGCCTTACCTGCTCCAGCTGCTGATGTGCTTTCACAGCGTTTGCTTCTCTCTCAGAATTCTCCTCACTTTTTTTAAGGATATTCTGCAAACACAAAGAAAAAGCGAAACACAACCCAACTTTACATGGTTCTTCAATAAAGGATATTTTTAATTCCATTTTATTTACAAAATTTTGAAATTTGTATTTTCACAATGTTATATGTAAACAATTTTTTTGTTTATTTTTTAAAGGTATAAATAGGAGACTTTTTGGTACATGTGGCAATTATAGGCAAAGGGAAATATATTTGTATCACATATTTCATACACAAAGTAACTGAATGTGCTTAAATTTTGAGAGTATTTAACAGTGGGATATGTATATATATTTGGTTATAGATGCTAAGTGTGATCTTATTGTCTGTGATGAGTTTTGAAGAGCATGAATTTACTTTCAGGAGCCTGAACTTTAGTATTGTGTAAGACAAAGTTAATCTGACCCACAACAAACATTCACTTTTGCGTTGCATTTCTTCCATAATCAGATGATACTGACAGAGGTTTGTATATGAAGACAAGCTACTACTTAAGGTTAAAAGCTTTTATGTTTCACAAGGATTTGGAAGAAAAGCCAGTGATACGTAATGTTGTTTTTGGTGAATCAGTTTACTGTTGTTAGACTCACTTGGACAAGTAGCTTAAGCCTTGTGATCCTTTGAAATGGAAGAATTAGGAAAGAGGTAAAGGACAAGCCCCTGACATGAGGATGGTTTTCCAGAAGGAACATCGTCTCCCGGAAACGCTGGTTTCCTTCTCTGCACACAGGAAAACAAAACACAAATAAAGTTACTCAATAATTTATTTTAAAAAACTGTTGATAATTGATGCCTCTGGAAAACTTTCTTAGCATTGATTCCACTCAAACAAAATATATTTTTGACACAAGTGCATAGACAAAAAATGATCACAGAATTTTAGAGCATTATACTATTACAAAATCCTAACATTGAGCTTTAGAGGCACAAACAAAAAAATGGCAAATCATTGTGTAATCTCATATTTTGGCTCAACAGCTATTAATTGCTTGAGTAGTATAGCAAAGAAGAGTGATATTGTTCACAGTGAAGTTATTTCATTTTATTGACACAATCCTCTGCTTACGAAGAATTGGAAAAAAAGAAGAAGACTACACATTGTTGTGATCAGTGTTGGCCTGAGCTGTGCAGCACAAGATAATAAAAAACGGCACCTCATTGCGCATTCATGTCATCTAATCAGACAACAATCTGATCCTGGAGCCCTTAGCACCCTGATCAAATTATGTCATATACAATACAATCACAAATCATGTAACAGTGTGCTTTGTTGAGATACAGCATCAAAGTTTGTAAGCCAGACACAGGCCTTTTTCAAAGCACAGACAACAAAAACAGCCTGACCTGTTTCAGTTGCTGGCTGGCGCTCAGTTTAATACCTGTGACCCAAAGTGCCAGCACTGTGACGCGTGGGAAAGTCGCACTGTTACTCAGGTATGTGAGGTTGAAGAGGAAGGACTGACACATTCAACTTCAACCACACCCTTCATAGCATAATTGCCTTGATGAAAAACAAACCAGTTTTTTATGAAAAGAGAAGGAGTAACAACATTCATAGACATACAAAAAGAAATGTCTTCCTCACACATCTTCCTTCAAATATTAGCAGCAGCAAATCAGGCCTAATTCACCTCTCACCTGAGGAACATCAACCTTGTCTCTAACCAGAAACAAAACCATCATGTAATTAATAAAAATTGTTTCACAGGAAGGAATTCAAACACACTTCAAGCACACTGTACATTGATGTGCCTTAAGGAGGAAAGTACTCACAGAATGCGCCTGTAGTTCTTCTCCTGGTACACCTGGTTAATGACGTATGTAATGAAGACGCTGAAGTGTTCGACTGCATGGTGATGAACAATATCACACACATCCGAAATCCAAATGGACTCCTCAATTCGGTGCTCAAGATCCATTAAGAACCTATATTTATACAAATCAAGAAACATTTAACAAAACATGCCATATTAAACCCATTGACTGAACAGAGATTCTACCTTTCACTGGCCTTCATGACTTCCTCGATGTTGGAGAACAAAAAGTGCATGTCAGATTGGCTTAAAGTGTTGACAAGAAGAGGGTTCCGGAGGAAGTGTGTCTCTAAAATCTCCAAGCTCTTGTAGTAGGACGCTTCAGAGGTTATGAGCTCAAACATTGTCTAAAAAAAAAACACAAATGTTAAGTGTCCATACTGCGGCATCCATAAATGACTTAATCCTTTTTGTATTAAGGTTTTGATTTTTCCTCTTCTTTTACAATTATTGATTACATTCATCATCCATACTAGCAGATATGTTGTTCCGCATCTGAGATCCTCTCTGTTAGTTTTCATTGTGAGCCAGCAATGTTTTATTTACTTTATAGTTAATAATAGTTAATTTGTTGGTTGCAAGTTAGTCTTTTGTATTGATTTTTTTGGGGTTTTTTTTGTTATTTCATTGGGATTTTTTTCTATTGTTAGTTTGATCAGTTATTCCTTGTCTGTGGGTTTAGGAATTCTTCTCGTCAATACACCCTGTATTATCAGTATCCACTGTATTTGATGAGAGCACGATTAGGCTCCTGTTCGTTTCTCCTGATTGCTTCCCTTATTTATTTAGGATGTCTCTGGACACATTGTGGTTGTTAATGCATTGTCTCTTTGATATCCACTCTTGCCTGGTTGGTCAGCTTTTCAGTCAGTTCTTAGTTTATACCTTTTGGTCATCTTTATTTTGCACTTTGTGCTTTTTTTTGTGTCTGTTATTTTTCAAGTATGCAAGGTGGGCACACTAGTTATACTCAACCACCCCATGATGCATTGCGAGCGGAATGTAAAATCATCCTGTGACCGGCTTCAAGCTAAAAATCAAACAGCCCCTTTTCAAAAGAAAAGCATCTCTTCTTTTGTTTTCCATTAGTTTTTTCACGCTTTGTAAATAGGGCTCTTGTTTTGAAGTTAATCAGAGTAGCATATTGGCGGCCAAAATGGAATCTCCGGAATGTCGTAAAGTTGTAATGAAATGCGCAAGTTATATGGATCAAAGGAAATGTTGATATTCTACTTGGTCAATTTCTCACTTAAAATTATTTCAGAAATTTTAAAGGTGGAGAATCAACAGAGATATTTAGCCTCAGTGTGCTTCTGGTTTTGGTTGTTGTAGGTTTGAAATGCATCTTGGGAAGCTTGGAAGTGGGAGCGGTTATCATCCTTATCATACTTATAGCATATAGTAGGCAGTATATACTAATTGAGTTATATATATATTTATATAGCATGAAGTACGTTATTTTGCCATTTCAAACACAGTCATGGAAAGGTATAATTCAACCACACCGCTCGCAAGCTGGTGCGATTGAGTTGCGCACTGGCTTTGCCCAATGGTGCAAAAGTTCTCCCTTCGAGATGGCACTTCAAGCTGTTACTGAGAAACACCGCTGCGTCTCTTACCAACTCTCATCTCAGGAACATACATCTTTCTGAACTACAGCCCTGAATGATGAGGGAGTATGATCCATAAATAAGGTGGGCACAATCCTGAGCGCAAAGGTACCCCGTCACGCCTTTAGGGAGAACACATCCTTTGTCCACACCTTGAGAAATTACTCAGCTCGGCTAGATGAGCCGTGCCACCTGCACTGCTCAAAATAGGGGCCTTAATGTTTCTTTTTTTGTCAGTTTTGAATGGATAACCTGCCTTGGTCATGGCAACTCAGACAACAAACACAACTCAGAAGGCATGAGTCAGAACTTTGCTTCATGATGACAGTAAGCTGTTACTGTGTTGTATGTACAGAAGGTAGAAAACAATTGATCTGTTATCGAAAAGATTTACTGCTGTGAAAATATACCAGAGATATACCAGCTTCTTGAGTTCAATGGTGATTTCCCTAGGCCAATATTTTAAAGAGGGAAACATAATCACACATTGAAGTAATGCTTAAAAGGTGCTCTGACACCTTAAGACGAGACCTAAACTCAGAAACAGATAGTAAAGAATTAAAGAAAATGAGTTTGTAATAAGAAAAAAGCAAAAGTAGCAGTCTTCAGTTACAGGAGTGAAGGCATGTTTTTCTGTAAATCTAATGTAAAAAAAAAATGTTTCAGAAGCTAGTGGTCTACTTCATTCATTAACCATCTAAACTTTAGAGTAATAATCCACAGATTATTTATACTTTGAGGTGTGACGCACCAACAGAGAGAACATTAATCCCTATGCATCCAAAAATTGCAACAAATCATAATTTGCTTCCACCATGACAGTTCTTGTTTTCTCCAAATGTTCAAAGAGTTATGTGTTTAGCTGGGCCCTCCCACATCTATCTCTATCTAGAGACAAAAAATTATTTTAAAAAAACACCGTAAATACTGTATGTTTAAAACTACAAATTAACTTTCTTCTGTTGATTCTTGTTTTGTTTTTTTTTGCCATTGAAAGAGGCCATTACATCTCAAAAGAATGTCACTAATCAATCGATTTTTATTTGTATAGCGCCAATTCATAACACGTGTTATCGCAGGTCTGGACGCGGAGTGAGCCAGGGTCTCCTCTGCTCTGACTGCAGCTGGGAGTGCTGTGTGAAGCTCCTAAGAGACTGACAGCCTGAGTGCTTTGGAATGGGGAGGGGCTCTCGACAGCACCCGCTGCTGGTTGAGGAGAGTAATTGCAGAGCGATATGTGCTTTTACGTCACGCCAGAGTCTGAAAAAACATAGGAAAAGTCTCAAATAACATCGGGAAAAGTAGCTAGATTTTTGGCTAGTAGTTTTGACAAAAACAGTCATTTAAGTCAGGGTACTTTCAAACATTTTTAAAATTTTATGTAAGTAGTTTATCAAACTGGTTCCAAGTACAATTAACATTAAACTAAAAGGCTGACAAGTTACTTTAGTCACACAGTCTTTTTACTTTGTTTAACAAAAGTGGTGAAGCATTAGCAACACTTGCTACATAAAGGGCAACATATCAGTCTAGTGATCTCTATTTTTTTGAGATACACACTGATGTTAATAAAATCCTACTTTAAACAGTCTTTGAACGCCTCATTTTCCTTAGTTTGGACGATCGAATCCTTTCCAAGATAAAACATTACTGCAAAATGGTGATAAACGATGTAAACTTGATTTATATACAGTATATAAAAAAATTCAATATAGTTTTACAAGAAAAACAATAATGGGTCAAAGTCGGTGCAGAAAAATGCCACAAAGATCAATTTATTAATCACTAGCAGCACAAAATCAACATTTTGTGCCACTTTTGACTTTTTCCTTCATTAAGGCTGAAATGTGTGATTACATTCTGTAGCGTGGCTTCTTACAGGGCAGCTCTGAGTTGCTCAAAGTAGTTTTTAAACCACTAGTTTTTAAAAGACATTCCGGACGTTGTCACTTCAAGCAATTCACGGTAAAATTTCCATGAGTTGTAGCGCAGCGACAGAGTTAGTTACAGAAGAAAAATACATGCAGTGTTTCCTCAAGCATCTCTCAGTGCTTCCAACACTCAGAACTGATGGAGTTTAAACAGAGGACAGATGGACATCTGCACTGAGCCTCCGACAGGCACCCAATAGCACAGAGAAAGCATCACAGCTCCTCCTTGCACTGGGAGGGAGGGGGAGCGGAGATCTGCGCTGATTGAGTGTTAATTCTTCGGTGTGTCTGTAGTGCTGATACGATGCAAAAGGTGTGATTTAGCAGAGAAAAAAACCTTTGGATTTGCTGTGTATGGGTCACAGACATGTGGCACAGACAGGGCACCGCGGGGGATAAAATGTGCACTACAGATGATTCTATGATCTCCGTGATTTGGCAGATCGTCGTCACGTTTTAATCCTGAACGATCTAATATCATCAGATCGCACACCCTTAAGTCACACCCAGTATTTTGCTGCAGACTCTGACTACCCTCGAAAGAACATTTTTGTTTTTCATGTTTAAAGATCAAAACCAACCACATAAAAGAAAAGGTGAGCACCGACTCAATAAAAGAACAATAAAACATGATTAACAATGACTCGTCAATCTGGAATTTACCAAGCTTTCTAAGACAGAAGAAGCGCTGCTGGCTCTTATTATTCATTGCATGCGTGTTATGCTCAAACGTCAGTTTGTTATCAATAATGGTGCCTAAGTATTTGTAGGACTCTACCATTTCAATGTTCAGTCCATTGATAATAGTGTTGACAGAAGAAGGAAAGTTTCTGAAGTTGATCAGCATGTCTTTAGTCATGGTCACATTAAGTGATAAGAAAGATTCCTGACACCAGGTCATAAAATAATCAATGACAGGACCATGTTCAACAGGCTAACAGTAACAGTATAATCCCCAAACTTTAAATTGTGACAATTACCATACTGTATGTGTTCCAGTCATTCATATACATGATATAAAGGAGGGGAGATAAAATACATCTTTGGGGAGACTTGAATGTTACAGACCAGTCAGATAGTTCTCCATTTACTCTCCCTCTCTGAGTGTTACGTGTAAAGAAATCCAAAACCCAACCAGCAATAATATTATCAAGGCCGAACTGGTCAATAAGTCTCCTGACAAGCAGATA
Organism: Gouania willdenowi; assembly: GCF_900634775.1. Classification (NCBI taxonomy): domain Eukaryota; kingdom Metazoa; phylum Chordata; class Actinopteri; order Blenniiformes; family Gobiesocidae; genus Gouania; species Gouania willdenowi. The sequence goes on along the minus strand of NC_041056.1, from coordinate 33,489,520 downwards.
AGGCTGGATAGTGTTGAAGGCTGAAAATAAGTAAACAAATAGTAATCTGGCATGGGTGCTTAGGTCTTCAAGATGGCAATAAATGTAATTAAGCATGGTTAATTTGCCATTAATGTGATGAAATGTTCCAAACTGTGAATCATGCTAAAGTCTTGTGGGAGCAAAAAACAAAGTCTAAAGGTGTTTTTGGTGGTTATATAAATATAAGAAGTTTAGTATCTAAATCAGAGCAGATCGAGCAGTTGCTGACAAATTCAAACATTGATTTTTTTAGGGTTATCAGAAACTTGGTTAACCCCAGCATCACCTGCTAGATTTCTAATGTCACAACTACAAAACACCCCAACAAGAATAACTAATACTTCTCAAACTTTAATAGACTTAATTTTCACAAATAAACCATGTTGCATAAGAAAAACAAAAAACTTTATTACTGGTATGTTATGGAAAATAATAAAATGGTACGTTCATGCCACACAGAAACATACCAATGTTTGAAAATGAGCTTAAAAAAATTAACTGGATGGACCTGACCTCAGACAAAAAATGTGAAGATATCTGTGAAAATGTGATAGAAAAAAGGAATCCTTGATAGCATCATGTTAAAAAACAATGCCCCTGAAAAAGAGATCAAAACACAAACTGCCATGGTTTAATGACTCAATCTGGCTCCAGATGAAAAAGAGCGATCTTGCTCTAAAAAATGTTTTGAAGTCTGGTCTCACCACCGATCGGTTTGTAAATAAAAACTGCAGAAATAAGGTTACTTCACTACTCAGAGCAGCAAACATTTCTTTTCTGGATATAATTAAAGAGGCAAAGGGAAATAATAACATTTTGTGGAAAATTATAGATAAGCTTTAATTAAAGACAAAATCAGCAAATCGGATTATACATTTAAAAATAAATGGAGAACAACACAACAATTTGGTTGTGGCCGAAAATTTTAATAATTATTTTTTTTCTTTTTTTTATTACCTTTGTCTGGACATGCTGTCAAAGGTCAACACTACAAGAAGTGCAATCTTTTCAGGACAGCAATGCTGTCTTAAAAAAAAAAAAAAAAATTAATTCTGTTTTAGAATTAGGTACAAATTTTACATGTGAATATTTTAATCAATTTGTAGCTAGTGATGAAACTTATCTCAACCTTAAACCCACAGCTAAAGATATCCATGGACTTGACACCATATTTCTCAAAAAATACAAACATTTAAAGCTAGGGTAGGTGATTTCCTCCATATACACTTTTTAAGTTTTTGGTTGAAATTGCCTTTATGTCTATCTTTTTTTTAACCAATCACCAATCTTCCTGTCTCCCTGCTCGTTCTCGACCCCTCGCATGCACAAGCTCACACTGAAAGCGTGTCACTGCTGACAGAGTTAAAACAGAGTTTTTGGTCACATTTTTTTACATATATGATGATAAAGTTTATTGTTTACTTACTGCTGAATGAGACATGAGACAACGAAGTTTCTACACAATACAAGTGATGAGCTGAGCTCCTCTTCTGCAGCTCTGTGCGCATGCATGTGAGTGAGACGGGCACAGAGGGGAGGGGCGAGGGGGGTAAAGGCAGAGCCATCAGGGAGGCTACATTCAAAATCATGTTAGCTTTTGAAAATCGCCTACGCCTCCAATACCAATAACCAAATTAATAAATAGTTCCCTTGGGGAATGTACTTTTCCCACTGCACTAAAACCTGCCATTGTAACCCTTATTTACAAATCAGGTGATAAACAAGCCATAAGCAACTATAGACCAATAGGTATACTCCCTGTTTTTTTCAAAAGCTATAGAGAAAGTGGTTGCCGAACAGTTGACAACAAAATGAGTCCCTATGGCATGCACCCTATGCAGTTTGGCTTCAGAACTCATCATTCTACTGAAACTGCCTGTTGTTATTTTATGGAATCAATTAAATTAAGCCTTGACACAGGAAAGGTGGTAGGTGCTGTATTTTTAGACCTACGCAAGGCTTTTGATATAGTTAATCATCTGGTGTTATTGTCCAAACTGAAACAATATAATATATCCACGAATACCCTTGGCTGGATAAAATCCTTTTTAGCTGGGCCCTCTCAGTGTGTCCGTGTAAGTGAAGCTGTGTCCCAACTGAGAAAGTGCACTATGGGAGTGCCACAAGGATCTATTTTGGGGCCACTATTGTTCAGTTTATATATAAATGACCTCCCATCCGCGTGTGATGATGTTGATGTCCAGATGTATGCTGACGACACCATGACCATGAACAAGTGGCAACCAAACTATCAATGGCAATGGACAAAATTTCTATATGGTTGGAGGATTCCTTTCTAACACTGAATGTGAGTAAAACTGGTACTTTTCTCAACAAAAAACCAAACAAAAAAACGTACACCTTAATTGCAGTAAGAGGAGAAAAAATTCAAAATGTCAACGAGTTCAGATACCTTGGCATAATTTTAGATTCAAGACTAAGCTTTAAGAAACAAATCAAAAAGATATGCCATACAATAAAATGTAATCTGTTTACATTTAAATCTATAAAAAATATATTGACAATACAAAGAGCTAAAACCTACTTCAACACAATGATATTACCCCACTTACTCTATGGTGTATCATGCTGGTCACAACAAATCCACAATAAAACCTTTAGAATCACTTATAAGCAAGCACTTAGGATCCTAGACAGGAAATCACGACAGTATCATCACTGTCAAATATTAACCAAATATAAAATGCTCAACTTTGAATATATAGTTAAGTCAGCCAATCTAAAGTTACTATTCAAGATTATTAATAATGTGACACCTCCACCACAATTGGTTTGTCCAATTAACCTCTGATCAGATGGTCATAACAACAAGATACCATACCAAAACAAAAAACAGCATTAGGACAATCGGCATTTTCCTTTAAAACTATCTCAGAATGGAACAAACTTCCAACTGCACTAAAACTATGCAAAGACTTAAAACGATTTTTCCTGGATGTGAAACAACATTTTCTGGAAAACAAAAAAAAACAACAACTAACCTTTACATCTGAGAAGGGTAGCTGGTGGGTATAGAGTATAGAGGAACAAGTTTTCCCGTTGATGAAATTTACTTTTTTTAAATGTGTAATAGCACCTTTTGTAAATATTATGAACTGTATTGTTTTATGCTTTTTGTACAGTATTTTGTAGTTGTCTGTCTTGGGGACTGCAGATGGAAATTAGCTCCAAGAGCTAAAGTCTGGTACAAAGCATGATTAATGCAAAAAAATGAGAAATTAAATTAAATGGGTGAACAGAGGGACAAATGGGTGGATTAAAGGAATACATGTTGACAACCTTGAGTTAAACCCTTTGATTGACGGTTTCTTTTTTTTTTTACGAATAAATGGCTTCCATTACAGTGACTGGCATTACCAACCCCTACAGTGATGAGCAGCTTATTACAACGATGTGCTGTGTCCTAAACCCACTGCTCATCAACCACTACACAATTTGGCTCAACAGTAACCACAAGAATGTTTTTCTATGTGGAAATGTCCTTCCCACTCTCATCTTGGCTGCTTCAAACACCACCTTAACACCGTCTAACCTGGCAAAAACTACGCAAATCATCCCTGACTCCTAAATCAGAGCATACCAGTGCCCGTTTAACTTTAACTTGTCTGTGAAGCTTCGTCCGTTTCTCATGCAGCAAATTTAATCAGCTTCACCTGCTCAGATCGTTTAAACATCTAATCAGAGCTACAGAAGATCTGTGGTAAAAGTTGTTCTATTGTTGTGGACTAGACCACCGATACCAGGGATTGTAGAGTCTTAGACTAATGATTACGTTAACATATTCTAGCCCCTAGCTGTGAAAAAACACTTCTTACACATGATGAGTCTTGCACATTTATTTTTGTTTAATCATTACAGTCTGGAATGATGTAATCAGGATAATTTAAATTAGGTTAATTAGGTTAATTTAAATGAAGTTGATCAAAACTTAATTAATAAACCTGCTCAGATTCAGTAAACCATTGATCCCTGAGGGTAAATTGGGTGACAATGCTGCTCTGTTACATCTTTATATGACATGAATAATTAAAAAGGAGCTGTCGGAATAATCCATGTTAGTACAACTTATATCTACCTTTTAATTGTATCTTACTCATTATTTTAAATTAATTACTTTATTTTTGACATACGTTTTTGCTTAAATATAGTTTTCTTTTTTATTAGTATTTATTTTGTTTCCTCACAGCACAACTTATATCTTCCTTTTAATTGTATCTTACTTTATTTTTGACATACATTTTTGTATAATTATGGGTTCTTTATTTATTAGTATTGTGTTTCCTCACAGGAGTTAAAAACTAAAATTTTCTGAAAAAATGGTTTAATATTTCTAAAAAAATGAAATTTTAAAAAATTGGTGTGCAAAACAGAGTTTGGAAGAAAAAAATGCATATGCATTTAAATGTATAAAATATTTTTAAAAATTGTAAATCGCATCAAAATCGCAATTTGTCAGAAAAATCGCAATTAGGTTTTTTGTCAAAATCGTGCAGCCCAAGTATATGTGCATAATTTGACTATTTTTGTAACCCAAAAAGTAGATCTAATAAGCTCAAAATGTACATTTTAGCATTTAATGTGACAAAATGTAGGTGAACATGGAAGAGCATGGGTCAGTGGTAGAGTTGCATGTCCAATGACCAAAGGTTGGGGATTCAAATCCTGCTCCAGCCAAGTCATTGTTGTTGTGTCCTTGGCGAGGCACTTTACCCAGATTGCTTAGTATGAATGTGGTGTGTGAGTAAGTGTTGGTGGGAGGGACCGATGGCACACTATGGCGGTATGCCCTAGGGCAGCTGTGGCTACAATAGTAGCTTACCACCACTGTGTATGGCGTGAAAGAATAATGCACATCAATGTAAAGCATTTTGAGTGTCTATGATAAAGTGCTATATAAAATCCAATGTATTATTATTATTATAACATTAAACCCCCCAAATGGTGTTCTATTGGCAAGTATGCAAATGATTGGTAGGCATTGGGTTAAATCCATTAGTGGAGGATAATAAATAAAATAAAAAAGTGCGTAAAAAACCTTCTGCTGTACACAGTAAGGACCTGATTAGATTAGACACAATAGGGAAATTCCCTTGGTACAACAGCAAAAAGATAAAACAAAAATGCAAAATATACAATATGCCAAACGTAGAAAGGACAACATTTTTAACAATACAGTAAACCATGTGAGTGATGTTAAGTATGAGATATGTAAATGACTTGGCCAACAAATAAAATATGTGCAAAAAGATTTTACAGCAGTAGGTATGGAAACAAAAAAGGCACTGGAGGCTTTTAAAAGTTCAAGTAATGTTTAACGGGAAACATGAATTAATAATAAAGCACATAATAAGAGAAGGGTACCAGTACCAGTAAATACACATATAAAAAAATGTGTAAAGTGGATGTTTTGCATGAAATATTAGATAATGTTGCATATAATAAGAACAGTTTTTTTATTGTAAAGATGAAATATCTGTTAACAGTGCACATAAACATGACACAAGCTACAGATGATAAATATCCCAAAGATCAAACCCAGCCATCCACTACCTTAATGTCAAAAACAAGGTAAGGAAGGAACCGCAGCAAGCTCTTTGTAGTACCTTCCTGTTAACCTTTCATAATGCCAAAAAGCAACAACAATTATTGTCCTACATCAGTAAATGTTTCTTTACTGAAACAGGTAACGGAGTTGGTTAATTTGTCACTTTCCTTTGAAAAGTGCAAAATGTGAGAGGGAATTCTCACATCTTACACATCTTATTGCTCTTCTCTCAATCCTGATGCACTTTCACCTCTCAAACAAGACCACAGAAACATTTCATCCAAAACCAACGATTGATCTTTAGATTGCATCAGTTGATGCTTATTAGTGTACTCGTACCTTGGAAAAACGTCACAGATGTAATTGAAGCCATGACCAGAAGGAAGATATAGTATATATATCGGAGATATAATATCAAGGCTGCAATATTGATATTGTATCAGAAGTGAAAAAGTTGTCATCACACCCCAAGCATCTACTGTATAGGACTAGTAGAATAATTAAACTCTGATATGCATTATTGACCTATTTCTCCAAAGCCAAAAAATAATAATAATAATCAGTCCACTTCTTGAAGCCTGAAGAAAACAATCCGGATGTAAAGACATTTGCAGAATTGATGAAACCTCTTTCTGTCTGTCTGGTGTATTCAAATGTAGAGACCACATTTTTTACAAACTCGTTTTAAAACCATTGTCGCACATCAAACGTTTACCAAAATGCTTTTAAGCTATTAAGTCCACAAGGTATGTGGAAAAACGAACATGGGTGTGTCAAATGTTTTGTGCCATCTTTAATGTCACTGCATAAAGGCATTTTACAATAAAAGCAAACAGAACAAAAACAGAAACATCCATCTATCTACATTTCTACTTATTTAGGACAGATCCACTCCTTAGATTGATCACGAGTCAACTGTGACAAGAGAAACGTACACACATGTAGAACACTGTTCATGCAACAGTAACAGTAAGCACTAAAGATACAGTGTGTATGGACTGGGATTTAATCAAAATCAGATCTAATCAAGATCCAATTTTTACAAACATTTTTTTATGTCCCAAATTGACGTTGATTGTTATATCAGGTGTATGACCCATCCCAAAGGGATTTCCATACTGCATGAATCATATACTCAGCGGGGCCTTTTGATCCTCCCTGTTAAAAACAAAAAACTAACTAAAACAAAAAAACAATAGTTTCTTTATGTTGGGTGCTATAAGCTAGCTGTGGATACCATTATCTAAATATAATTGAATTATTGAGTTATATCTACTTCACAGGAACATTTCCTCAGCTGAACTTTCGGTTGGTATTGGAGAGCCATAAAAAAAAAATGTTTTTTGAGTGGACCATTTCAGTGTCAGCTGTAATTTTATTTAATCAGAATCAGAATTCCTTTATTAATCCCAGGGGGAAATCGCTTAAAGGTAGAATTTCATTCACTTGAGGGAGGGCAGTGAGCTGACTATGGTTAGACATATTACATATTTGAGCCTTTTTGCGAATTCTACCCTCACAGGTTAGTATATTATGGGCCTCCTTGACAAACGCAATGTGATTTACTAAAAATACAACTGATTTTGAGCATTTATTTAGCATGTTTGACAGGCAGGTGTTAACTGAGGTGTGATCTTTTCTTCACAACGCAGTTTCTGGTGCGCACAACTGTACAGACTTGTCATGCCTGAGGCATCCCTGGGACAGCCAAATACACTGAGCGATTACATCTTTACCAACCTCCCTCTAAATCAGCGTAGAAATAATAGTTTTAACATCCAAACATGCCTACTCCTATCCAATGTTCTTCATCTACAAATGAGCCATATGTGTGTTTTTAACTTCACTTGCACTGCAGCTGTCAGTCAGTGCTTTGCCAGAGGTGTTACTTTGATTGGAAAAGCTTTAAGACTGGCCAAAACAAACTAGAATTTACTTGTCTGATCCTCTTGACTGTAGATTTGTGTTTTTATACCTGCCCAAATGCAGCAAACTTTCTGAGCAAACAAATGCTAAAGCAGTTAAATCACTCGCAAATTTGCTGGTGTGAACGCACCCGTAGACTGACTAGCTTTAAAAATCCAAAACTAAGATGCTAAATATTTTAGTCCTCCTAAACACATTAACACCGATAAATACATAAAAATATCTTAAAAGGAGATTTGTTCAGACTAAAAATTTCAAAACTAAAACAATAAAACCTAGATGAAACAAAAACACACATGGGCATAATGAATACTGGTACTGGAAATCTGCTTACCTCTTGCATTATGATTTCTTTTGGCTCTAACTGGTTGAGCAGGCCACTGGCCAGCACAGCCTCAAGGTTTTGCCATAAACTCAAGGAGTGTGTATTGTTCCTGAGCTGCAGCTGTAACACAGGTGGAGACACAACAGCAGATCCTGCTGCCAAAGTTCCTGTCTTCACAGGTGAGAGATTCTCACGCTGTCTTCGCTGTTCAATCTCCTGCTGCTTAGAAGTGTCACGGTATTCCTGATACAGGAATCCTGGAGAGTCCAAAGACAATGATTAGAATCAATATCCTCATGTAGATTTTTTTCACACAGAAGACATAACATGATTTTTATTTGTTTTTTTTAAAAATTTTGATGAACAACCAGATCACAACTTGGGCTATATGAAATTCACAGGCGAACAGGACAGGAAGCATGCCCCTTTGAGTTACAAAGAGTATATTTTACAAAGAGGCCTATTTTTGATTCGCTGTTTATTTTGTCATGGGCAAATTGCATTAAAGAGATGTACAATTTTACTGTCAAGGAGTTGTAGTGGTTTTCCTGTTTCTCAAGGCAATGAGACACAAGCTGTTATTTCATTAAAACTATGCAATATACATGCATGTTCACATAATTTTGGACTCTTTAGTATAAATACAGCAACAATAATATTTAGAAGAATTTGAATTGTGCTTTTTCTCAACCTCTCATTTAATTAATCATTATTCATACATACAAATTCAATATAATAACGCTGCTGTATTGCACAAAGTGAAAAGTCAAACACACAAACACAAATACATTTAAAAAAATGTTTTTTATATCATTTGATTAAAATTCTACATTGTTTCCTTTTTAATACCAATATTCTAAAAAGTTAACAATTATTATAAAGATCCAAACGCAGTATTGTATGTGTACACATACAGCATATTTTTTGGTCGTAGCCGGATCATATTTACTGAAAGTTTAGCTACTTTTTTCCTTTTTCTCTGACCATATAATTATATGGTGTCAGACACTAATGGAAACATGTAAGGTAGCCCACAAGGAAGATAAACCTTAAATCTGCTGTCAAAGGTCAAAGGAAACATGTTAATGTTCTACAAAATTTGAGGTGGAAGTGAGCTGATATAGATAGTAACTTGGAACAACGGGGGCCAGTTGCATAAGCCTTCTCAGCCATATACTGCAGATTGCATTAGTGGGCGTTGAACTGAACTGAATATTACATAAGAGTGAAAATCACAGCAAATGTGCTCAGGTGGAGAAAGATAAAGAGCACAGAATCAGACTCCATAGATTTGTACCATTGTTTTTACTGCATCTATTGATATTGAACCCACATGTGAACAGTTGTTTTGACAAATTCCTACAAATGCCAGTTGTCCTGTGTACACATAATTATTCTGCAGTGTTAGCTCAGCTCAGCATAAACCTGATGTTATAATCACATATTTCAGTTACAAATTAGGCAGTCATAACTTTTTCTTGCCTAGTGACTGAATATAATGCTGTTTCAAATAGTGATGTGTGTTACATACCAGGTTAAAATTCAACATTTTTCTTCTCCTATTAAATGTAAAATTAAAGACTGTGAGAAGAATTTAAGCACTGTCCTAAAACTCATGCAAGCTTACCAATATTTTGTATGATTTTCAGGCCATGACTGAGAGGCTGGGAGTTTCTTCCATTGCTCACCAAGCTGAAACAAAAACACATTTAGACAGATAGGAGAAATCATATTGTTTGCACACAACCCTATTGTGAGATGCAATAGTATGACACTCTTAGATAATCATATACATAGCATACATTTAAAGTTGTGCCTTCTCACGCATTACATTAGCTGAATTGTAGCATTTTAACAGTTAAAAGAAAGACTGTTGCAGAATTTTGAAAATGATTTAACTGGTCAAACATTCCCAAAGGGATCAATAAAATATGATAAGATAGATTTAATTGGCAACAGCCTAATAACTGTTGACAAAACAAGCATTAGATTAGAGGGTATTCTAGAAACAGTTTGAAAAAAAAATAAAAAATTGGACAACAGACCATTGGCAGTTTGATTTTAGAATTCTAATTTAAAATTGCAAGGAATTTGAATATAACCAAACATAAAATTATCCAAAGCATCAGAGCTTTTAAAAAAGGAAATATGACTATGATAGATATCAATAGTGCATACTTGTGAAGTTCGGAAACAATGCCTGTGAGCACAGGCTCAGAGCAGTATCATACAGTCTACTGCTCTGTATGATACAGATGCAAGGTGAAGCTTCATTGTATTCCTTAAAATAAAAGGGCAGAGCCAAGAACACTTTTCTGTAATCAGATGAATCAGAATTTGGACTTTCTAAATCACAACCCAGTCTCACTCAAAGTGTAGAATGACCACTGTACAATGCGTCCTACGCATACACCTCTCAGGCCGTAGAAATTCAAAGCGTCATTTGCCCAGTGTCATCTCTGTTTCAGGAAGGAAAAACATGGCAGACATTCGTTAAATTTTTACTAGAAATTGATTTATATTATGAGGGCTTGTGGCTTTAGCTTTGTTTTCATGACATTTCTAGAGAGAACTGTACCCTTAACTTTCATAGTATTGATTTGGCTTATGTATACGATCGGTAGTTTGTTTATTTCGACGTACATTCAGAATCCTGCTTTATCCTGTTACTATGGTGTTGCTAAGGACGCTTAGAACCAGTGTTTGGAATAATGGCGTTTAAAATAACGGCGTTATGTAACGGTTTGTTTTTCAGTAATGGGGTAATCTAACTAATTACTTTTTACGCCGTTACAACGCCGTTATCGTTACTGAATGTTAAATGCGGTGCGTTACATGCATTGATTGAATAAACTGTTATCCGAAAGTATCCCCTGCTTATGACTCAGCTGTTGTGAGGAGGTGGGTTAAAAACAAGGTGAGTGATAATGATTGGTTTAGGCGGCGTCATGTTTCATTATGATTGGCTAAGGCGACGCACACGCACGCGCACACACACACACACACACACACACACACACACACACACACACACACACACACACACACACACACACACACACACACACACACACACACACACACACACACACACACACACACACACACAGAGCAGATTGCATGAAGCAGCAGAGATGATGAGCATGGAGCAGTCTGATGAAAAGTTGACATTTTTAAGGTGACGATACAAACACTACTTTAAGTTAATTGTGGTCAAAGGCAAGAACGTGTATGTGAAGTGTTCATTATATCCAGGAGAGAAGACTTTGTCGACATCCGTTGTAAGCAACTCAAAATTAATGAAGCACTTCACGACACAACATCTAAAAAATGTGAAATATTTGACATAGAGCAACTTTTTTTTTTTTTTTTTAATAGTAACGCAAATAGTTACTTTCCTTGGTAATGAGTTACTTTTATTATAGAGTAATTTAGTAACTAACGCAGTTACTTTTTTGAACAAGTAGTGAGTAACTATAACTAATTACTTTTTTAAAGTAACGTTCCCAACACTGCTTAGAGCACACCAAAGTAATGTTCAATACGTATAACCTATAGAAAACTGGGCAAATAACGCGTAAAATTTCTACACCCCGAGAGGCATATGCGTAGGATGTCTAAACATTGTACAGTGCACAAGGTAGTCATTCTAAGCTTTGGAGTGAGACTGCGTTGCCACATAAGTGTGTCCTGTAGATAAAAGCTGATTACAACCACCCACTTTATCAGTGAACAGTTCACCCTCAGCCTCTCTGTTGACATGTGGCTGTATCAGCACAGATGGCGTGGGCAGATCTCAAAGCTAAAGACACTATTAATGCTGTAAAGTATAGGTTGGAGGGACAACCATTGCTTTCACTTAGCCATCAGTGCAGGCTTACACACTGAAAAAAGTGATTAGACGATTACAGATTAGACAACTTTATGCTGTATGATTATGTTTGACCAGACACTTCATGCATCAAAAAAGAAGTAGGATTTCAATTGAGATTGCTGCAATCCCCAAACAATGCAATGTTAATTTCTTAAAGCAGCCATGATGTAATATCTACATTTACGATTACTAATACAAACCAACCCATCTACTGTATCTTCCATGGTGATCGATTCTGATCAAGATACACACATATACAGAGTCACACACACATTTACAGAAATCAACAAAGAAAATCCAAGACACTTAAAGCAACATATTAACTGGCTCCAGAGTACTAAAATAAATCCTTCCCACATACACAACAAAAGAAGACCAGGCCACGGACCTTGTTGGGCGGCAGAGTTTAATAAAGACCATACTGCAAAACACCCATATTTCTACATCATGTGACAAAAAGTCAGATATTTATTACAGTGTTATGTTTTCAATGCAGCTTTGTCTAACCTGTGGTCTTTGTTGTCAGGGTGTGCTCCATCAAAATTAGGAGATTTGTCGTCCATGCTGTTCCTCCTAATGTCCTGTACAGAACAAACTGCTGCAGTTTTCTCTGAGAGCTTTTTAATGTCTTCGTGATGAATTCCGTGAGTCCGGTAGGTGATCATCTCTTCTGTATGATCCCTACGCTTACTGTTGGAGGATGGAGATATGTCTGTTATTCGCCCTCCTCCCACTCCTTCTTTTCTCCTCTCCACAGCATCACTGTTGTACCAAGCATGTCTGCTGCTGGCCTCCTCATTGCTTGGCAACGCAGCTCTGGAACTACAGAGCTTTGGCGAAAGTTGGGGGCTACGGTTGGCAAACACAAGTCCACAAAAAAACAAATCAGAGTCTGAGACTAAACAGCAGTCACCTTTATACTCTGTGTACTCACAAATAACACATACAGTTCAACTGTTACGGACAGATGTAACACAGACAGGCTGATAGTACCAGGACAGCTGACAGTGTCTAGCTGCTCTGATGGCAGTGAAGAAGTATGATTTCTGAGTAAACTTCTTCACATATACTGTAGTTTGTCTGACAGCCTGCTTCACGCTGAATCTAATTTCAAAGGGATTTAGCTGGCCTTGGTGATATGCGATAAGACAATGTAAGTATAAAAGCGGTGTGTGTTTGTGATGTTTAAATATGCACTGTACATTCCTGTGTTGGTTTTCTGGGTGTGTTTGTGCTTTGTGCCTGGGTTGGGCAAAGAACTCACCTTCTTCTCCCAGACAACAAAGGTGATTTGTTGGGTGAGAGAGCATTAGAAGAGGAGGAGACTGCTGGTCTATTGGGAGGACTGTGGTCTGACCCAGACTTGGTAGAATCTAAAGAAAAAGAAAAAGTTAATCAGTCCAAATCAGAGGCAAGGTTAAGAAAATTGTATCAAGTAGCATTACTTTGGTGCAGCAAAAGGGTGTGCACAATGAAATGTAAAGTGTAAAGATTAACAGGAAGACAAAGCAGCATTGCTTCTTGGAAGTGATTTAAACGTTAGGTTTGATTGGAATTACATCTGCTGAGTCAGGAGGAGGAGTTTTACAGCAACTAGTTTATACATTAACCAGATGCACTTCCTATTTATTGCCTCTGCCAAGGACGTTATATTTTCACCAGCGTTCATTTGTTTGTTTGTCTGTCTGTTAGCAGGATTATGTCAGATGCACTTAACACATTTTGACAAAATTTTTACCAAAGATAGATTACGCCATGGAAGATTCCGTTAAAATTTGGAAGGGATCCCGATCAATACAGTAATAATGGAGCAGGTTAAAAATCCAAAATTTTTCAACCTGCTCATGAATCATTGGCAAACATTCATATATTGGTTCATAATTGAACAATCTTTATGAAATATGATTCAGGTTAGTTCTTCAAATACCACACAGAGTTTTATCTGAATACAATCAATCTTGCGCTTTTCATTGCAATTTTTTTTTATTATCATTATTGGTGCCCATACATTTAAATCTACTCTATTGTATTACAAGCCTTTAAAGTGTGAATGATTTTCACTGATCCAGATAACGTAAATATCTGGCAAAAAGGATATTTGGCGCTTGGCGGAGGTTTGCGCTTTTTGAGTGCTGCTTTTTAATGCCATTATGTGTAATTCATTTAAAGGTAAATGGCACTTTTTAAACAGGTGAATATAAATATAATAATGGATTAATGGATGGCGATATAAAACTCAAATGGTTAGAAAAGTGTCAAATTATTCCCAAGTTAAAAATAATAACACCATAAATAAACAGGATTAACACGATCTGATTCAGATATTGGAGAAGAGATGGTAGATTTAAACAAATATTTACCACAATTTGTAAATATGTTAAAAACTATTCTGTTATGACCCATATGACCTAGGTGACTAAATATATTTAGCCGAGACAGCTAATCACATGGCCGACACACACACAGCGACCATGCTGAGGGCCACCAGTGCACACAAAAAAACAAGCCCCATGCTCTTACACAGCCACCTTTAAACATTTGTATATAATTAGTTCAGCTCTTAAGGAACCGATGACCTGTCCAAGGTGTATCATGTGACTTGCATCAGCTGAGATTGGCTCCTGCACCCTGTGACCCTGAAATATATCATTAGCAGGTATAGAAGTTGAATGGAATGTTACTACATTGTTATGCAGGCCCGCCTCCTCCACTGTTTTGCACCATACACTATACAGTTTTCCCAGCCAAGGCGAATAAAGTATAAACTCAAACTTTTTAAACTAGCTTACAGAACATCTCTAAAATCTACCAGAAAGACTGAAGATGACTACCAAGTGCACAAATCTATAAGGGCCAAGTTAGACAAACAAATAAATGTTTCTTTTCAAACTGTGGTATGCTATCGGTATCTAATATAGATACCACTAAGTAAGCCACAATACCCAATACACCTTTTGCTGTGCAAAGATCTTCAGCATGAATTAAATCAAATTACTTTTGAACAACAGGACTAAAAATGAAGGAATGATATTAGTCTCCAGCAGGGACGTGTAGTCAGGGTAGGCAGGGTAGGCAATGCCTTCCCAAGGGTGAATTGATATTTTCATTATTTGTTTGAATTATAATCTATTTTTCAATTTCCGATAGCCTACAGCAGTGGTTGCCAAACGTTTTTGTGCCCAAGGCACACCAAAGGGTAAGTAAATATTTGAATGCACACCTATTGTGTCAAATAGCCTTTATAACACATGTTATCACTCATATCATGTACAATATCACCTGAGCTGCAGGCAGCCGTACAAGAAGGTGCTCCATTTTTCCTCTCGTTGTTTCTCGGTTTTATTGTTGTTCTACAGCCTTTGTCACAGTCTTATAATTCCTGCCTGCGCAACCACGGGAACAGCGAAATAATACGTTCTCATTTCTTTTTTTTTTTTGAAGAATTGTTTTTAGGTATAGAGTCTGCCTCTGTATTATGAAATGAGTGCATACAAAGTAGTAAATTAAAATATAATTATTTTTGTGTAGTTGTATATTACAATAATAATGTATGTGTCAAGTGTCTTTATAATGTCATGGCTTCCCACACTTGGAAAATGAAAGACTTGACCAGACTCAGGATTTCACTCGTTCTTACTTTTATTCTTTCCAGTGACACGAAAGGTAAAAAAAAACCTTTGAACACAAATCACAATGCAAATACGTTTTTAATTTTTTTATCAAACAAGGTAACAATTTCAGGTAAGTAGCCTACATTTAATTTGGTAAAAGTATTTTTAAAACTTGTTTTTATCTATATTATAATTCAAGAATGGTCTGTCTGTCTGTGTGCGTGTGTGTGTGTGTGTGTGTCACGCGGTGCCTGTTCCATCTGAAACTTTGTCAACGGCTTCCAAATACCCCGAGCTTGTGCATCTGTTATTTTGGAGTAATTTGGTCATTTCAAAATGTTTATTTTAATTTTATTTCACATCTGAACGGCCCCGAAATGAAACCTATTCAGCTTTTGACCTCAGAATGTGAGGGGGCGCTAGCGCACCATTTATATCTATTTCACTGCACACCTCACTTCCGGTGTGTGCAATGGCTTCTGTGTTCTTCGCAGCGTGTGTGTGAGACAACCAACGGAGGAGATTAGAGTCCCAGGTAGTGAGTTTCACACACACACGTCGATCAGGTGCGCTTCACTATCGATCACCGTCTACGTTACATGCGTACAGGCGTGTGAGTGTTGAGTGTATAACGGACCACCATTTAGACCGGTTACAGTCTGTGTCACGACACCCATCCATTGGGTGGTAGTGACTGTAGTGTTCCGCTCTCAGTCAGATCTAAGTGTTTACATGTTACGTAGACGGTGCTACATAGTGAAGGTCACCTGATTACTGCAGCTTCACTCACGACACACCTGCCACTACACCTAACTACTGAAAATAGATAAGTTTAGTGAAAGTTAGACAGGCAAGTACATGTGGACGGACTAGTGCGCATACATTTAGAATGGATCTCTCTCCCCCACCAAACACACACACACCAAACGACAACAAAAATATGAAAATGACCCAAAATACTCAAAACTAAATATTTATACAAAAAATACACAAAAGACAACAGAATGCAAAAAACTACACTAAAAAAAGATACAAAATGACTCCAGAATCACACTACAAATGCAATACAATACAATAATACAAAAAACACACAAATGACGTAAAACAAAAAACTAAACAATATTTATACAGGAAGTACACAAAACGACAACTGAAATGCACAAAAATATACAAAAAGGCTTCAAAAACACACAAAATGACTCCAAAAAACATATATTACAGAAATATACAGACAACAAAAATATGAAAATGACTCAATATATGCAAAACTAAATATTTATAACAAATAATACACAAAATGACTCCAGAATCACACTACAATGGCAACAAAAAACAATAATTATACAAAAAATGCACAAAAAGACAATGGAAAGATACAAAAATACACATAATGACTCCAAAAAAACATACTGTACATTACAGAAAAATACACCAAACAAAAAAAAAAAAATGAGTAAAAAAACAACACATTCATCATGCGCATGTCTCATAGAATTAAACCAGGTAAATTGCACATGCTATTTTACTTTGCACCTGCAAATATACCCCTTTATAATACTACAGAGTATGTTATTATTATGCCCATAATTGACAAATTTACTTAAGTGCCCACTATATGAATACATACTTCTGACGGGCACTGTACTAGTCTGTCTATAATGCAAGGTAGGTGTGTGTGTGTGTGTGTGTGTGTGTGGGTTTGTGGGTGTGTGTGTGTGTGTGTGTGTGTGTGTGTGTGTGTGTGTGTGTCTGTGTGTGTGTGTGTGTGCGCGCCTGTGTGTGTTGTGTGTGCGCGGAGCGGATATCTCCCCGACGCGGTACGAGTTCAACCTGAAACTTAGTCCACGGATTCCAAATACCCCAAGTGTGTGCACCTGTCATTTTGGTGTAATTTGGTGTTGCAAAACATTCAAAATGTTAATTTTAAGATTTCGGCCCTCACAATAACGAGCGCGGTATTGAGCGTGCTACTTCCGCTTCCGGGTTCATGACATCACTGTGTCGCAGTTTGTTTGGGTTAAAAAATAGTAAAAAAGTTTTTGTACTGATAAAAGTTATTTAAGTTAATATTTCATGGTTATTTAAAATTATCCCCGTGATCCCAAACTTCCTTTAAGTCGCAGGTCACGAAGTCCACTTCCTCTTAAAAAAAAAAGTACACTTCCTTTTCCGTCTCTATCTCTGTGCCTGCCATGCTGTCGTCGCGTCTCAAAAACGGGAGCTCTCTGAATAAGTCATTTGAAATCGTCAGCCACTGGTGAGTCTTTTACCGACAAGTTTCCCATTGTTTAAACTATATAACTGTCCGTGTAATTGCTCACAACTCAACCCGTTCAATACTCCTGCAGATTCTCGGTGGTGTTGCACATGGAAGTTAAGCTCTGACCACTCGGTTCAAAGGTAAATAATGATTTTTGTTTTTAAAAAAAGACAGCCGAATAGTAGATAATACTTTAATTTACTTACTCACTCATGTAGTTTGGAGCTTTACATTTTGTTTTGCGCAGTTTTGTTGTTTTTCTGATTGGCGCTACAATGCCTATGGAGTTTTGTTATCAGCGTCTCAAACATTTCACGGGAACACACACACACGGTATTTATTTATAATAATAAATATACTAAATGAGTAAAATAAAACAAAAAAACTAAACTATTTATACAAAAAGTACACAAAATGACTCTAGAATCACACTACAATGGCAACCAAAGACAATTATACAAAAAATGCACAAAAAGACAACTGAAAGAAAAAAAAAAACACAATGATGACTCCAAAAAACATACATTACAGAAAAATACAACAAAATATGAAAATGGCTCAAAATACACAAAACTTAACATTTACACAAAAATACACAAAATGACTCCAGAATCACACTACAATGGCAACAAAAACAATAATTATACCAAAAAAATGCACAAAAACACAACAGAAAGATACAAAAATACATGACTCCAAAAAATAAAAAAATACAGTTTACAGTACTAGTACAGTGCCCATCAGAAGTATGTATTCATATAGTGGGGGCTTAAGTGGAGTTGTTAATTCTGGCCACGAGTATGTGTTTTTTTTTTTTTTTTTTTTTTGAGTATGTGTTTGAAGGTTGGGTGTACAAAGAGGTGTACGTACTCTGTACTCTGTAGTGTTATAAAGGGGTATATGTGCGGGTGCGAAGTAAAATAGCGTGTGCAATTTCCCTGGTTTAATTCTATGGGATATGCGCATGATAAATTGATAAAGTTTGCACCAATGCAGCGGTTTAGGTAGAATCTGATAAGACATAAATTCATACAAATAAAACTGTTTATTTAGCATTTAACATTTTTTAGTGCAGGGGTGCTTATCATTCAAGGTTAGTAATTAATATACAAAGAGGTGTAACTTAGCGAGCAGACTGAGAATAACTTCATCTATAAATTATGTGTGGGGCTCACACTTCCAGAGGAAACGTGGTGTGCGTGTGTCACTACCTGGCCATCTCTCCTCCGTGGACTCACACGCACGCGCATCAGGTGTACATACTCTGTACTATGTAGTGTTATAAAGGGGTATATTCGCGGGTGCAAAGTAAAATAGCGTGTGCAATTTCCCTGGTTTAATTTTATGGGACATACGCATGATAAATGTGTTTGTTGTTTTTTATACTCGTTTTTATTTATTTTTTGTTTGATGTATTTTTCTGTATTGTATGTTTTTCGGAGTAATTATGCATATTTTTGTATCTTTCTGTTGTGTTTTTGTGCATTTTTTTGTACAATTATTGTTTTTTTGTTGCCATTGTAGTGTGATTCTGGAGTAATTTTGTGTATTGTTGTCATTTGGTGTATTTTTCTGTAATGGATGTTTTTTGGAGTCGTGTATTTTTGTATCTCTCTGTTGTCTTTTTGTGCATTTTTTTTCTGTAATTATAGTCTTTTGTTGCCATTGTAGTGTAATAGAGTTGTCAATTATGGCCAAATGAGTGTGTTTTGAAGCTTAGATGTACAAAGAGGTGTACATACTCTGTTACTGTTATAAAGGGGTATATTTACAGGTGCAAAATAAAATAGTGTGCGATTTACCTGGTTTAATTCTATGGGACATGTGCATGATAAATGTTTTTTTTTTTTTTTATTACTCATTTGTATATTTTTTTTTTCATTTGGTGTATTTTTCTGTAATGGATGTTTTTTGGAGTCGTGTATTTTTGTATCTTTGTACTGTGTTGTGCATTTTTTTTGTTTTATTTTACTCATTTAGTATATTTTTATTATAAATACTGTGTGTGTGTGTGTACCTCCACCTCCTCCTCCTCCGTGCGTTATCTCTTACACACGCGTCATGCACATAATGTGTGTGTGTCTACCTCTATCTCTCTCACACGTGCGCGAGCATCACACAATCGTCAGGTTGTTGAGAGATTTAAAAAAGAAAAAAAAGAGAGAGAGACCCGAAAGTACCACGAAAAAATAAACGTTTTCATGGAGATTTAAAGTAAGTTTGGAATCACAGGAATAATATTAAATAACCATGAAATATTAACTTAAATGACTTTTAGCGGCACAAAAATGTTTTTAATATCGACCTTTTTTTTATTTAACCCAAACAACTGCGACACGGTGACGTCATGAACCCGGAACCGGAAGTGGCAATAGATATAGATGGTGCGCTAGCGCCCCCTCACACCCTGAGGTCAAAAGCTGAATAGGTTTCATTTCGGGGCCGTCCAGAAGTGAAATAAAATGAAAATAAACATTTTGAAATGACCAAATTACTCCAAAATAACAGATACACACACTCGGGGTATTTGGAACCCGTTGACCGAGTTTCAGGTCAAACTCGCACCGCGTCGGGGAGATATTTGCTCCACACACACACACACACACACACACACACACACACACACACACACACACACACACACACACACACACACACACACACACACACACACACACACACACACACACACACACAGACGTTTCCGTCATTATAGTATAGATAGATAGACTAGTACAGTGCCTGTCGGAAGTATGTATTCATGTGGGAGCATAAGGGGTGTATTTGCGGGTGCAAAATGTGGGTGCAATTTTCCTGGTTTAATTCTATGGGACATGTGCATGACTTCATCACTTGTTTTGTATGGTGTATTTTTCTGTAACGTATGTTTTTTGGAGTCGTGTGTTTGTGTATCTTTCTATTGTCTTTTTGTGTTTGCTGTTTTTTTTATTTTCATTTTTTGTAATGTATGTTTTTTGGAGTCATGTGTATTTTTGTATAATTATTGTTTTTGTTGCTATTGTAGTATGATTCAGGAATAATTTTGTGTATTTTTTGTTTAAATATTTAGTTTTGTGTATTTTGAGCCATTTTCATATTTTTGTTGTTTTTTTCTGTAAATGTATGTTTTTTTTAAGTCGAGTACAGTGCCCGTCGGAAGTATGAATTCATATAGTAGGAGCTTAAGAAGAGTTGTCAATTATGGGCATAATAACAACATACTCTGTAGCATTATAAAAGAGTATATTTGCAGGTGCAAAGTAAAATAGCGTGTGCAGTTTCCCTGGTTTAATTCTATGAGACATGCGCATGATAAATGTGTTGTTGTTTTTTAAACTCATTTTTATATTTTTTTTCGTTTGGTGTTTTTTTCTGTAATGTACAGTGCCCATCGGAAGTATACATTCATGTGGGATTATAAGTATTTAGTTTAGTGTATTTTGAGTCATTTTCATGTTTTTGTTGTTATTTAGTGTGTGTGTGCCTGCCTAACTTTCACTAAACTTATCTATTTTCAGTAGTTAAGTGTAGTGGCAGGTGTGTCGTTAGTGAAGCTGCAGTAATCATCAGGCGGGCTTCACTATGTAGCACCGTTTACTGATCTGACTCAACACTACAGTCACTACCACCCAATGGACGGGTGTCGTGACACAGACTGTTACCGGACTAAATGGTGGTCCGTTATACTCACACACACGCACACACGAAGACGGTGATCGATAGTGAAGTGCACCTGATTGGTGTGTGTGTGAGACTCTCTACCTTGGATACAAATCTCCTCCCTTGGTTCTCTCTCACACACGCGCGCTGCTGAGAAATGTGCAGCTTTCAACACAGCAGCCATTGCCGTCAATAACTTCCGGGTGAGGTCTGTCCGGTCTGAATAGCGTACTAACATGAAAATAAACGTTTCGAAATGTCATCACCAAATAAAGAACAGTAAAAAAGTATTTTTCCTCAAAAGAGAAAAGAGAAGTCCACGGGAGTTCATGCAGGCACCGGAAGTGAGCTATGCAGTGAAATAGATATAGATGGTGCGCTTAGCGACCCCTCACACCCTGAGGTCAAAAACTGAATAGGTTTCATTTCGGGGCCATCCAGAAGTGAAATAAAATTAAAATAAACATTTTGAAATGACCAAATTACTCCAAAATAACAGATACACACACGGGGTATTTGGAACCTGTTGACCGAGTTTCAGGTCGAACTCCACACACACACAGATGTTTCCGTCATTTTAGTATTGATAGATGATGCGCTAGCGCCCCCTCACACTGAGGTCAAACGCTGAACAGGTTTAATTTCTGTTTACTGTCCAGGCTATTCAACTTTCAAAATAAAATTAAAAGAAACGTGCAACGCCAAATAAGTCCAAAATAACAGATGCACACTCGGGGTATGTGGAAGCTGTTAAAAAAGTTTCAGGTCGAACAGACACCGCGTTGGGGAGAAATTTGCTTTACAGACAGAATATTTTGAGGTTCACAACAATCAGTTTGAGGTGTTTACTTAAGGCAACACTTCAAAACTTTTCTACCTTAAACGGTCTATCTTAATGGATATGAGCTTTTTTGGCAGTTAAAGGTCTACTGGCCAGTGAAAGTACATTTTTGTCTGGATCTCATAATGGCCTTTGGAAAGTACAGCTATTACTCAGCCCTATGTGCTATTCAAACAGAACCAGTTCCTCAAGTTGTATTTATGTGGATTTCTACTCAACAGCATTTCTACCAAGCCTTTGTTCCATCAGAAACAATTACATCAACTGTCACGTGAACAACTCTACAGTGCATTTGTTAGCGACTCAGCGCTGAGTAAAACCTGAAACTCCTACTGACCCGATGATTTAGGAATTAGCGTTCAATGTACTACTAACAATAAAAGTGATAACGATGATACTAATCATCATTATCATTAAAAAAACTGCTAACAGACCATAGAGTCAGTCCAAATCAAATAAATCTGATATGAACCCACGCATGACATAAACAGTGGTTATAAAGTGTGAGTGAATCAAGCTGGCTGAATGGGTGTGATGGATCCTTACTGTCAGACTGCTCAGATTGGGCCAACTGAAGCCTCTTCTTCCTCATGGAACGGTAAAAGCGAGAGTTTCTGCGGATTGGCTCTCTGCTGAAACCAGCGCTGGATTCATCCCCATCGTCATCCTCCTCACGGCTCAGTTGAGGTTTAGCTTGGGAACGTCTTTCTGGGGTTTCCTGAGATTTGTGCCCCCACTTACCCCTGAATAGGGCTGCCACAGACATGGTCAAAGGTTGTTTTGAAAAAAAATAGTTTAAAAAAGAGTTTGAAGGACGTTATAAGAACATGTCATTATTATCCAGAATCTAAAAGAAAATCCATTTTCAAAACAAATGTAACAAAGAATCCCAAAAAGGAGTATTCCAAAAGACAAAATTCAGATGTGAGAGCAGGAACTGGCCTCCTCTGTTTCTGCTTTCAGTGTACCCGGCTACACTGGCAACCAGTGAAACCAGGAGTGTGCAGCTTATTTCTTCCTAAGCTGTAATTATTGCATTTATGACGCTTGCTCTCTCCCTTGCTCTTTGTCCCTCCTCTGTTTGCCTGCGTTTCTACACCACCCTGTTATGTGCTGACATTCCACAACTAAACCTGGCCTTACCAGCCTGTCTCTCTCTCTCTCTCCTCCAACTCTGTTGTAGAACCAGAAAAGCCACCAAATGTAGAAAACTGTCAACTTATTTTTCAAATCTGATAAATCTAGAAATCATTTGACCAAAGCTGTCCATTTTCCAAAAAAGGAAACGTGGAAAGCATGTTTAAACAAAATACACAGTATTTAGCAGTTATGTGTTTTATTTTCTTAGTATGGGAAACAGCGGGTGCTGCGTTTGTGGCATACTCAGCCATGGCCCTGTCAACAGGTTCTGTGTGCAGTCAGCTGACATAAGTTTAAAGTCCACTTTCTCTGCCTGTTGAAACTGCTCCTCAGAAAGCTGGATGTTAAACGATCTACTCTTTTGCAAAAAAAAAAGAGTAGATCATAGACAATGATCTACTTATCCTTAAGGTACTGCTGCATTAACTTAGAATTCTGTGAATTTAGTACACAGAATCATTTATTTTTGCTACATCTTGTGAATTTTTATATATTTTACTCACGGACATCTAAAGGAAAATTGCCCCATTAAAAGAGGTGAAATCCACTGATGGTCTCTGTTATTTGGCTAGTGTTATTGTGTATCAAGCTGCAGGTGAACATGTTTTTTTTTTTGTTTTTTTTAAAGAAAAAAAGATGTGTATGAATTTGAACCAGTTTAACAATAATAATACATTGGATATTATATGGAGCTTTTCATAGACACTCAAAGCAATTTACATTAATGTACATTATTCTGTCCCTCCACACACAGTGATGGTAAGCTACATTGTAGCCACAGCTGCCCTGGGGCAGACTGACAGAAGCGAGGCTGCCATAGATAGGTCCCTACGACCGCCACCAACACTCACACACACACCACATTCATATGAGGCAATGTGGGTAAAGTGCCTTGCCCAAGGACACAATAGCTGTGTTTCCATTACCTGTGGAAATGAGCAAAATCTAAATAGTGCAATAAAAACTGGTAATGGAAACATCTGAATTTCAAAAAAACACTCAAATATTGGTAAAAAGTTAGAAATATGATAGCTACAGACTTGGATATCAAACAGTTTTAGGAAGATAAAGCAAGACCACAATCCATCCAATTTCTTGCATTTTTTTTTTTTTTTTTTTAATAGGACAAAAAAAAAGACAGGCCTAAAAACATAAACATGCTGGTGCCTATCTCCGGCTCACACTGGGCGCGGGGCAGGGGTACACCCTGGACAGGGCACCAGTCCATGACAGGGCAACACACAAACACTCACATTCACTCCTACTGGCAATCTAGACTCCAATCAACCTTTTGGATTTTAAGAGGAAGCCAGAGTATCCGGAGTAAACCCACGCAGCACAGGGAGAACATGCAAACTGCACACAGAAAGGATAAGGGTTCACCACAAAGCTTGATTCCTGGACCTTCTTGCTGTGAGGCAGATGTGCTAACCACTAGGCCATCGTGCCCCCTGTTTTGGACAACATATTAAAAATAAAAATTTAAACATTCAATTTGGTATGGGCAGGATACTCCCGTTGAGCATTTTTTAAATAGGGCAGCCGTGGTTGAGTGGTTAGTATGTCCGCCTCAGAGGAAGGGTGTCCACGTTTATTTCCACAGCACTCCTTCCTTTGTGGTTTGCAACTTTTCCCTAAGTCTGTGTGTATATCTACTCTAACTTCCTTACAAAGTCTGCAGCATCAGTATTCAACCCTGATTCTGGATCGCTGCCATCCTACTATATAGCTTTGTAGATGGGCTGGCATTGCTACACTCATTAAATAGAAAATGCCTTTATTGATCCCCAGAGGGGAAATTTAATTGTTGCAGCAACACGATAAAAAAGAGCAGACAGTAAGAAACAAAAAAATAAGAATATAAATAATAGTGCAAAAATATAAAAACTAGGAAAAATTCAAAACATAAAAAGCAGCAAAAAAAAAGCAGGGAGTCATCCAAAGAGTCTCCCAAAACAGGATTTGGGACCTCCAGGACCTGGTTATCAGCTAACTCTGCCCGCTCTACTGCCACTAAATGAGGATGTCCAAGAAAAGGCATCAGATTTTTGGCCAAATTATGGACCAGAGCCACTAGGAACTGGCCCAGACTCCATTCACAAAGACCTGGATCTCCCTGGTGAAGCTGGCTTTGGCAAAAATCAACCTCTTCAACCGACACAGATACAACGAGGCAGCTATTATCTTTATTTTTATCCAGGGACACATTTGATTCCAACTAGGACATAGACTAGGCACTTCAATGAGGTGGAAAGAACATTCTACAGGCATTTTACATGAGTTGTTACCTGGGGAATGAGAGGCAGACTTTACTTATTCTAGATTTTGGAGTTTTAACTGTAAATGACTTCATCAGTGCTTGTAGGAAAAGGTTTCCCAGATCCATAAAAGTGACAAGGCTGTGCAAGTAATTGGCAACATTGTGTAGGCCAGTGCTTCTCAAACCTTTTTGGCTCAAGTACCCCTTTTCTCTTATTTCTGAATCCAAGTACCCCCTCTGTCCGACAACAACATTTTTCTCAGCATGCAATGAAAAAAACACTATAGAGTATAATGATGGAATTAATTTGTGATAAGACACATTTTAAAGAATCCCATTTTGTAAATGAATGGAATGAAACAGTATTTACACCTCCTGAAAAGTTTTATTTTATTGTTTTTATAATTTCCGGTTATCTGCCTCCTGATGTGGGACCAATTTCTATGATCTATGCTGTCATTTTGTGTATTTTGTTGTTGGTATTGTTTGAATTATTCTCTCCGTGTGTGTTTTTGATGCTGTTTGTTACTTACATCGTTTTGAATGTTTCTCTGTTATTTTTCTGTATTTTTAAGTGATCTTGTGCATTTTTCTCTCATTTAGCGTGTCTGTTGTTTTGTGTGTTGCTGGTAATAGTATTTTTCTCTCAGTGCATGTGTTTTTGGTGTAATTTTGTTGTTGTTTGTTCTTTTTATTATTCAGTATATTTTTTCTTTTATTTTGTTGTTGTTTTGTGAGTTTCTGGTAATATTTAGTTTGATAATAATTTTATAACTAAAAATAAACATTGTAAAACCCTATATTTTAAATATTTGAATTTGTTAATTTACCTCTCACTCCCTCTCAAGTAGTGCCATTGTGTACCCCCATTTGAGATACACTGGTCTAGTCTAAGAAACTGACTGGCACAGCTGGAAAAATTTTGGGATCATTACATCCGAGGCCACGGTGACAACTATCAACCACCCCTGACAAAGATCAGGAAAGTCCTCCTGAAGGTTCTAGCAGCAAAGACTGACTGCTTTTCATGGCAAGAGTTTGATTGAGATCAACATTCATCCATCTTAAGAGTGCATCCACCTTCCACGAGTTACCATTCATGTCAATATGAATCCTCTCTTCTCTCCACAGAACACGTATTGCAAACTGAGCATGAAGATCAAGTTAGGAGCAATGCGGGAGATGCCCCACACACATTATCTCCCTCTGAAAAAGAGCTTCTCTCAGCAACCGAGGTCACAGTAACTCCAGAAAGACCCAGCACATCAGCCAAAGAGGCAGAGGGAGCTTTTGGATCACAGCTAGTGAGAATCTCTTGCAGTGGTGAGACTAAAATATTTGCAGAAGCTCTTAAATGTGCTAACCAGTGTGGTTGACTCTCTTCATTTATACTTAAATGCAGGTAAAGCAGCTGCCCAAAGATCTTGGTTGCAGGGAGACATGTGAGCTGGAAAGAAGCAATTGATGGGCCTCTTGAATCATCTCTACAATGATAAACTGCATGTTTAAGAGATGAGCCCGATGTCTGGTTGTGTCACTATACACTTGGGGCTGCTATGTTTACCTTTAGCATAAATGTAGTCTCATTATAGCCTTTTCTTGTCTGGTAGTGTATATTTAATAGGGGTGTAACGATATATTCAAACAACAATTCAATTTGAATCACAATTCGTTGTTGCTGATTCGATTCATGGATGATATTGGTTTATTTAGAACGATTCGATCTGAAACATTCAGTGACTTCACATCGATTCCGTAACTTTTTAGCCAAAATATTATTTTAACCAGTGTGACTGTGTAATAAATACCTGGATACTGGACAGTGAGGGTGAAGATTCTTGTTTTTTTTTTAAGGGAATTGCCTATAAATGTATTATGGGTCATTCCATGTCATTTCACAAATAGCCCACATACTTCTGTCTCAAAACATTCTGAAATTTTCACCAATTGTTTTGTGATTATTCAATAGGCACACTGAACATTTTTAGTTTGATCGGACGAATACTTTGGCGATATGGACAATTTAGTGAGGTGTGTATGTCTATTTTCGCTCGTCCTTATTTTTCTTCCATTTTCAGCTTCTAATACCTTTGAAACTAAATCACATAGGAAACTGAAATTTGGTATAGTAATAAAAATCCACATACAATCTCTAAGAATATACACAAAGATCTGCTATACATCCTATCTGGTGGACATGCAATCCCCTCAAAATTGAAAAAAATAAAAGCTTCGGGCTCAAACATTCAGTAAACAACTTTGAATATGCCTTGGCTCTCTGTAATTTTATCAGCTATGAGCTATGTGCATAGACTGTTTACATCACTAATGACTAGTCAGATACTGTATATGCATTGGTTCTTGGGTGACAGTCTCTTGAAATTCGAAAAAATATTTTTTTTACTATTTTCATTAGCCCATAACTGCATGTGGGAACGTAAAAGAAAACAATCTGATCTGTTTTAATGTATAGTATAAAAGATTACTCTTTCTGAGGGTCCGGTGCAAATTGCAGATACAATGCTAGTGTTCACCTACATACATAGCTTTTAAAAGGTTTGTGTATTTTACCAGACAGAGAGCTTGTTACAGTGCGTGATGCAAATTCTGTTGGGCTCGGGCCGTGACGGGTGTAATTTTTGAGGCCCAATTACAACTTTTCTAACCACTGCTACACAGTTCAGCAGTTCTAAAGGGCAGTACTGACCAACTGACGTGTGACAGAGAAAGCACAGGTGGGGACGCTGTTGGCCTTCTTAAGGAATACAGTGGTAAACGGCATGGCGTGGGGAAAGTAGATAAATCACTTTAGTAGGGATTTTTTGCACTACGAGATGAATATTGTTGTAATTATATATAAATAAATAAAGTTGAATTGAGTTAAATATATATTTTTGGTGAGTATAATTTAGTAAAAGGCCATGATCCATTATTAGGCACACACTCCGGAGCAGATGGTGGCGGTAATTCACCAAAAGCTGGATGCCAACCTCTGTAAAACTAAAAGAAGAAGAAGAAGAAAACGTGCGCACTGAATTCAGAGGACACCTGAACAACGGACAGATTGAACAGACGTAGGAGCAGCTCAAAACTCACCCACCGGGACAGAGAACTGACTTATTTGGTCATTAAACATCGGTGGGTTAGCTGGACTGATGGCTGGGAGCAGACTGGAGAAGTTTGGAACGGTATTTACCCGGTAAGACGGCAGCGTTTGTCGTAGGCAGTAATGTGTGCAGGCTTTTTATCACAGGAACCTGGCGGCGGCGTTGTCCACAGCACACTCGTAACTTGTTTTCAAAAACAAACCTTTCATGTATGACACGCTTGCTGTTAATAAAAACGTACACTGATTAAGGTCAGGGTATCGGAGGGTCTTCTTCTTCTACTGAATTTCCGGCAGGCTGTACACTGTAGAGTGTAATGCTGCCCTCCACAGTTTACAAATGTATAGCTAGTTCACATATAATTATGATACAGGCCAGTAACACATTGAGCAACTACTTCTACAGAAAATATTGACTTAAAGGAGACAGATGAGAGTCCCAAATCAGATATCTCCCTGAGTAACTGGTTTCTTTCATTCTTAAAATTACCACAAACAAAGACAACTTGTCGGACTGTTTCCTCCTTCCCACACTGACACAGACCATCAGGATGTTTACGGATTCCCTTTAAGTAACTGTACTGACCACAATATCCTAATCTCAGCCTAGTTAAAACCATATCATTTTTTCTGCTTAATTTCAGCAGAAGCCTCTCCCTTTTTACTGACGGTTGCAGAGATGCCATAAAAAAGCGTTTCTTTCTTATTGAACACAAATTAGCAATTACAATAAAGTGCACCCTTTGTCATATTAAATTATTGATTAAAAAATGCACATGTAGATGGATAAAAGGTCAGAGAACACACAATAACTAAGAATAAAAGTAAAGAGAACTTATAAAACGACACAACTAAGAAAAAAAAAACGAAAATAAACAGCAGGAAAACATTTAGTGGTTTTCAGATTTAAAATGTTTATAGATTGAACGGTACAGTTTAATACTGCGTACACACCAAACACGTTTTCTGCAGCACTGGACGCGTCTGCCGCGCAAAACCTGCAGGTTTAAAAAAATTTTTCCCTATTTGCTTCATATTCGCGTCTGAAGTGAAGCTCCGCCCACCAGACCCCCAAAAAGGCGACAACCAGGCTCTGTTTGTTTCCACCATCAACAATGGAGGACCCCCGTCAAATTGCTGCTCCTTACGTTTTGAAAGAGACAAAACGTCGGCGTTCCTGGCTTCACCAGTTTAATCAGTGACACGTCCAACTTGGTGAGCTTCAGTGCCTGCTTCAGGAGCTGCACCTGAATGATGACTGCTTCCAGCAGTACCTGTGGATTACAAGCGCCCGATTCGATGACCTGCTGGGTCGGATTGGCCCACGGATGTCCCGGCAGGATACCAACTACCGGAGTTCCATCTCTGCAGCCGAACGACTGTCTCTCTGTCTCCGGTAAGTTTCATAAGCAACTGAAGATGCCATGATTCATCAGACATCTTTCAAATACACAAAAAAGATTTATTTATTTATTGGAGGATATGCCCCTTGAGATGGAACATCTCGTTTTCGAGGGGGTCCTCAACTTACATAAAATGACAGATACAGCAGAGCAGACAATACAGAAATTCAACATTTCAAAAATAATAAATACAACAAAATATAGATAGACACACACACACCCACACACACACTATACATTTAACAGTTGCTCAAAACAGTAAATATTTTATACAAAAATAAATAAGTAATAATAGTGATATCATTAATAGTAGCTATCTAATGATAGTAAAAACTTTCATTAGATTAAATGAATTAAAAAGGTTTCGGTTACATAGCCTATATTCAAAAACACTGACAGATATTCTGGAGATGGAGGACAAGAGCATTTTTAAACAGAGACAGAGAGGTTAGAGAGCGGATCGATAATGGGAGAATGTTCCAGTCAAATGGAGCTTTATATTTGAATGAAAATTTACCGACTACTTTTTTGACTCTAGGGACTACAAGATATGGTTGATCAGCATGACACAAACTGTATGACGATCTGAAAGGAATTATATAATATAAAAGATAGATACTTTATTAATCCCAAGGGAATTTAAAAGCAGAATTATTAAAATTATTGTTTTCTGGAGATACCTTTTCTGGGAGATAAGGCCTCCTTTATTATTGTCTTTATCATAAATATAATATAATTAAAATAAAAGTTAATCATTATAATAAATTATTTATTTACTATTGTTATTTTTTGTTCCCTGGAGACCTATTCTGAAAGATAAGGCTTGCTTCATTAATATTTATTGTTTATAACTCATATTAATAATTCATAAACCATTCGTTATTTACTACTGTTAATTGTCATCTGGCAACACATTCTGGGAGATAAGGCCTGTAATCTCTCCCCCTTTTGTGCACACGTACACACACCCACATTATATATATATATATATATATATATATATCTGATTATCAATGATCTGAGCTTTTCTATGTTGTTCACTGTGCAGGTATCTGACCACAGGTGACTCCTTCAGGACCACAGCTAACAACTATGGACGAGAGGTCTTCACATCGTACTTTTCTACTGGAGCTGTTCCATG
Organism: Gouania willdenowi; assembly: GCF_900634775.1. NCBI lineage: Eukaryota > Metazoa > Chordata > Actinopteri > Blenniiformes > Gobiesocidae > Gouania > Gouania willdenowi. The sequence continues at coordinate 33,458,386 of NC_041056.1, read as the reverse complement.
GCTAGACATATTGCACCAGCACACCCAAAACGACTATTTAAAGAGCCAACCACATACTTCTATAGAGCAAACTTCTTACTGTATTAACATGTGTATAATAAATATGGAAGAATGGGGAGAGAAACGTCTGTCAGCTTCATTTTTAACCAGAAAGAAATAATCCAAGAAACCGCACCTCTGAAATTAATTTAAGGCATTAAAGGTCTCACAGAGAATCAATATGAGGAAACTATATATTCTTGTATGAACAAAATATATAACCTTGATGTGGTGTACACATAGCTGTTAAGATGCATTTATGAAAATTACAAAGAAAGCAAAAGTAAACTTCAAAATGTGTTTTTAATCAACAATTCTGAAAGAACTCAATTTGCATTAACATTATAATACCTCAATTTTAAACAATTTACTTATAAAATAATACTTGCGTAATAAACAAACTAGTATAAACAACTATTTACAATGTGGTTCCTGCCAC